>NC_056737.1:1127593916-1127893916 GCF_019279795.1 Protopterus annectens
CTCTCTATCAGCATCTAATTTTACCATCAAAATATATTTGTACATTTGTGGCCTATAATTTTCCATTTTAATTTCTAATTTTTGAGCAGAAACTAAATTTACACAACCGTTTATAGAGCTTTATTGTCTAAGACGACGTGCTCAGCATCTACTGTTTAACTTGAGACAGCAATCCAAACCCTTCAGCCATCCATGTGCTTTACATTATAAATGGGAGCATGAGCAGCAGACTACATTAAAATATGTTAGAAACCAAACTTTTAACTTAAATGTAGAAGTTAAACTCCTTTTTATTAATACCAAAACACAGTTTAACATGTGCGCGTGAGTACAGGCACACACACCAGTTCAGATACCTAAAGCAGCTGCTGCAGCAGTCGTTTCCTTCCCTCCACGAAGCAGCCCAGGCCAGATGATAATCCACACACAGAACTGCAGTCATTTCCTTAGTTGCAGATAATTTCCAAATTCCTTAGCTCTGCAGCAGTAGTAGTACCCTTCATGCTCGCAGATCGTTTCCAGATTCCTTAGGACTGCAGCCTAGCAGTAGTACAGTACCCTTCCTGCTCATAGACCATTCAAAAAGAAGGAGGCAGCCAGCCAGAAATGTAACTGCATGTGAGCCCTTTAGCTCAATTCCGACAGGCGGATGGTGCTGATGTCATTGCACACGCGATGACATCAACAAAATATGGAAAAGAAAATAAATCTAAAAAAAGCTGGGGAAAAAGTTGGAAATCAAGGGGTGCCACTCGGGAATCATGGCACCCCATTATTTGACCCCAAAACTCGGGTAAAACCGGGTAATTCGGTACGGTTGGGAGGCATGATGTGTATGTGTATATATATATATATATATATATATATGTCAAAGGAAAAATATACTTTAAAAATTATGAATACACGGTAGGTTCAGGTTAAGGCACTTTAATCTTGCAGCAAGAAGACAAAAACGTGCTAATACAGAGTTTGTCTGACTAGAATCAGGAAATGCAAGCATTTTTATACATTTTCTAATAAGACATTGCCTACCAAGCTGACGTAGTGAATCACAAGTTTTGTCATCATCATTTTGTAGTGATTGTTTTTACAATATTCTGCTTGTACTATCAATTTTTGTGAGAAACTTCCTAAGAAAAACAACGTGGCCTTGGCTACCACTGGTTAGATATATGCAATGTTACCATTCAAGGTACTATGGCCAATTTGAGCACAAAGCAAGTATAGATTGCAGTTAATTTCTCCAAAAGTCCTTTGTCTATGTTATCTCTAACTTTTGCAGCTGTGCATGTTCTCATACTTTGAACAGAGCTGATTGTTCAAAATCATTACATTACAGAATATAGCATTGTTCATTCATTTCTTCCTGACCTAGCAGATAATCACCTGCTTCTCAAGTACATTTTCAAAAGGCATAAACATGAATATTGCTGTGCTAGCAATTACTAGGTCAGAGGGCATCTTGCAAGTTTCAGAAAGCACACTGCAGTTTCAAAAAGCATCCTTTAGTCTCATATGAAACTCAGCTGTATATAAAATAGTGCATATAAAATAGAATGAAAAACGTGTTAACTTATTTAGTTTCTAATCAGCATTAAGCACACACATTAATACATATTTTTCTGACATTTCCCCCCTGTTAATACTTTTTAATTCTATTTTCAAAAGAATAAACAGTTTGCTTCTTCTCCTAACCTCTTCCATTCAGGATTTGCAGTTAAGAGAGTCATTCAGTTTAAACTTATGAAAGTTTTTCACATTTCAACAATTTTTCAATTTCAGTACTTTGATACAAAGTCTCAGAAACTGATATATCTATAAATTCTTTGATTAACTTTTTCATGCAGGGAATACCACAACAAATGCATGCTCCTAATAGGAGTAATCCCACACAAATGGCAATCAGGATGTTCATTAGGATGGAACCCCACCCCCCCCAAACAAATTCTGGAAAATGTCCGTCAGCGGGTTTCGGTCTGGTTTGGTCATGGTCGACACTTGCTGGATCACCTCAAGATGGTCGTTTATTTCGTACTGGGTGTCAGGAATGTATGAACAGCATTCTTCTTTTATTAAAGCGCACATACCACCTCTCGCCGCTAGGGTGAAGTCAAGAGCCATGCGGTTCTGAAGCACCACAGTTCTCATAGCATTCAGTTCATCAGTCACTAATTCGAGAGCAGAAAAAGTTGCATTGCTCATAACTTCGAGAAGTTTAGACAGTTTTCTCAGCCTCCCAGATCTATTTCACTGTGCCATATGCAGGGGCTATACCTGCCCATGATATAATGGTGTCACTCAAGTCCATGTGTGTCAGTTTATCTTTGTTTTTTATGGAGTTATGGTTTCTCCATCCTGCTTCAAATCGTCCTACTGGATTCTCGGGTCTCTTAATCGGACTTCTAGGTTTGCTGCTGACCTCTCAGTCATTTCGAATTTTTTCCTGAGGCAAAGCTGCAGTGTGTTGTATGGTCGGAACCAGGTAACCCAAAAAACAACTGCCGGACCAATTCTCAGGTAGCCATTTATATGCTTTTTTCCCACAAACAAAATAACAATTCTCTACTTTAGTATTGATATAAGCTTGCCCTGCATGAGACATTTTCTTATCAATAATAGAAAGCTGTTTTAAAAGAACAGGATTATGCTGTATCTCATCAACCCTCTTATGCATCTTAGCAAAATATGCATCATAGTTTGTATCACAAAAAGTTTTAGTCTTGCTAGGTTTAATATAACATTTATAAGAAACAGTCACATTGCAATTGCTCCAACCCACCTGAATAGTGTCATTCTTGTAAAAACATACAATCCCTTTTTGTGTAACAGGTAGGTACAATGCTATTTTGTCTTGTGACTTCACAGGTGTAGTATCAAAAATCAAGTTTTCCCAGGTCTCATTGACCCCTAGGGGGACAGCAGTCATTAATAATTCCCTGTATGCTGTCGGTATAGCTGTGCAAATCCAGCAGTTCGAAATATGGAAAGTCTCAGCATACACATATTTAATTGTCTGGTAAGTGTTAAAGTTTGGATGCCAGTCTATGAGTAATGCACCGTGTTTGATCAGTTCAACTTTTGTGGCTGGGAAAAGGAAAGGCCACAACAAAAAGATCAATGTTATCAGTATGGCTATCAGAATAATCATGCAAATTTTCTGAGGTTGTTCTGCATCTCTGTTTACTCTATACCTGGTCATTTTGTTCTCGTTGTACAACAATAACAAGGTTTTTGTCCAGTTCAAAGTTCTTAACCAGTTTACAGTGTGTCAAATGAATCCAGGACGCTTGCTCTGCGATCTTAACTGCAGTGGGTGTCGACAGTAGTACCTGGTACGGCCCTTCCCACTTCAGAGAACTCCAGTTCTTTTTCTTCACGACCTTCACCCAGACCCATGCGCCTAGGGCTACTGTTGCTTCCGATGGTCTGGTTTGCTCTTTATCTGAAACAGAATTTAACTGCAAAAGTTTGTTATTCAAAAATCGCCTCATATACCCTGCAAGTGAACTGTCAGCCTCCTGCATATATACACACACACACATATATATACATATATACATAGATATATATATATATATATATATATATATATATATATATATATATATATATATATATATATATATATATATATATATATATATATATAAAGCAAATAATCCAGGTAAAAAGGCTGGGAGGCAACCAAAGCTGTCATCAATTCTTATAACTGTCCAAAAAATATATTTGCATGATGCAAGGAAGTATATAAAATAAGCGTTTAATGAAGAACAAAACAAACATTAAGCGCTTTCGCCGTAGCTTCTTCGGACTGTTAAGATTCAAATGTTCAATTAATCATCTTTATAAATCTTAATTAGTGACATATATACATTAATTAACCATTCTTATCTAATTTTAAAGAAATACAGTGTATCAACACCGATAAAAACCTACACATTTCAATTCTATATAATTGCTATCTGAAGCTAAAAAACATCCATAGATACAAATAAAATAATAAACGAAATAAACTTAAAAATGCTTGAAGCACATAACTTGTGCAATGATGTTATCAAAGAGACAACTATAAAATAAAATAAAAAATTTTGCTATTAAGTACTAAACATTTCATGCATAGTGGTATATATACAGTAAATACCACTACAAACTGAATATCATAACATTAATTTAAATCTACCTAAACAATCAGATAATATCTAAGTGTCATTAAAAAACATGAATATATACACAATAAATGTGAAGCTACATAATTATTAAATAACAACTAAACTAGGTTACGCTAAACAGCATAAAAATGTCAATCATGTTTGAAAACCAGAAAGTCTCTTGCAATTCTCAATATTATATGAAATAATGTAATAAATTTAAAACTAAAATGCAAATGATATAGAGAATATGTATGTGTATGCATCTATATATATGAAGGAATCTATAAGAGTTATATAAGAAAAAAATATAATACATGCATGTAATCATACTTAATGCATATTACTATTAAGCTTATATAGAATTAATTCAAAATCCACTAGTTAAAATAGTGTAGGAAATATGTTATGAAAAATATATATTTTTAAAAAGTATATATATTTAAAAAATCAACTAAGGTGACTGTGCTAAATTAAATACATTAGTTATCTGACCTTCAATCGCCTGGCTCTCAAAATAGGTTTCAATGACAATATTTCATTAAGGCCTTTACCTTGGTCAGATCGGAATCTAATGATCCAATCTATTTCCTTGCATTCAGTTTTATTACGTATATTACCTTCCCTAACATTTGGTGTCACATAATCAATAGCCATAAATTTAAAAATATGACTTGTTCCTGCTCTAGATACATGCTTAGCTAGAGCATTAGGCATATAGCCTATCTTTATAGCATATAAATGTTCCCTTATCCTAATACGAAATGGGCGATTAGTTTTGCCCACGTAGAACGCCTCGTATTCTTGGCAAACTATCAGATATACTATATTGATGGTATCACAGGTACCTTTAACATGAAAATGGAACATATGTCTAGTATCTGGATGAATAAAATGGTTCCCTGAGCTTATACAGTCGCAATACTTATAGTGACCACAGGGAAAGGTGCCCGGACATACTATAGTGTTAATGTATGTATTAGAATGACATAATAGTCTCCTAAGATTAGGTTTGTTCCTGAATTGATAGCTCGGATATTCACCTACTATTGTTTTAATTTCTTCATCAATAGTAAGGATACGCCAATGTTTACTAATTATATCCATAATATTCTTTCTATCCACAGTATAATACATAGGTATTCTTACTGAATCTGGAGGAGTCCTTTTTATAGATGGGTGGTTAGCAATTTCTGAGTAATAAGGCATAGCTCTATTAATTCTGTCTTCTTCTATGTGTAATAAGCCATTATTAATCTGTGTCTCTGTATAGCCGCGTTGGAGCAACCTATGCCTAAAATGATTAATTTCAGTTTGAAAATTTTCTTCTGATACATTCAGTCAGGAAATACGTAAACTCTGACCCTTTATGATATTATTAAAAATATAATGTGGGTGCATACTAGTCCTATGCAACAGAGTATTACGATAGCAAGATTTTCGATATACTCCAGTATTGACTCAGTCACCCAAAACTCTCTCTACATATATGTCAATATAATTTATCTTAGAATAAGAATATTCACAAGTAAATTTCAAATATGACATGAAGTTATTAATGCCTGTCACATATTGATTAAGCTCTTGTATGCTACCCTGCCAAACGAGGAAGACGTCGTCGACAAAACCTGTATAGAAGACAACATGTTCCTGATGTAAATTATGTTGAAATAGTATATGTTCTTCCCATTCTGCTAAAAATAGGTTGGCGTAGCTATTGGCACAAGATGTGCCCATAGCCACGCTATCCCTTTGTATATAAATTTTGTCTTCATATATAAAAATATTATTCTCCAAAATAGTTTCAATGAACATAGCTATTAAGTCTATGTGCTGTTCTATATTTGGATAAATAACGTTTAATGGCGAGGATGCCTTCCTCATTAGGAATAACAGTGAACAAGGACTGTATATCTAAAGTAACAAAAATAATGTCTGCCGTCATAGATTTATTATTAAAATGTTGGTATAAATCTATCAAGAATTGCTTGGTATCTCTCAAGACTGAATGATTTTGATCAATAACAGGTCTTAGAAAACTCTCTGCATACAGGGGGAGCAGTTCGGTACTCCAACCACCACCTGCGACAATAGGTCGCAGTGCTGGATTGGTTCCATGTTTATGTATTTTGGGAATCCCATTAATAATGGGTATTGAGGGATGTTCTACTAATAGGAAATTTTTCACGTTAATATCAATGACATTACTCTTCACCAAGTCAAGTATCATATCTTGCAACCTTTCTTTAATATGTGTAACTGTTTGTAAAAAAATAATGCTATAGTATTTATCTTGGCTTAACATTTCCTGCATAGCTCTACGATAATGCTCATGATCCATTATAACGAGAGGACCGCCTTTATCTGCTGGCCTAAAAATTATGTTAGTATCTACTCTCAGCCTATCAAGTGCCTTCCTCTCATTATATGTAAGATTATTATAACTTTTCTTATGAAATCTGCTCTTATCAGACAATTCATAATGTATATCATCCTCATCTAATTTAAAGAACGTCTCTACCATCGGATGATTGATTGGGGTGAAATCACTCAATTTTTTCAAGGATCGATGTGGATCAATAGTACTGTTACCAAACTGGTATTTCAACATAACGTTCCTAGTGAAAAGTCTTATATCAGTTAAAACTTCTGTCAATTTACAATGCTTAGTGGGTATGAAATTAAGTCCTTTATTCAAAACATTAATCTCATATTGATCTAACACTCTACTGGAGATATTCCAAACTAAATTGTTCTCTAGTTGTTCCACATTTTTTGAGTGTCTGTTTCAGTAGTCTCTCTGAGGATAGTTTCCTTTTTTGTCGTCCCCGACTCTGGGAACGATCTCTTGTACCCCTCTTGTCCACAGATATGGGAAGGGGGAAATGGGGAAAAATTGTTCCAGTAGTTGATACACTACGCATTTCAGTGTTAATTATGTTAGAAGTTGATGTCTTTGGACGAACCACTGGGGTCGAGGTAGGTGAAGATAGATTTAAATTTCCATTCTCAATATTGTTAGATGGCACACCTGGCTGAGATGATGTCATTACCCTGCTGGATGGCAAAGTTAGTGGCCTACCAGGGGAACCAGAATTTTGCAATGCCTCAGAAAAAGTTGGAACAGGCATAACTGGAACATGCAAAGATGGTATAGCTGATGTATTAGATGGTACTTCCTGGTGTTGACTTGATGGCCTCAATTTGAATACAGGTTCAGTACGTGGCCAAATGAATACATGTGACTGGCAAAAATCACGCATATCTCTTTCTATTTTATGTTTCTTTTGTAGTAACAACCGTCTCTCATAAGTGCAAATACCATCCAAGACATTATTAATGGCATTGTTCACTAATGTTTCAGGATACTCAGCATATATAGATTGCTGTTGGCATATAATGGATTGTATTAATTGTTCCTCAATAGGGGCAAAGAAATCAAGTAGCAATTGTATATACTTCCTGCTTAATTCTAAATTCAATTTCTGCCATTGTGATAGTAGTTCAGGATACTGCTCACTGTAAGTTGGCATTTTAAGGATTCTGAGCCCTCTTGGTATGATATGTTTTTTAATACAGATATATCATGATTATTACTGCTGTCATCAATGACTAATAATAGTAAGGTATTAGCGTTACTTCTAAGGCAGGATAATATTCTATGTTTCCGGCTTTCGCCCCTCTCAGCATTCATGGCAGTATTGCTTACACTTGCCTTATTTGAACGTTGAACTATATAGATGCAGTATCTTCATAGAATGCACCATTTGTATTATCACGTTGTAAATTACCATCAGGTCGATAATCCAGTTCAATATTGATAGAAATATCATAATGGTGCGTTCCATTCCAGTAATAATCATGATATATCTGCCCAGAGACTGGAACAGATGCATGGGGCAGTCTCTAAGTTAGAAACAGATTTTTTGAAGCTAAAACGGCTATCTACTCAACGCCAACATTTTAAAGCATGTATTAAAAAACATATCATACCATATCATATCATACTATCATTATTAGTAATTATGTAGCTTCACATTTATCGTGTATATATTCACGTTTTTTAATGACACTCAGATATTATCTGATTGTTTAGGTAGATTTAAATTAATGTTATGATATTCATTTTGTACTGGTATTTACTGTATATATACCACTATGCATGAAATGTTTAGTTCTTAATAGCAACATTTTTTATTTTATTTTATAGTTGTCTCTTTGATAACATCATTGCACAAGTTATGTGCTTCTAGCGTTTTTAAGTTTATTTTTTTTATTATTTTATTTGTATCTATGGATGTTTTTTAGCTTCAGATAGCAATTATATAGAATTGAAATGTGTAGGTTTTTATCGGTGTTGATACACTGTATTTCTTTAAAATTAGATAAGAATGGTTAATTAATGTATATACGTCACTAATTAATATTTATAAAGATGATTAATTGAACATTTGAATCTTAACAGTGCTTACTGTTTGTTTTGTTCTTCATTAAACGCTTATTTTATATACTTCCTTGCATCATGCGAATATATTTTTTGGACAGTTATAAGAATTGATGACAGCTTTGGTTGCCTCCCAGCCTTTTTACCTGGATTATTTGCTTTATTTATTCGTCGACTGGGAGACATTTATACTGCTGAGTATTGTCTTATTCGTTATGTTACACACATATATACACACACACATATATATATATATATATATATATATATATATATATATATATATACATATATACATATATATACATATATATATATATATATATATATATATATATATATATGGATCTAGGACATTTGCTCGACTAAGCAAATGTCCGAATCCATAAAACCCGAACACACTTTAACGAAAGCGCTTTATACATATATATATATATATATATATATATATATATATATATATATATATATATATATATATACACACACACACATACATATACATACATATTTACATATTACTGAGGGAGCACATAACATTAAAAATGCTTAACTTTGAATACTGTCCCATGTTCAAGTCCTTTTCAACTTTATGTAGCCCCTCTGACTCATCAATTCTGTGACTTTAGTCTTTTAGTTTCTTTAATATGCAGTTGTGACCTAATGCCTGCATATAGTTAAGTTTGCCGAGTATGTGTGTTAATTTTCCCATTGTATTTTCTTGTTTTTTCCCTGATCTCGCCTGTATGAACAGGTTGTGCAGTTACTGATAGATTGCCTCATCCTAGCTGTCTTGTCTGGTCCAGTTTTTCTTCCTCTGCTCAAAAGAGATCCCCCCCCTCTTTTGACCAGACAAGTCTGCTCAGACTCTCCAGGGTCTAGCATTTGGTGTCTGAAACACCTGAAGATAGAGCTGCAGTGTCTCCCCTGGCAGTACAAACTGATATTCCAAGACCACCAGGTTATAACCACTCAAGCCTTGCCAGTACTCACTCTCAGGCCACACCTGCTTTCTGCGGGAGGTCCATACTAGTCATTCCTGGAACAAATCTGTGGGTATCCATCCTGTCAGCTAGGTTATGATTAAAGGTAGATGAGTCACACAGCTTAACATGCAGGTAAAGTTTATTCCACAGGTTTTGGAGGTACTGAGTTATAAACCTGTCTATCCACTGTATTTTATCTGTTGGTGAAAATGTAGTTCATGGTTTTAGTCTTGCAAGATATTAGGCTTAAGATGGTCCAGGACAATTGGTTCTCCAATGGATAAGCAAGCAAGACAAATCTTTCTTCAAAAGTCTATAAGACTAAATAAAAAAGGATAGAGCTTCTAAGCCTATCTGTAGCTCAAGGGCTCTAGGCCAAAGTTCTTTTTGGTAAGGAACCTTTGGGTTTTTCCCAATTGCATATGTTAAGTGAAACTTCTTACAGCGTGATTATCCCTTCTGAAATTAGCTAGGCTAAGGATCTTCTGGCACCTGCTATTGAATGATGTTCAAAAAAATGAGCTATCAACCCAAGAACCTTGGTTCCTGATGGCATTTTTGTTTTATTGCGATGCACCATCTACACAGTGTGCTCACCATCTTCTGTTCCTATCCCTGCACTTCCCTATTCCATTTCCCACGTTCCTTCCTCTATTTCTGTAGTTTGTTATGCCCAGTCTTGTTCTCCTCACATCTTGCGGATATCTGTGTCCTTTCGTTTACTGCCTCTACTTCTTTCCAAAAACTTTTATTGATTTTCCATTACCGAAATAAAAGCAAGATGAAACCAAATTCCTATGATACCTAAAATGCACAAGCATATTGCTTGAATCATCTAATTGCAATGAAAGAATAGTTGCGTAAAATCTTACCATAATCATAGATGTTCTTCTCTTCTATATGCTGCAGTATCAATAACATGAGGGAGTCTGCCACCGGCTGACTCATACATCTGGCCAGTATACAAAAGTCTAGTGCTGCTTTAAGGTAAGTATGACTCTGCATATCAGCAAACGTGCATCTTCCATAAAGAGACATCGGGTATAAAGCAGACGTTGACACTTACCAACCTCAGAACTGAATGCCGCAAAAAGTACCAGCCTGTTCTTAGGTGAGGAAAACATGCCACCAGAAGTCAGGCAAGCATCAGGGGGAAGACAAGGGGGGAAAGTAATACTGCAGCATATAGAAAAAAGGACATCTATGGTTATGGTAAGATTTTACACAACTATTCTACGTCCTTCTATTCATATGCTGCAGTATTCATAACATGAGGGAAAGTACCAAACCTCATACAGAGGAAGAATTGGGTGGAGGGGCAGAAGCATTGTCAACAAACCCATGCAGAATAGCTCTAGTAAAACCAGCCCTGGACCTGGACATGCCATTTAATTTATAGTGTTTTGCAAAGGTATGAACAGAAGACCAGGGAGCTGCTTCCAGGATGGAGCAAGTGTCCAAGCCTTTAAAGAAAGTCCCAGAAGAAGATTCTGCTTTAGTGGAATGTGCCCTAACAGGAGAGGAGAGATTCTTTCCATGGGCTACATAACAGACAGAAATAGCTTTAGAAATCCAATAGGAGACAGTCTTCTTGGAAACAGGTTGGCCCAGGGCCCGTGGGTGATAGGAAATAAACTGGAGGTCAGGCTTAAGGATTGGTTTGGTTCTGTCCAAATAATATCTGAGTTGCCTGTGCACATCTGACGTATGAAGGATCTTCTCACTGGAGGATTGATGAGAAGAGATAAAATGGTTAGAAGGTTGATGCACTTATTGAAATAACTCATTAACCACCTTGGGTATAAAGGAGGGGTTAGTGTGCAAGGAGACATGACTCCTATGGAAAACTGTGAAGGGGGAAGAAGATGTCAGAGCTTGTAACTCAGACACCATTCTGGTAGAAGTAATGCCCCAGAGAAGGACTGTTTTCCAGGTGCAATGTTGCAGAGAAGAAGAACTAGCTGGCTCAAAAAGGGCCAGGGTAAGTTTCTCCAAGACAAACTTGAGATCCCAAGGAGGAGGAACTGGTTTCCTTGGTGGTCTGATGTGAAGAACACCTTTTAAGAAGAGTTTAATTTCCAACCTGGAAGCTAAAGGGGAGCACACAGGCAGACATGCAGAGATAGCAGAAAGATGGGCTTTAACTGAGGTGTAAGACAGCACACTCTTTATCAATTCACACAGGTAGGACAAGACCACTAGGACATCCACTAGCAGTGGTTATAAATCTTTTATAAGACACGAGATGGAAAACCTCTTACATTTGGAAACATAGGATTTCCTATTTGTGTTTTTCTGGCCTCCTGCAGAACTTGAAACACGTCCAAAGAAAATAGGTGTCTGAAGGAAATCAAAACCTTATCACCCACAGGATCAGATTTAGAGTTGAAATCTGTGGATGTACTAGAGTTCCCTTGTCCTGCATGAGTAGGTCCATTCTGTGGGGTAACTTCTGTTGATTGCCCTTGGATAAATGCAGAAGAAGGGGGAACCAATGTTGTCTTAGCCAAAAGCAGGTCAACCAGCATTAATTTTGGTTGCTCCTGCTGCATTTTCAGCAGGACATTTTGGAGAAGTGGAAAGGGTGGAATGCATAAAGAAACATTCCCTTCCAAGAGAAAGATACACATCCACCTTCCATGCCTGGAGATCTGGACCCCTGGCACAAAACTTGGGAAGTTGTCTGTTCATGGTGGAGGCAAAGAGATCTACCTGAGGTATACCCCATCGATTGGACATGTCCAGAAACACATCCCTGTGTAACATCCATTCATGGGATTGAGTCATGGGCCTGGTGAGTGTGTCTGCCACAACATTCTGAGTGGAGGGAATGTAGACAGCCTGAAGGGAGAGTTGACTTTGTGAAGCTAACTCCCAGGCCTGTAATGCCAGTCTGCACAGGAGGTAAGATTTTGTTCCTCCCTATTTGTTGACATACCCAAAGGACCATGGTATTGCTTGTAAACCACCTCAAAACCTTCTCAAAAAGCAGAGGCTTGAAAATTTGGAGGGCAAAAATCAAGGCCCTCATCTCTTTTATATTGATGTGTTCCCTTCTTTGGGCTGGTGACTAGACATCTCTGACCTTCCAGGATTCCAGTGCTGTGCCCCATCCTATGTCTGAAGCATCTGTGTACAGATCCTGACTGGACAGAGGTGTTTGTAAGGGTACGCCTGGGTTCCTTACAACCTGCAGTATCCACCAGTCATACTCCCTTTTCAAGCAAGGAAGGAACTCCACAGGATGGGAATGTTGTATCCAAACTGTTCTCAAGAGCCACTGGAATTTTCTCATGTGTAACTTGGCTAAAGGGAGCATGGGGATAGTGGAAACCATGAACCCCAGAAGGTGGAGAATCTCCCTGACAGTCAGGGACTGGAGACGCAGGAGGTCCTGGAATTAGGTGGCTAAGGACAGAATCTTTTCTGGAGGTATGGAAGCTAGCATCCTGTCTGACTCGATCCTGCAGCCAAGAAAATGTGGTCTTGGGAAGGGATCAGAGCAAATTTCTGGTAGTTGATTGTGAACCCTAGACTCTCCAATAATGACACCATGAAGAAGAGGCCCTCCTGAAGGATGTCTGGAGTTTGGACCTGGAGAAGTAGGTCTAGGTAAGGAAAGATCTGTATGCCCTGTAGCCTGCAGTAGGCTATGAGAGGAGTTAAACATTTTGTGAAGACCCTCAGGGCCGAAGACAGTCCAAAAGACAAGGCACAGAACTGAAAATGAGAGGAAGCAATAGCAAAGCGAAGAAACTTCCTGAACCATAGATGAATGGGAATATGAAGATAGGCATCTTTGGTGTCCAATGACACCGTAAAGGCCTGAAAAAGAAGGGTGGGTAATGTTAGCATATGAAAGGTGAGAACCTTCAGAAAGGTATTTAGATAGGATAGGCCTAGAATGGGTCTCCAAGGACCATCCTTCCTGGGAACATCCTGGAGTAGAATCCTTTCCCAACTTGGGATGGTGGCACCTCCTGAATAGTGCCTTGAGAAAGAAGGCAGAAAATCACCTGGGGAAAAAGTTCCAGTTATTCCTTTGGGGGTTATGGAATACCCCTGAAGGGAGGAGGCATCATCCACATCATAAAGTATCCTTGTTGGATGATGGCTAGAACCCATGAATCCTGGGTTATCTGATTCCAAGCAGGGAGAGAGAGCCAAAGAGACAGAGGAGTCAATGGGCTTGGAGGTGGGTAGTCACACACTACCAGACATAGCCTGAGAGGAATGTTTCTGGGTGGGAGAAGAGGAGGCAGATTTAGAGGAAAATTGTTTCCTAGGATATCTCTCACCTTTGGAAGACTGGGGCCTGGCAGGCAGTCTGACAAAGGTAGTTTTGGTAGGGTAGTTCCTCTGAAACCTAGGGACAAGGGAAGCAAAAATATGTTTAAGTTCTTGCAGCTCCTTGTCCTTCTTCTGTAGAGATTTAAATAGTTCTGCAGCCGCGGTACCAAACAAAGTCATATTGTCCAGAGGAGCATCCATGATCTTTGCTTTAATGTCATCAGGCAAAGGTTGAAGCCTGAGCCATGAATACCTCCTCAGGATGGACCCAGATGCAGCTGCTCTAGTTGAGATCTCCGTGGTGTCATAACTGCATTTTATGGAATGCCTTGTAACCTGAGCAGATGAATTAAGAATGGAGGAAAGCTTAGCCTTAATGGGAGAATTAGGGAGCTCATAAAGTAGCTTGCCTGTGTCTGAGAGAATTGCCAAGGAATATTTGGCCATATGGGTCTGATAAGTAATTGCCCTGAAGGCCAGAGTAGCTGAAGTATAGACCTTTTTCCTTATTCTCTCCATGACTTTGCTCTCCTTATCTGAGGGAAGCAGGTAGGTAGAAGGCAGCATTTTGGATGCCTTGTCTGCAGAGACTGAAATGGTAGCATAGTCTCCAGAGAGACATTTGAACAGGAATTTGCATTCCTTCAGCACTTTATAAACTCTATCTGGCCATTTGGGGGATGAAGACTGGGAAATCAGGGCATCTGAAGCAGCTGCAAAGGCATCTAGGAAGGCTGGCAGAACAGGAGGTATGGCAGATAGTGAGGAGGAGTCCATCTATAGGAGGTCATAGTATCTTTTTTGGATGTCTGATACCTGACAACAGTCCCACTTGAAGAACTCTCTCATATTAAGGATAGTTTCTCCAAATGAGATATCCTTCCCAGAGGAATCAGTACCATTAGATTCCTCATTTGGTGGGGCATAACCCAAAGAAGAAGAAATCTGGGCTGAGTAAGGCAAAGATTTGTCTGCTGATGTTTCCTCATAATCTGAGGAAACCTCCTCAGAAGTCCTCCTTAAAGAAGTAGAGGGAGGAAAAGATGGAGAAGGGAGAGAGGGAGCTGAGGTCTGTTGCAGGGCCATAAAGGCATTGAACAGGCCTTGGGAAAAGGCCTGCCAATCTGGTGGTTGCTAAGGAGGAGCAAGAAGAAACATGTTTTGCCTTAATCTTTTTCTTTTTGGGAACCTCCATTTGGTGCAAGGTGGACAGGCCTGATGTTGGCCTACACTCCACAATGCTAGTAGTAACATCCTCTCACACTATGATCTGAGTAATGCCACACAGGCCTTCAGTAACAACAAGCCATCGTTCCCTCCCTACACCTGAATCGGACACCTGTGAATCCCTTGAAGATGTGCTAGTAGGGTCCTTCATGACATCCTTCCTGGTACCCATCAAAGGAACATCTACCATCTCCGGAACAGCCTCTAGGCCAACACTGGTCTTGGGAGAGATGTTAGGATTAGAGGAAGCAATGGGTAAATCAGATCTTGGCTTCTTGGCCTTTTTAGCTTGCAGCTCATCTGAAGGGCCCAAAGCAGCCTCCGTGTCACACGCAAGATGTTATTGGCATTGATTCTTAAGGTATAACTTCAGGGAAACTAAACGACTTTGTAGGGTTTTGAGTACAAAGGCCTTACAGACAGTACAGGAAGTATGGTCGTGGTCTGGTCCTAGGCAAAACAAACAGAGGTCATGAGAGTCCTTATGTGGACTCTGCCTTCCACACTGAAACTTGCCCTTCCTAGTTGACATGTAATCACAATAATACACAGTAGCCAAAATAGTAATGAAAACCCCCAATGGGGTACTTATCTGAACCAAGGTCTCCAACTTGTCTGATGAGCAACAACTGGAGCAGGTGAACGGACAGGTGAGAGAAATATTCTGAGACTGGTACGGGCCAACATCTGCTTTATACCTGATGTCCATTTGCTGTTGTGCGGTGTCCCACGTACCTCACAGTAGCACTAGACTTTTGTATACTGGCCAGATGTACGAGTCCACCGGTGGTGGACTCCCCCATGTTATGAATACTGCAGCATATAAACAGAAGGACATCAATAATTATAACCAGAAGTATATACATAAATTGGGTAAAGAGTATATATGAATGGAGCATTTTATGAAATTTCTACAGTAATTTGTCTGAAAATATGAAATGACAGTAAAACAATCATTGTAAATACAATTTGAAGAAACATACGAACTTGAAAGTTCTGTTTTTGTAATTTGACAATTTAAGCACATTTAAATCTATTTATGATTAAAAAACCTTTAGCATTTTATTTCAGGTGTTAATCAGAAAAAATGTGTTATGCTTCTCTTTCTATACATTTACAAGATGTGGTACATTAAAAGGCTTTATCTTTAAATAAGTCTACTTGACTGACTTCAAACCTAGCCAGTTCCTGCCTTCTGCTGAACTGCCAACTGGCTCACAGGTTGCAAGAAATCAAACTAGGGGAAGTTACTTCCACAAGGAGACCAGTCACCAGTACAGTCCCCAGGATTCTAGCTGGACCTCTCCTATTTGGCATTTACTTCTCTGAAGTAAAAGCCAATGCCAAAGGCTCTGGCTGACTAATTTACAAATGACTGCAAGTGATTAGCAGTTACTGAATCCCCAAATGATTTGGTCATCCATAGAAAGGCTTGCCCCAAATAAATAACTGGTGCCAAACACATGGAAAAACTAAATGTCAAAAAATACATTATTGTATCCTTTGGGAAGTCAACTACACCAGGAACTACCACATAGAAAATATGCCCCTAACAGCTGACTCAGTTGTTCAGGATTTGTGAACTTATGTGGACAGTGACCTAAGACCAACATGTATCTATTCTCATAAGAAAGGCCTTCTATATTGCACAGCTTATAAGCAAAAGGATTCTGTCTATATGTAGAGATATCATTGTCCCCCCTTTACTTAGACCTCATTAGGCCAGTTATGGAGTATAATGCTCCCTTTGGCATATTATCTGTTCGGACGCATGCAATGACTGCAACACCCACAGAGATACCTTACTAAAAGGATAAAAGGTCTACACAACATATCCTACATGGACCAACTCAAAGCCCTATCACCATACTCTGTATCTTACAAACTGTTAAGAGATGATCTGTGTCTAGGATACAATGCATCCCTGACCAATACTAATGGATTTACAGCACATCAGCAAGTCAGATAACATCAGATATAGTCAGTTTAGGGATATAAAGCTCTTCTTCAAGACCAATAGAACCGTTTGGCAAGATGATGCAGAGAATGCCACTGCTCTGGAATAGACTCCTCATCCACATAAAGCAAAGTTCATCTCTGTCCATTTTTAAGCACAACTTAGATCTATTGATGCAAGACAGAAAATATACCCCAGGACTGCCCCATGTACTACTAATGGACAGAGGCATCTCCTAAATAAATGCTTTATCCATGCATGGGTCCCATTAAAGTATCTATGGTTCAATCTCACTTCGACTCATTAGGGGTAATATATAATTATTGACCATTGGATGGGTAAGGACAATAACACAAAATGAGACAAATTTATTTGACTACCAAAGGGGGAATTGCTTAGACATAAAGTGGCCTGCAAGGGTAGCTAGCCTAGAACATGCCTTTGAACCTATAAATATAAAACTTAACTAGAGCAATTAGTGCAATTAATAAGCTTAAGTCTAAGTTTGTTGTATTGTTGGACGGAATATACAGAACTACAAATTGCCAAGCTAGTTTACTTCAATGACCTAGATAAATTTGAGATGCCTCTTCCATAACTTTTTTATTTACAGTTCCAAAACAAACGTGCAAGATGTTAGCCTTACCCAAGTCATAAGCCTTCCATGAAGATATGGCTCTAGCATTGCACTCTAATCCCCCCCCTCAACAGGTCTACATCACATCTTATTCATGACCTTTGCAATTCCATCTCCTTTCTGGCTCTTCAGAGTTTATCTGTCTGATATTTGAATTAACCTCTTTTGGTCTGTGGCTACATCTTCCACTGTACACAATCCCTGCAGCAAAAGCTTATGCTTCTCCCTCCACACTGAAACTGTTTTTCTTTCCTATTAATGTGGCAGGGTTATTGATCCACACTGGAATTCCCTGCAATATCCTCAAGTCATCCATTCCTTTTCCTAGTTTTTACAGTGAATTAGAATAACCCACTACTAGTTTTATGGCCTTATCATTAAGGGGTATCAATTTAAGTGCTGTGTCTTTTAAGTTTATAGTTCTGCAGGCCTGTGCTAGTGTGTCACAGCTGTCCTCCTCCTGCAACTCCTACTCTACCAGCTATGTGGATTTGTTCTATCTTTGATTCATGTAAGTAGTTAAAATCTTGCTCCCAACTGCATTTCCAGTTCTGTTATCCACTACTTGGCTCTGATATACCTATTATGCTTATGCCATTTCTTCCAGTTTTCCTGTTTGCCTTTGAAGCTTTTTCTGTGCCTGTCAGCCTGCTATGTTTCTGAGCTGATCTCAGTCCTGTGCGGCCTCTTTCAAATCCGAGATTATTTCTTTCTGCTTATTTACTTCTGTCTAATGATTGCCCACTGTCCCTCTCACTACACATTCATTACTGACAGATTCTGGAATGATTTACACAGTTGCTCTTCCTGTGGAGCTGCTTCAAACTCTTCTAGTAATCACTCCATTTTCTCCTTGTCTACCATACTATGATTCAACTCCCCCCCCCCACACTTGGAACTGGTTAAGTACTTTTTGTCTGACCCTTTGTTCAAAGCTCTGTGCTTAAGGCCACCATCTTGCTTAGGTCCTCTTCAAAAGAAGTCTGTAGTCAGTAAAAACAGAGACATGCCTCAACTTAATAATGAACAGGTGAGGAGTATTACAAAACAAAGCATAAGCATTTAAATGGCATCAGTTTAAAGCTGATTTTTATATTAAAACGTAAAGAGAGACTGACACCATTTTAAATCATCCTGATAGTGGTCAGAAATCTAATGCGTAGAGATACCATTGAAACACTTCAAAGTTGGAGGCACAGACATTCACCTGAATTAAAATAACCTACTTCAGTGAATACAACTCTTGGACACTTACCATGGTAAAGAAAATGTCTGACAAATTTAGTAATGTGAGAACTATCCCCTAATAATCATAGTTCATAAAGAGTACAACAGGTGCAATAAACATTTTCAAAATGTTTTTCTTCCCATTAAAGTGGGAGACTGAAATATCTATCCCACTAAAGAGACCATCTTGTTCTCAGGTTTATTGAGAATCTTAATTACGGTTGGAGTGTCAAGACTTAAAGAGACTCACTTCCAAGATGGCTGCACATTGAGTAACAGCTTAATTCTAGCTATCCCAGTATGAAAACCACAACTTAGCAGAGAAAGCCAGTGTGCCTAAATTTCTGAGTAAATATTAGTAACCAGCTAGTAAGTGCATTACCTGGATGCAAGGAAAAAAGAAGTACAGAGGACCTGAAGGAAAATCAGCTGCAAAAGGTGACGAAAAACCACTGACTGGGAATACTGAAGCTGTTCAGCAAAAAGCAGTGCAAACTCCAGACATGACTTCCAGTAACCTTGAGGACAATATAAGGCAAATGCATACAGACCTGAATAAAATAAATGAAACACTGATAGAGTATAACAACTTAAATAATAAAAGGCTGTAAAAAATGGAAGAAAATATTTAAACAGATATTCAGATAAGGTGATAAAACTGCAACACTCAAAGGTCAAAATGAAGAAAAGGCTGGCTGAATACAAGACTGCACAAGAACAGATGTTTCAAAAAAAATAACAGGATTAGAGGGCAGAGCATGTAGGGAAAACCTGAGATTTGCTGCTATACCAGAGAAGCTGGAAGGGATACATTGTATTAATTTTTTGAAAGCACAGATAAGCAACTGGACTGGTATTCCACAGGAGGAACTGTTAATTGAAAGGGCACATTGTCTGCATGCTCCAAACCTGGCTGAGGAAGCAACCCAGACCTTTAACATTAAAGATGCAATCTTACCAGCAGAAGTTGATTCTGACAAAACTGTGCAGAAGGACAAAGTACTGAAAATGGCAGACAGCAGAGTGTTTCTGGAGAATGACTACTCATTGTACACCTGGTAGAAGAAGAGTAAATTTATTCCATTATTCAGGGAATGTTGAGAAGCAGGCATGAGATTCAAACTGCTATACCCAGCAATCTTCAAAATATTTTTCCCTGGAGGCACAAAATAATTTTTTGATGAAGTACATGCAAGGAAGAAATGCATAAGTGAGGCCAACAAAAATTGATCTGTGAAACAGAAGGAAATTCTGCTTTGTGCTCTTCTGGTAATAAAGACCACAAAGAGACTTTGCCAGTGAAACCGTTTCCAATGTTTCAATGGAAAATGCTTGAGAAAAGGAAAAATGCACAGGAGTTGACTAGAAGAATCGAGAGTAGCTGGAAATGAAGCAGAGACTGGATTTAGGAGATGAAGATGAACAGGAATAAAACCAGTAACCTGGAAATGTTTGATTACAAAGTAATAATTGTATTTGGGAAACATGACAACACAAGAAAATCTGGAATTGTTGGACTTTCCAAGACTCTGTTAAACTTGTAGGGGACTCTAAAGCATATGCCCTAGTTCATATCATTAATGTTCGGAAAAATACTCAGAAGAGGAAAGAGGAAGGAGAAAGTTAACTTAAAACTTTTTCTTAACAGCACTATTTCATAGTGCATGATTTTCTTTGCATGCTAAAGTTTCTCAGTTATTTTTAAGTGCAATGGGGATATTAATGCAAATAGGTGCTACTGTTTTTTTCTCCCTTCTTCTCTCTTTCACCTTGTTCAGTTTTAAGAAATGTAGGCACTACAATGTAAAAAAAAAAATCTGGTTAAAAGAAGATGAGAAAAAAATGGTGTGCTTTTTCGCATTCTTGATAGGGGAATGTAGAATGTTTTAAGAGAAAGCAAGTAAATGAAAAATAATATTGAATATTATAGGGCTATTTTTCTAGTAAACAAATGTATGCTTGGCAGTTTTGTGTCTGGTTCTCATGTCTCTAGCAGACAATCTGATAAACAGACTTGGCTTGGTGAAAATGTTTTCTGAAAGCATGCAAATGTTTTCCCAGCTGAGAGAGCTATAAAGATAAGACAAAGTCAAACAGCATTTAGTAGAAGCACAGGTTGTACCATGCATCTTAACATGGACAACCTTTCTTTTAGGTTATCTCAACTCTGTGTGTAGGGCTGTCAGTTTGGAACACTTTTTCCTATCAGGATGGTAAAACTTTAATATCAGAAGATGTACACAGTTGTGTGTGTTATTAAGTTAATAGATTTTAGGGGGTATTGGGGTGTTTTTCTTTTTTTGTTTGATGGCTTTCAATAAAGCAAAAAGTTGTGTAAGGTGTCACACAGGCTTAAATGGAGATGACAAGAAACAACTGCATAAAAGATTAACCTGCCAAGCAGTATATGCAGCAACACAAAAGTTGGAACTAGACATTTAACAAGAAAGCCGTTATACATAAAAGGTGGGAATAACTTTTTAAGAATATGATGCTTTCTGTAATGTCTTTAAACATAAATGGTTTCACACATAAATGCAAAAAAAGAAAGAGTAGTGAGCTATATTAAAATATAGAGTGCAAATAGCTATGCTACAGGAGGGACACTTGGAATTTGATAAAGAAAGGGTTTTCAGCATGGTTATTCAGCAGAATACCTGGGGCAAAAAAAAATCAGGAGCATTGTATCCCTGCAGAGTGAAGCTGTGGTGAAAGTAATACTAACAATAGCCAGGCATTAACTATTCATGCAACTCCTCTCTTTTCATCATTCTTGACAAGCTAATTCTCTGTTTTCAGTAAGAAATACTTGATTTGTTTCTAACTTCAGAATATCTGCCTAAAAACTTCATCTTTAAATTACTTATTAGTTCCCCTCAAGTGTTTGACAGTGCCCTATATAGACACAGACACCTTGAGTGACATTTTTCCTGTAAAAGCACAAATGAAATTTCCCCAATACCTTGTTGCACACAGGACAGCTAGTTTGCAATGACAAGCACTGACACTGCTTTATATTTTCACTACAACTGTCTAATCAATAAAAAAGGTATTTTGTCATGGATATGAGCTTTCCCACTATATCTGCTACCAGCTTGGTGAATATGGGCATCCTGAGGCAATGAAGAAATTGCCTCATGTTTACTGATAATCAGTTATCAAACAAACTGATTTGGTATGTGAGAGATGTATAACATGCTACTGGAGGCAAAGCTCTCTCATAAAAGTACTCCTAATGTCAACAAGGTTGTCAGTAGTACACATGCTGCACCTATCACACACAATTCGAAGCAGACATATAGACCCGCATATGCTGAAGCCCTTAAATATAACATTCCTAAACCCCAAAAACTTCATAGATGGAGTATACATACCAAATACCCTCAGCAGCCCCAAATGCACTCTTTCAAAACAACACCCACATCAATACATACAGCCATATCTCCTGGAGCCTCTTCTAAACCCATAAGGAAAGCCACCACATAATGCAACATTTTGGTCATTATAAAAAGAGAAATAAACCTCTCCACCAAATAAAGGAACCAATGTGAGGGACAAAATTGAAATGAAATGAAAGAAACATGCTAGTTCCACATGGCAACACAATTTAATACAAATAAAATAAATCAACTAGTAAGCAGTTTCACGGATTAACACCACTTCATCAGACTAAAAACATTTTGGTCATTGGAGATTCCATCGTGAGACACATTGATGTCCCTGTTACCAGGCTGAGTAAGAAAAAAGTCACAGTCAGTTGCTTATCAGGGGCTTGGATCTGCCACAACACATGCACTCAGGCCATAGGACCACAAGTACCAGTATGACTCAGTCACAGTCCATGTGGGTTAAATGACCTGAAGCATACCTCCTTAGACTATATGATGACAGACTTCATGAAGCTCTTGGAATAAATCTCCCAGGCTTGCATGAGCCTAGCACTGAGCAGCATTTTACCTTCTCCAGGGATGATGCCACAATACGAACAAGATGACTGACTTTAATAATTGGCTTAGTTTCTGGTGTCATTCTAAGGGGGTGCAATATTTGTAAGCATGGAAGAAAGTCAAAAGACCACTCTGCTTTGCCAGGAATGGTCTGCATCTCTCTCCTCTGGGCTTTCGAATATTAGCTAAAACACTAATACCACAGTGCCTATTTTTGGCAATGCCAAACTGAAAGCACTTCCAACATAGCAAATCAAAACCAAGAAAATCTAAAGGTATTACTGCTCAATGCTATGAGTCTAAATAAAAAAAATCCACACCCTAGAAGCTCTCTTCACCCTAGAGAATGTTGATGTCTATGCTGTCACTGAGACATGGTTTAAAGGCACAGACAGCACACCAACAGTACAAGGTTATATTGCCTTCCACACATTTAGAGACCAGCTACTACACAAAGACTAAAGATGGAGGTGTCTCGATTTACATCAAAAATAAATATACCTGTGATGAGTGTAACAAAAGGAGGTACTGCCAGCACAGCTAGCTAGAATTCTGTAAATAACTGTATGTCATATGTGAATATCTAATTTATATACAATGCTTGCGTTACAAATGTATTAGAACTGTATATCATGTGTATATCAAACTGCTCTGTACAGATGTTTGTGTTAAAAGGTATTTGTAAAGTGCTTTTGCTTAAAATGTATCTATAGTGTGCTCTACTGGGAGAGAACAGAAAAGTACATGCACTATTGTAACTGTTTAAATGTATATTTTAACAATGGAAACTGGAATACAGGAGGTTAACCTCAGTTCAGCAAATGTTAGAAAATATTTGGAATTAAATTACTTTATAGGCTAGGCCATAAAGATGCTATCTGGCAAGTTTCAATGCAGCTAAAAACACAGTCTGTACTAGGAAGCTTGCTATACTGTCTCTGCGGTGAACTAATTGCTACTTTGGAAGCATGAAGGAATTCAATTGTTTTATGACTTCAAAGAGTACAAAAGTTAATACATCAAGCACAGCTTAAATACATCCCAAATAATGTTAATAGGCAATTAAGCAGTTATTCAATAATAATTAAATCACATACTTCTAATTACATTCTTTATTGAGCCCAAAAGTCTTCAAAGTATTAAATTTTAAAATAAAAAGTGTTTCCTTTTTTAAAAGTTTGTCTTTTATGTTTGTGCACTCTCCTAAACCTACCTCAACATGTTCCAAAACAAACCCTTTAAGTTCATCAGAGTTAGCGTTATATACAGACAAAAAATGATTCCCTAAAGGACTATCCAACTTTTTATTTTTTATGTCCCTAATAGGTTCTTGAAACTGGACTTTAAAGCTTCTGTGTTTCCCCAATATAAAACAGGTTGCAAGTACATTGTAAAACATAAATTACTCCTTCAATATTACAAGAGTAATTCCCATTAACCACAAATTTAGTCTGATTAATATATGGAAAAAAGTTTACTGTCTGTTTACAGATAGCACATTTATTACATGGAACAGTCCCTCTAAAATTTAGAATATTCCTGCTAATGCTGACATCCGGTGGTGAAAAATAATTATGCACCACCATATCTGACACATTCCTAGTTCTCTTATAAGAGATGTTGACATGATTACACAAAACACCACTGAGGCCCCTGTCTCTAAGTAACATGGGCCAAAATTGTCGTACCACCCTCACTACTTGTTCAGTGAGAATACTGTAAATAGTCAAAAATATGCTTCCTTATTACCTATCCCATTATCACAGTTATTTTCATTACTTCTAAAGTTATTATCTATGGTTTTATCAGCAACCCAATTTTCAGAGGTATAATTTCTATTTCTGGTGTGGTAATATACCCACATCTATTGCCAAACCTCATTTCTAAGATCTTAAATTTGGCCTGTGCTACAACAGTGCCATCATAGCCTTTATTAATAAACATTCTCTCAATTTCACCTAATTCCTTATCAAACACATCATCTATACTACATAATCTGTTTATTCTAAGGAATTAATTGTATGGAAGAACCAATATCAAATGTTGCGGATGGCAACTATTGCCATACAAAAATTGATTCCTTTGCTCAAACTTTCTATGAATACCAGTTGCAAAGCCTGTAAGATCTATATTCAAAAAATTAACCTTATACCCCAACTGAATCCCATCAAGCTCCAAGCCCATATTATTAATTTGGAGATCAGCTATAAATGAGTGGGCACCTGCTACATTTCCATCACATAAAAAAATTAAATCATCTATAAATCTAAAGTAAAGAACTGCATGAGATTTATAAAAAGTATGTGACTATATATAATCCATCTCAGACTTAGCCATAACTAAGTTAGCATACATAGGGGCGAATGCAGCCCCCATTGCAGTGCCCTGCAATTTATGAAAAACTTCCTCATTAAACACAAAAAAGTTATTCTTTAAACAGAAAAACAATAATTCAGACACATATTGAGAAAAAGGAGAATCTCCTAAGAAATAATGCATGGCTTGTATCCCTTCAACATGTTTTATATTAATATAGAAACTTTTTACATCCATACATAACCAAAACATAGAAATTTTCCACTTCATCTCCTGTAATTTACTCGAAAAGTCTTGGCTATCTCTAATGTAAGATGGAATTTTCATTACGTATTTTTTTAAACATTCATCCAATAGTATACAGATATTTTTCAAAAAATATTTCTCTACTGAAACTATTGGTCTCCCACGAAGATTAGCTATACCCTTTTGTGTTTTTAGTAAGCAGTAAAATATTATTTTACTGTCTTGTACACCAGACTTTTTTTCCACATCTCCATCTGTGAAATAGCCCAAACATAGTTCTTTTTTTAACAAATTCTTATACTCTTCAGTGGACTCAATACTTAGCTATATCACACCTCTCATACACTGAACCATCATTAAGATGAGCATAGCACATCTTAAGATATTGGGTGTAATGCAAAATAACAATTTGATTCCCTTTATCCAACTGTTTCACCACCAGTGTTCTATCCTTACAAAATGCTGAAAAAGCCCGCCATTGTTCTTTAGTCAAATTATAAATTATACTGTTTTTATTTGCAATACACTCATTAAAAAGTTGTTCAATCTGAAAACTTAAAGTGGAAATATAGCCTTGTATACTAGAACTCACAAATATGGGAATAAACTGACTAACTACATGAATATTGCTGTTATCTAAATTACTGTATGCATTAACATCATACTCCATAGAGCGTTCTTCAGAAAAACATGAGTAAAACAACTCATTCAGACTATCATTATATGTAATAGGACCTTCATAGTTCTCTTTGTTGAAAAAAATCAAACAAATGTAACTTTCTACTTAATCTAAATATTTCACTTTTTAACATGTAATCTGGGTAATGCTGTAGGGATGAACTTAAGGCCCAAATTCAACACTGACAAAACTAAATCAGAAACTTCACAATTTGAAAGGTTTAAGACAAGAGAGTCATTGAAACAATAGTCCCACCTTACAATTTCATCTCGTTTTCTTATTATATTGTCCTTTAAATCGTCTTCCTTGGTTCTTTGAGTAGCCCCAGTCATTCCAACCCTGTTTTTCACATTGGAATTTACTGTTGGAGTTGCTCCAAAAATGTTTATTTAAATCTGCAGGATTTTGTGCCTAGGGCAATGGTGGAAAATGTTCCATAGCATTATTACCTTCCACACTAGTGTCCGCATCATCCGACGCAGCAAACAAACTGAAGCAGAGGTCAAGGTATTAATATAACCTTTACCCCTCCCACATGCAAAAGATGACCTATTGGTCTTACGTTTCCATAGGAATGCTGTAACAGAGCCATAATACCTAATGTCTGTTGATCTCGTTACTTTTGCGTTCCACCAGTTCCTCTTCTAATTTGGACAACTGATTATTTAATTCACTCAATAACTCATCCATTTTATTAGAGGATAAGTTCCTTTGCAATTCCATACTAACCAACATAATTTCCTCCTTAAGAAACCCTTGTTTAAGGAGGTCTCTGTCAATTAGCATGTGAACCCATTCTAGTGAACATTGATGTGCAGCCTCTATCCACCTTTTGCAGAAATTCATATCATCAGGATCGTCAGAATTGAAAGGAGTTGTTGGTGTCTTAGATGCCCTCAACCCTCTTGGTGTGATATTAATTTCAACATATCGCTTAAGACACAAAATGTTCATGTTCATACTAGTTTCCTTACGTAATAGATTGTCCAATTTTTGTCCAATTTTTCTTTTAAATTACACACTTCCACAGATAGCGAAGCCATGCTAGAAGAGCCAACAGACTGAAAAGAATCACTGAAATGATGATTTTGTTCACCTACATAATGCTCCCACATATTAGAAACAGCTGATGTAGTCACAGTAGCACTGACATGGAAAGCATTACTCACAACAGCATCCATAGTCCTGGAACCCCATTCATTAAGTTGAAGGACATATTGCTCAGTCAAATGCTGGGAATCATCTCTAAACAAAGGCGGAACATTGAAGGTAGGATCTGTGGCCATAAGCAAATATACCACTACCAACCTCTATATATGAAAAACCACAAAGCAGGAGGCAGCACAAACAGCATAAAAAGCATAACAATTTAATAAACTCCTTAGCGCTTTGGCTGAAAAGCCTTAAAAGAGTACAAAAGTTAATATATCAAGCATAGCTTAAATACATTCCAAATAATGTTACTAGGCAATTAACCAATTATTTGGTAATAATTAAACCACATACTTACAATTACATTCTTTATTGAGCCCAAAAGGCTCCATAGTATTACATTTTAAAATAAAAAGTGTTTCCTTTTTTAAAAGTTTGTCTTTTATGTTTGTGCATTCTCCTAAACCTACCTCAACGTGTTCCAAAATAGACCCTTTAAGTTCATCAGAGTTAGCATTATGTACAGACAAAACAATGATTCCCTAAAGGAATCAGTATTGCCTTGTTCTTTTATTAGTTATTATTACATATATTTAAACCATTCATTTTGGCTGATCTGTATAGAGATATTCAAGTTTTGAGAGTACTTGCATATTTATTTATTTGGTGACACTCATAGATGATTCATAGATTAGTACTAAGCTAACTGCCCTTGCGAGCCATTTTAAGCCTAGCCAATTATCCCTTATGAGACTCAAACCCTGCACCTTGTGTTTGTAAGGCAAAAACCTTAACCATTAGGCCACCCTCCCAACTGTGTGGGCCACTCCTAACAGCCTTTCTCTTGGTCAAACTACCATTTGTATTGGTATCAATATTACACAGTAAGATTGGACACCCTTTGTTAATGGCCTTAAACTAGCTGTCAAGGAGTGAATGGTGGCAGTGGAAACTACCTTACAGTCTGGGTAGAAGGGGGCATAGCTAGTAAACCTGTGTCAGCCTTTCCCAGGTGTGTGTGTGTGTGTGTGTGTGTGTGTGTGTGTGTGTGTGTGTGTGTGTGTGTGTGTGTGTCAGCTACTTGGGCAGGGACATGAAGCACTGGTTAGACAGAGAGGGTGCTGGAAGTCTCAGCTTGGCCATTCAGCTGAGATCTCAACTTTATAGCTGTGCTAGTGGAGAATTTTATTTGGGATCTGGAGAAACTAGCCCTGGACTGACTGTGATCTCTGTGTGCTTAAGGGAAATTGCAACTGATGCAAGGAGCTGCATCTGGAAATACTGTGTGTGTACCTGCTATCCTTCCAGTGAAGGTCCCCCACTGTTGCCAGTGGTGAGGATTGAGGCTCCTTGATTACTGGTTGGCAGTGCTGAGTCATCACAATACCTTAAGGTTGGTCAAACAGAGCAATGCACTTCAGCTACTCCATCTTCAAAATCACCAAATGAAAAACCAATACCATTTCCTTGTCAGCTATAGATCCCCTCTATGACTCAGGAAACGTATAAACAAACTTGGAGGACAAATAAACACTACCAAAGCCAAATTTAGGTAAATGTGGACTCCCAGGCCAAGGACAATATGACAATAAACAATTGTGTGCAGAACTTATTGTAAATGAAGCCACCTATATTGAGCCAGAAAATACAGCAAACTCAACTCCAACTTCACCCCTCTCTCCCTCTCAACTTTCCCTCAGGACAAACCATCAAATATAACTCCTGCTGCTATCTCTAGGGAACAGGTTCGTAATGCTCTTTCTAAGGCCAAGAACACTCAGTAGGCCCAGACAATATTTCATAATGCCTTCCAAATAGCACGAAACACAATCAGGCTCTCTGGAATTGCTATTTAACTGTAGCTTCCAAACATGATTCATGCCTCATGAATGGGGAACAGCAACAGTCAGAGGGGGGCCAACTACAGACCCATAAATCTCACTAATCTTACTTACAAAGCTATGGAAAGAATTATGGAAATGATCAATAATGATATAGTAAACCTCCAGACACTGGACCCAACCCTGTTTGGTTTCATCAAGGGTAGGTCATGCCTACTCAATCTTGTGGACTTCTCCGAAGGTCACCAAAGCAAGGGATGAGGGAAAAATGGTTCACATTGCCTACCATGATCTGGCCAAGACATCTGACATAATACCCTATTCTGTCATTGTTGTCAAACTCAAGAGGTTAGATACAAAACCATGTGTCACCTGGTAGATAGCTAACTAGCTCACAGACAGGACCGGGAAAATTAGAATTGTGGAGTCCACCTCTACAAAGAGGCCACACACAAGTGGAGTGCCTCAGGAATCAGTCCTTGAGTCACTTTTTATTTTTGGCATTTACTTCTCTGACATCAAGGTCAATGTCAGTGGCCTCTGGTTGACTAAATTTGTAGATGACTGCAAATTACGAGCTGTCATTAATCCCACACTGACACGAATGTTATCCAGGATGGGCTGACACAGACAAACAACTGGTGTCAGAGTCATGGACTAAAAAAATGCCAAGAAATTCATAACAGTATCCTTCAGGAAGTCATCCACCCCTGGTAATTATCATATTGACAGCACACACCTTAGATTTGACCCACTAGTCAGGGACTTAGGCACTCATACAGATAGTAATTCAGCCTTTGACCATCGCATGTCTACAGCCATGAAAAAATCCTTCTTTGTTGCGTAACCTATTAACAACAGTATGTCAAGGAAGTCATTGTTCCACTGTATTCGGCATTCATCAAACCTATCATTGGGTACAATGCCCCCCCTCTGGTATGTACCTTACCAGGCATATCCAACAAATGGAATGTCCACAGAGGTTCCCCACTAAAAGTACACAGGGCTTAAGTAAAATGTCCTATGCAGACCACCCCAAGGCTCTATCCCTGTATTCTGTCTCCTACATGCTTTTGAGGGGAGAGCTATGCCTGACACAAAGTGAATTGTCAGACCCCACACTGATGGACCTCCAGCATATCTGCAAAACAAACAGCACCAGAATTACCTGTTCTAAAGACTTAAACCTTGCCTGTGGTTTAAATAGGACCTGCTGGAGTTACAGGTATGCATTCCAGAGATTACTCAGTCTCTGGAACAGGCTCCCCATCCATGTGAATCAGAGTTCCTCCTTAACCCAATTCAAGTGTAACTTGGAGAATTGGATGGGGAACAGGACATTCATCCCTGGTTTGGCACCTAGGTCTCTAATGGGCAAGGCAACCTGTAAATGTTTCATCTCCCAAGTTTCTGCTTACACGTATCAAGTGTATCAGAACTTGTCAGAGATTTGTGATGCATGGCTAGGCTTAAAAAGGCCCTTGTGGTCATTAGCCTGGTAAACACCTATGAACCTATCCTGCACTTGCCTCTAGGATTCTTCTGATTTGGAAACTAGAAAAATTCTTAAATAACATTTGCTTAGGAGACCATCACTAGTTCTAGGACTCTCTGAGATAGCATGTTGTGTAAAATGGGAAAAGACAGGAATCTAGTTGTATAAACAAGAGGGAATCATCTGGAAAAGAGGGAGGAATTTTCATTGCCAAGTGTACTCCCATTGGATTACTTGCAAAACCTAACTGCCTGAAACCATTTGATGCTAAAAAGAGAAACTGAAGTTTCAGAGACAAAGAAAGGTTACCAGGGTGTAGCAGTGGGGGGAGCCTGACTAGGTAGCTAGTCATGCTGACTGTGAGGAGTGACCTTGACTTTTTGAGGCTTGACTTTTTTTTCTGAGCCTCCTTGCCAGTGCTTCGGAAAACCCTGTTTCCCAGCTCCTTGCAACTTAACTGCTTATTGGAAAAGGGAGCCGAGGACAAGGAGGAGGAAAACTTACTATCTGATCTGAAACAGGACAGTTGAGAAATGAGTTACTCCTTGAATTAGTTTTCCCCTTTTGTCACACTTTGAGCACTTCAGCTGCCATGAAACAGGTAGTGGAGCCTAGAAGAGTTGGTAAGGTAGAAAGTACAGTTGTGTAATAACTTAAAAAGTACATCCTACTGATCACTGTTGCAGTATGTCTGACATATGGATGACTCCCAGAGCTGGAGGAGGAAAGAAGGACAGTTGGCCATTGAGAAGAGTTGTCCAGAAGTCCAGACAAGACTTACCTAGCAAAGGCTGTCCTGGACATGGAAAAAACATCCACTTTTTAGTGTTTGGTAAAGGTGTGTACAGAGGACCAAGTGGCCGCCTCCAACATAGACTTGGAGTCTATTCCTTTGTGGAAAACTCCTGAGGAACCAACTGCCTTAGTAGAATGTGCTTTAGGGCAGGAAGGCAAGGGCTTACCATGGTGTGAGTAGCAGAAACAGAGTCTTTGAAATCTAGGTTGCCATCGCCTGGAGATTGTATCCTTTGTATCCCCTAAGCTGAGACAGCAAAACAGTTAGTCTTTCTGAAAAATGTAGTTTTGTCCAGGTAAAATCTGAGCATACTTCTCAACTGTACAGAATTCCTCAGTATTTACAGGTTTTGAGGGCAAAATAATGGGGTGTCATGAATTCCCAAGTGGCCCCTTCAATTCCCCTTTTTTTTTCAAAATTTTTTTTTGGTTGAAGTTGTTGCTGATGTCATCACATGTAGGGGCATGCGTGATGACATCACCTTCGTGAGGTAGACTGCCAACCTGTTGCAATTCAGCTGAGAGCTTGGACTGTGTCTCTGTTTACATTTTTACCTTCGTACGTTGAACGTTCACATTATGGATTTGAATAACAGGGATGGGTGGGCAGCACAGCATCAGTATCAGCCAGGCAGGATGAAAACATTTATCTCCAGTGACTCGACTTTCTCCAGCTCCAGGTAACAGAATTAAAAAAAAATGCCTATTTATATACTAGATTCAGCTGCCAGTCAGATCAGGTCAGTGCAGTGCCAGTGAGACTTTAAGCTTTTCAGTTTATGGAGATATTAAAGTTAACGTTAGCTGTACATATAATTTTGTTTATTAAATTGTCTACTGCTGTCTCTCTCTCTTACACTCATGCGCACACACACTTCATCTAGGCTTTGGACAAATTTCTTTTGACACTTGCCAACAAATAGAACCACTATGGCAGCTCTTGCAGTCTGTTCACTGTTTCTCTACTACATGCACAATCTCTGTCTCTCTCTCACACACACACACACACACACACACACACACACACACACACACACACACACGCACAGTATCGAGGCTTTGGACAAATTTCTATTACCAACAAATAGAACCACCCACTATGGCAGGTCTTGCAGTCTGTTTGCTGTTTCACTGTCCATCAGTGTCAGGGAAAGGCTACATGAAAAAAGTGGAATGTATTAAAAAAAAAAAAGAGAGAGAGCACGAGAAAGAGAGAGAAAGCAAAACTAATGACAGAGCTGTAAATTCTTCATTCTGTGTAGGCTGATTGCAGCATCTCTGCTGTGTACTCGGCCGTGACTTTACAACTAATTCTCTTAGTAAGTTATCATTTACCTTCACGAAAGTTTGTCAAACTTGGGCTTTGATTGTTTTTTTCACCCCCCCCCCCCCCGATTTCCCTCTTGTCTTGTGGCTCGCGCTCACAAATGCTCTTGCTCCCTATATAATTTGACTGCCTGGTCCTAATGACAGATTATTAAAAGTAGAATTAGTTTTTCATGCAGAATTTTTCCACTGGAAATTGTGTAGCCAGTGCTCTCTGCGAGTCTCCTGCGAGGTACAGACTATTGGTCATGACCCCATTTGTCATTGCTGTGAGCAGTGTTTGCATTGTTTGCAAGTACTAAATACAGCACTGGTAATGTAAGGGCAACCACTAACTGCATTCACCTTTTAGTCTTCAGGATTTATTTCACATTTGTTTTAAACGTGGCATTTTTATTATGTTTTGTTCATTGATTAACTGACTTCTGTATAAAACAGAATGTGTTGTTCTTTTTTCCTCAATTGCAATGGTAACCTCGAAAACTGTTGAGGAAATGTTTTCACTACCTTCACCATTTAGTCTTTAATATTTATTTCACATTTGTTTTACATAAGGCATTTTTATTCTGTTCTGTAAGTTGACTGAGACTTGAGCAGAAAACAGATTCTTTTTTTTTTTTTTTTGGAAGGGTGCTTTTACCCGTAACTTGGAATCATAACATACAAAAGTGTGTCAAGAGGATTGCTTACATAGGTTCATAGGTGTGTACTAGGCTAATGGCCCTGGAGCCTTTACAAGCCTAGCCCACAGACATGCCCTGACGTGTTTAAGGCCTAGGATCCTCTTCGTGAGGTACTTTTGTGGCCTCTCCAGCTGTTGCAGGTGTCCAGTGAGGTACATGCCAAATGGGAAATTATACTCTATAATTGGTCTAATAGGCGAAGAGTACAGCAAAATGATGACATCTTCCTTCCTAGATGCAAAACCTTTGGTAATGAGATGTGTCACATAGAAGGACTGTCTGACCACAGTGGCAATGTGGTGGTCAAAGGAGAGGTTGCTGTCAGCCTTTGTCCCCAGATCTCTTATAACGCCTTCAGTGTTCAGTGGGCTCCCATTGATGTGGCAATAAGTGGGAAATGAGTTTTTCCCAAAGGGGATGACAACGCATTTTTTGGCATTAAGTTTACAGCCATGGTTTCGACACTAGTCATTGGTCTCAGTATGGCCTTTCTGTAGGATGTCTGCATCACTTGAGGAGTTAATAATGGCTCCCAGCTTGCAGTCGTCTGTGAACTTGGTCAGCCAGAGTCCCTCCGTGTTGGCCTGGACTTCTAAGAAGTAAATGCCAAACAGGGGAGGACCCAGGACCGATCCCTGTGTGACTCCACTCATAATTGGTCGGCAGTCTGACTTGGAGTCCACTACTTTCACACAGTGGGTTCTATCTGTGAGCCAATTTGCAACCCACCTAACGATATAGGGGTTGATGCCTAGTTTGGTGAGTTTATCAATAATTCCTGAGTGAGGAATGGTATCAAAGGCACTGGCCAGATCGAGGTAGGCTGTATGAACTGCCTTACCTTCATCCACAGCCCTGGTGACTGACTCAAAGAAGTCAACCAGGTTGAGCAGGCATGATTTACCTTTCACATATCCAAATTGAGTGGGATCTAGAGTTTGGAGACTCCCTATATCCTTGTTAATTAGGTCTATGATATTTTACTATGGAGAAATATTTACCATTTCTGCTCAGCTATAAACGTAACATAAAGGCTTCATGGTTGAGACTAGTTACGTTACTAACACATGCTAAACTGCTAAAGCAGACACAGAGACACATATCTTTGAATGCTTTCCTTTTACATGGCTGAACGGAAAAAGTACAGTTGTGTACACTTACCATAAATGTAGATGTTCGAGTGCATTCACTGTTGCAGTCATTACATTTGGGTTATCTGCCTGCAGGTAGCCCTCAGCCGGCCTGAATACCAGAGTCTTGGATTCCTGCGTCAAATGCTGTCTCTTCTTCCATGACGTCAGGTCGTTAGGGGTATAAAACATGCAGCCGATGCTATTACATCCATTTTTATTTATTTATTTATTTATTGACATTTGTTAACCGGGTTTGTCCAACTGGGCTTGTGGCCCATTTTCAGTGGAGACCCGAGGAGAAAAGCTCCAGTAGTACATTTTAAACAAGTACAATTTTAAACAATATTGATATAACAGCAGTTATAGCAAAAAGATTCACATATGTTGGGTTACATGCATAAAGTTAAAGTTGCATTAAAAAGAAGCTAAGTAACAGTTTTACATTGATATAGTTCAATAGGTCAACAATAACATTTTTTTGTTTGTATAAAATTATGCAAATGCATAGTAGACACATTGAAGAGAGAGGTGTAATGAGGTACTAAGTATGGTCCTTTTGCGGGTACATAAATGCCCCAGATGTCAGGTGCCCCCATAATGGGAAGCAATTATATGTTATGTTACACCTCTAACAAAAAGCAAATACACCAGAAAGCTTAAATACACCAAACAAGAAGGAAAGGTAGAGCCAAGAGAAGTCAGGGGGCTGGAGGGAGGGTAACCAGGACTGCAACAGTCAATACACTCGAACATCTAGCGTTGTTGCCTCACAGCAAGACGTTGTTGTGTTCGATTCTCAGCTAGAGCGTCTTCTGTGTGGAGGCATGCGTGAATGGGTGTGCCTTCGTTGAAGGTTGTGCGTCAGAGCTGGTAACTCGGCACATAAAAATCCACTACCAAACGTTAGCGGACCGGAGTTCCACTGTGGCGACTCCTAACCGGGATAAGCCGAAAGACACAAGCAAGTACACAACTGTACTATGTTCTTCGTGTTTCACTGTTGCAGTCATTACATTTGGGTTGATTCCCAAAGCTAAGGAAGGGAGGAAGAAGTCAGAGCCCATTAGGACCAGCTAATAAGTCCTGCAAGACTGCAGTGGTAAAACCAGCTCTGGATTTATAAAAAATAGGCATGTGGTAATGCTTGGTGAAGGTATGTACAGAGCTCCAGGTAGCAGCTTCTAGGATGTCCGTGGTAGGGACTCCTCTGAGGAAGGCTGTAGAGGTAGATGCAGCCCTGGTGGAATGTGATCTTATCCCCTGTGGGGTAGGTTTTCCATGGTGCTTATAGCAGAAATTAATGCAATGGGCTATCAATTTAGAAATGGTTTGCTTTGAAGTGGTCTTCCCCTCTGCCCCTGTAGCAAAGCCAACTAGCAGCTGTTCAGATATTCTGACAGACTTAGTCCTGTCCAATTAAAATCTAAGTTGTCTGTGCACGTCCAAAGATTGCAGTATTCGCTCACCTTTGTTTTGTGGATTCGGGAAAAAGGTAGGCAAATGAATGGACTGATTTAGGGCCACACTAGACACCACCTTGGGCATAAAGGAAGGATTGGTCCTGAGGGAACCCTGTCTGCATGGAAGATAATGAAAGGCTCCACTGGCATGAGGGCCTGTAATTCAGACACTCTTCTTGCTGAAGTGATGGCTAGAAGGAACGCTGTTTTCCAAGAAAGGAATTTCAGCTCTGCAGTTTCAGCTGGTTCAAATGGAGGGGTAGTGAGCGTTTCCAATACAAAGTTAAGGTCCCAGGCTGGAGTAGGGGCTTGCTTGGGGGGGGGGTCTTAAATTTTTGGCCCTCTGAGGAATTGCTTTAGCAGGGGGTGAGAGAAGAGGGGTGGTTCAGTATTATAATGTGCTGAAATGGCAGAGGCATGAATTTTAATTGACGAGAAGCATAGGCCCTTGTGGAGCATTTCTGTTAAGTACTGAAGAATACGAGGTAAGCTGGGCATTGCTGTGCCCATCCCCTAAGTCTGGCTCCAGGAACAGTATCTTTACCACTTTTCAGCATAGGATTTCCTAGTACTAGGCCTCCTTGCTTCCAGAATGACATCTAGCACCTACTTACTGAAGGATGCTATTGGGGAGCTCAAGAAATTAGCCAGGCTTGAAGGTTCAGGGTTTGAAGTTGAGGGTGCAGAATCTAGCCCACCTGCTGGGACAGCAGGGAAGGTGTCTGAGGTAGGTGCCATGGTTCCAGCAGTATCATACTGTGCAAGAGGGGGCAAAAATAATGGCATGGCCAGTCTGGTGCAATCAGTATTGTCCTTGGCTTGTCCTGTTTGATCTTCAGCAGAACCTTCGAGAGGAGAGGCAGAGGAGGAAAGCCATAAACAGAGAGGCTTTCCCAGGTAAAGGACAGGGCATCCACTTTCCAAGCTTGAGTGTAGGGAGTCCTTGTGCAGAATTTGTTCAATTGGTAGTTTTGAGGGGAGGCAAACAGGTCTATCTCTGAAGTCCCCCATTTGTTCCTCAAGAGGTTGAATATTTTTGGTTCCAGTTTCCATTCGTGTGGGTCCATGAGATTTATGCTTAGGTCGTCTGCCAGTGAATTTAGCTTGCCTGGCAGAAATTGAGCTTGTAGGTGCACTTGGTAGCTCAAGGCTGTATTCCTCAGATCCATGGCTAGTCTGCAGAGAGGCTACGAGTGGGTTCCCCTCTGCTTGTTTATGTACCACATAACTGTGGTGTTGTCTGTCTTTACCAATAATTGTCCTGGAAGGATGTGGTCTTTGAAGGCAGTCAGGAAATTCTGTACAGCTAACATTTCTTTTTGGTTGATATGCAGGTGCATCTGACTCTGGTTCCATTTGCCCTGAATACACTGCCCTGCCAAGTGAGCCCCCCATGCATAGTCTGATGCGTCTGTTGTTAGGGTTTGGGTGGCAGGTGGTAGAGTGAAAGGGAGCCCCTTGTTGTGGTAGCAGGCCTCTACACACCAAAGGAACTCTGTCTTTATATAAGGAATGATAGGAATCATTGATTCCAGGTCCTGCGAATGTTGGCACAATAGACTTTTTAGATACCATTGTAGTTTCCTCATATGCAGTCTTGCATATTGAATTAGTAGAATGCAAGAGGCCATGAACCCAGGACTTGCACAATTTTCCTTGTAGGTAGCTGGGTCTTTGTGGCCAGTAGTTTGAAGTAGGCTGTCAAATAAACTTGTTTCTCTGGAGTGAGGAAAGCCATCTGGGAAGTTGTGTTCAAGCTTGCTCCCAGGAATACAATCTTTTGGCAGGGTACTAGGTGAGATTTATTTTCGTTTATGGTGTACCCCAGTGAGGTTAGAAGCTTCTTTATGAATGCCAGATTTTTTAATAGCAAGTCCTAGCTTTCTGCCTGAATCAGACAATCATCCAGGTATGGGTATATTTGAATATTGGAGCTAGACACTTTGTGAATACCCTAGGCACAGTAGATAAGACAAAGGGAAGTGCAGAGAACTGATAGTGCATGGCTCCTGCCCTGAAGCGTAGGTATTTTCTGCAAGAGTCCCTTAATGGAATGTGCAGGTAAGCTTCCTTTAAGTCTAAGGTTGCCAACCAGGCATCTTTGCCTAGCATAGGAAGCAGCTGTTGAAGTGTTAGCATTTTGAATTTTGGGATTACCAAATAGGTGTTTAGAACAGAGAGGTCCAGAATAGGATGCCAGGAGCTGTCTTTTCTGGGTACCAGGAAAAGTCTTGAATAAAAACCTTGTCCACTTTCTTCTGCTGGAACAGGTTGAATAGCCGTGATACTTAGAAGAGAGAGAACCTGCTGTTGAGCCTCTGCCCACTGATTTGGGGGTAGGTCTGACCAACCGTTTGGGGTTGGTAAGGTGTGGAAGTGGAATCTGTATCCTTGGAAAACTATATTTAAAACCCATTTGTCCTGGGTTATGAGTTCCCATTTTTTTGCATGCAGGGCGAGCTTTCCTCCTAAGGTAGCAGGCAGTTGAGCAGGGCTTGGAAGGGTTAAGGTTAAGTCATTGTGACATTTTTCCGTAGGGGGGTGTCTTACTACTCCCTGCTTTGGAAGTGGGAGCCCCTCACTGCTTGGGCCTGTGTGTAGCCTGAGACTGTAACCGAGGGGATCTGCTGTTCCTGGGTTTGGACTGAGAAGGCCTGGGAGAGACTGGAAAGGACTAATTCTTTGACGGCCAATACCTACTAAATCTGGGAGGCTGTACTTGCAGGAAATCTTTAACAGTTTGCATAGATTTAGCTTTTTCATCCATCTTTTTGAGGACTTCTTCTGCTTTATTGCCAAACAGGCATTCTTGTTTTAAGGGAGCATCCAGTAATTTAGCTTTAACATGATCTGGCAAGTTTTGCTCCTTAAGCCAAGCGTGAAGTACAGACCCAGTGACAGCAGCCCTGCAAGATGCTTCTAAAGAATCAAAACCACATTGCAAAGTATGTTTACCAACTTGTTCGGCAGAAAGCTTTAAATCCTGTAATTCTTTGTGTTCAGCAGTCAGGAATCAACATAATTTTCTGTTTCAGTAGTCCCATAATATGCTGCTGGTACTTTAACATATGAAACTGGCAATTTAAAGCCCTAATGGCCAAAGTAGCAGAAGTGCATGCCTTCTTACCCCATCTGTCCAAGGCTCTAGAATCTCTATCAGAAGGGGTAGGATTTTTGGCAGCAGTAGCCTTAATGCCCTTTGGACCTTGGGAAATGGTCTCTGGATCCGCAGTAGGATTCTTGAAGAGGAACTTGTATGAGTCATGTACTCTGTAATACCTGTCAGGTTTTCTGGGAACTGGAGGTAAAGTGTCTGGGGACAGGCTAGAGTCCAAGAAAGCATCATCTACAATGTCCAGGGATAGCTAAAGACCTGTGTTGAGGAAGGAGTAAGAATTCCCTAAGCCTCTTTTTGGAGTCAGAGTAATCCTGGCTTTCCCAGCAGAAATGCTCCCTAAGAGTGTGCAAGGTTTCACCAAAGGAAAAATCTTCTGGAGGGGAAGCAGAGGGAATGGAATCCTCTGCATCAGAATCCTCATAGGTAGATAAGGGCAAATCCTGGTAATTAGAAGAAACATAAATATCAGAATCCTGATCAGAAGCATCAGAAGGATAATCAGTTCTAGGTCTCTTAGAGGGGAAAGGCTGGCTTCCCTAATTAAAGTAATAAGGTTTTCAGCCATTCTAAGCATTTGTTTTTTAGGCATATGGGCCTGACCATGCAGTTTGGATGTCGGTTTTCTAGGCATGGGTCGAGTTTTAGGCCTGGATGAAGACGATGGCATCGGTTTAAAATGCAAGTCTGTAGGCCTGAATACACCCTCAGAAGTCGGTGCCTGCACAGCAGCTCCAGACCCATCCAAGGTAGAGACATCCATAGGTTCCATAGACGAAGAAGCATCTCATGGCATACCGGACTCTGAATGGGTCTCATTAGAGGCCTGCGAATCTGAAGTAGTGGGTATCAGGGGCTGCGAAAGGTGACTAACTTAACGGAAGCATCGTCGGCAGTTTTGGACCTATGTGGTCGGTCTCTGTCTTCATCCTTACGTTTTTTCGGAATATCAGTAGTCGGATGGCTTACCGAAGCCATTTCTGGATAGTTATACCAAGTACTAAAATAATTTTCAGCAAACATAGACCAGCGATGAATAGTTTTGGGGTTGAATAATGCACAAAACCGACAACAAGGGACGTCGTGGTCTGGGCCTAAACAAGGAATGCAGTACGAATGAAAATCTTTATGAGGTATTTGCTTTCCACAGGTAAGACAATTGTTAACTTTTACTGACATCAGTTAAGAACATGAAAAAGGATCCCCAACGGGGTACTTGGCTTTTTTGAAGACTTTGGTTCTGAAACTCGAAAACAAAAATTTCAGGAGTCGGCCGACCGGCACTTGCAAACTGCTTCTGCTTCGGGCACCACACGGCAAGAAAGACTGATGTAATGGCGTCGGCTGCATGTTTTATACCCTTGACGACCTGACGTCATGGAAGAAGAGACAGCATCCGATGCAGGAATCCAAGTCTCTGGTATTCAGGCAGGCTGAGGGCTACCTGCAGGCAAATAACCCAAATGTAATGACTGCAACAGTGAAACATGAAGAACGTCAGGCATTTTCCTGAATTTTACAGCATTTCTAACTCCTTCCCAGTGAGTATATGTCTAGTTAAAATACCATATTTTCCTTTAATGTCATAATTAATAGCTGAGAATATTTTAAATGCAGCTGTTTATCTTGCTGAGCCACAAATGACTCTTAAAGCCCTAATCAGATGATCAAAAATGCGAGTCGCAGGCCTAGGCGGTGAACCTTTGTCTGAATGTGAAAGCAAACTTTAAGTGTTGCACTTTACTGAGTTGTACAGCATAAATTCACCTGCTTAATACCTTGCCAGGAACACCACATAACATCAGCAGTTAATTCTATAAGTTGTTGATCTGTAGGTTAATAATGAGCATGGTGTGTGTGAATCATGGACTTTGCCTGTGTGCAAGCCAACAGCAAAGAATTCATCAGCAGTAGTCAGCACTACACAAGAAAGCATTTGTCATGATTCTATGGTATATTTTAAAAATATCAATTTTGTCTTTTTAGCACGATCCATTAAAAATAATTGCTGTAACCCCCCCCCCCCCATGCCTTTGAAATAACCAGTGTAAATAACAATGGCTAGTTTACAGTTATAGTATAGTCAATATGTATTCCTTAATATTTCCCTTGGTTGTGGTTAAGCTCTCAAAAGTGAGGTTGCCACTGTTTTTTATGCCAGGGAATGTGAATTATGAGGTAGGCAGTGTTGCCTGGAAATCAAAACTTGATGTCATAATTCTGTATGCACCAGTAGCAGTGTGAGGTAAATTAAATAGGTAAGGGGAGTTCGCTCAAGGCTTGTGTTTAGCTATAAATACATAACTTGGCCTATCTTGCTTTGATCACAGATTATGTGACATCATATTCTGGGATCCACTACTGAGCAGTCTTGCAGTTGGAAGTTCATGCAGCTATCTGGATTCCAAGCTATCCTGAGTTAACTTTTTTTTTTTTTTTTGTAATTAACTAAAACAACCTGTCTCCTACTCCAGACATCCACTGACAGCCTTGAGTCTGACCTAGACCAGTACTTTGTTGATTTGTGATTTTTTTTACATTTTGTTTGCATCTGTGTATCATGTGGTGGCTGTCATAGTTTAAAAGTTGCTCTTTGCACTGTATAAGGAAATACAGTGTTAGATACTAGAGTGTAGCACTCCTGTTTTTTTTTTTTTGTTAGTAGTATGTCATAAAATCACAGTTGTTGATTAACTGCAGTCTGAAATTGCCTACTCAAAGCAGCAAATGCCTCATTGTTAACATTTACAAGTCTGATCATTATATGAATGACCTGTTTTTATGCTACTCCACTTTTCCGAACTGTGTGGTCTTAGAAAAAGAAAATTGTATTTTAGTTTTGCACAAGTTCAAAGTTTGATACAAGTTCAAATATTAATAAAAAACACTATTGTTCTTCTATTTTGTATCTCATATTTTGTCTGTTCTTCAGTTTGCATTTAAAAGTTGGTATCCCACATTTCCATTGGGGTGGGTGGGGTTACACTATTGTGTATGCATATTTTATGTTAATCAACATACAGACTTTTGGCAGTTGTACCACTTTTTCATGAGCCTTTTCCAGATTTTTTATGATTCCAGGTCGAAAGGTATGAATCTGAGCTGCCTATGAATGTGCAGAAAATGTAAGATCCACCCCCCCCCCCCGCTACACCCAATTTTGTGGACTGAAAAAGAAGGTGGGAGGATGAATGGCCTGAATAAGAGCCAGCTTATTCACTACCTTGGGCATGAAGGATGGGTTAGCCCTGGGAAATACCCTATCTTCATGAAAAATAAGAAAATGGGGACTGGCAATGGGTGCTTGTCACTCAGAAACCCTTCTGACAGAGGGCAAAAAAAATGGTTTTCCAAGTACAGAATTTTAGAAAAGCAGAAGAAACTTTCATTGGTTCAAAGGGAGGCAGAAAGTACAGTTGTGTACACTTACCATAAATGTAGATGTTCGAGTGTATTCACTGTTGCAGTCATCACCTGTGGGTTATCCCTGCTGTGGTAGCCCTTGACCGACCCGAATACCAGAGTCAATGTTTTTCTGCATTGACTGCTGTCGCTTGCTGCCTGCATCAGGTTATCAGTGCTATAAAGGAAGGCAGCCGATGCCATTACATCAGTTTTTCTGGCCCTAACCAGTCAGAGGCCCAAGTAAGTATTGTAAAGGTGGTCCTGGTGGCTAAAATCCACCGTTAGAAACTTATGTCTCCCTAAAGAAAGAACATATAAGGGGGAAGGAGGGTGGGAAACCAGAACTGCAACAGTGAATACACTCAATCATCTACATTTATGGTAAGTGTACACAACAGTACTATGTTCCTCGTGTTTCACTGTTGCAGTCACCACCTGCGGGAGGATTCCCAAAGCTGAGGAGAGGGGTGGTAGGATTAGTAAGAGACCTAGGAATGGGTCAGCATGCCCTGCAGAACTGCAGAGGCAAACCCTGCCCTGTCCTTAGAAAATAGAGGTAGGTGGTAATGCTTGGTAAAGGTATAGACAGAAGTCCAGATGGCAGCATCCAGGATGTCCCTGGTGGGAACTCCTCTGAGGAATGCTGTGGAAGTGGAGGCTGCCCTAGTGGAATGGGTTTGAATAGACTTGGGGGGGGGGGGGGGTTCCCATGCAAATTGTAGCAGAAATCGATACAATGTGATAGCCATTTGGAAATGGGCTTCCCCTCTGCCTCTGGGACAAAGATGACAAGTAGTTTTTTCTGTTTTCCTGAAGTGTTTAGTATGATCCAGATAGTATATGAGCTGTCTGTGCATGTCTAGTGAGTGCAGAAATCTTTCTCCCTTGTTTTTAGGGTTAGGAAAGAAGGTGGGTAGATGTATGGCCTGGTTGAGAGTTACATTAGATACCACCTTGGGCATAAATCAGTGCCTGAACTTCTGAAACCCTTCTGTCTGAGGTGATAGCTAGAAGAAAAGCAGTCTTCCAGGAGAGGTGTCTTAGTTCTGCTGAAGCAACAGGTTCGAAGGGTGGTAAAGTTAGTTTTTCCAAAACATAATTCAGGTTCCAAGCTGGAGTGGGAGGTCTTCTGGGAGGTCTGATATTAGAAGCCCCTCTGAGGAATTGTTTAATCAAAGGATGGGAGAACAGGGGCTCTTCTGTATCAAAATGAGCTGAAATGGCTGAGGCATGGATTTTAATAGAGGAGAAGGAGAGACCACTGTTAAGTAGCTCCGCTGGGTAGTCCAGGATAAGAGGGCTGGTAGGTAGTGAGGTATTGCCCCCTCTGGAATGGCATCAGGAACAGAATGTCTTCCATTTTCCTGTGTAAGATTTTCTGGTGCTGGGGCTTCTGGCCTCTGTGATAATGTCTAGGACTTGTTTGCTTAACAGGGGCCCCTTGTTTGCCTTTAGAGTATTAGCCATGCTGATAGTTTGAAAGTCTGCAAGTCTGGGTGCAGCATTTCCTCCCCTACCTGAGTTAAGAGGTCTGAGATCAGAGGAAGCTGCTGGGAGGCTGTAAGATTAGGCTGCGCAGTAAGTGGTACCAATGTTGTCTGGGTCAATCTGGGGAAAGGATGGCCCTTGGTCTCTCCTCCCTTATTTCGATCAGTACCTTTGGAATAAGAAGCAGAGGTGGGAATGAGTACACAAAGAGGGTGTTCCAGGGGAAGGTCAAGGCATCCACCTTCCATGCTAGATGGTGATACTCCCTGGTACAGACTTTTTTCAGCTGATGGTTGAGATGCGAAGCAAAGAGGTCTACCTCCAGAGTCTCCCACGCCTGAGTGATTTGTAAAAAGATTTTTCTGTGGAGCTGCCATTCGTGGTGGTCCAGTAAGTTTCTGCTTAAGTGGTCTGCCAGGGTGTTGTTGATCCCTGCTAGGTATTGGGCTATCAGGTGTAGTCCCATGGACGTGGCTGTCAGCCAGAGGTTCATGGCTATCCTGCACAGGGGGTAAGATTAGGTCCCTCCCTGTTTGTTGATGTACCACATTACTGTGGTGTTGTCTGTTTTGATAAGGAGAACCCCTAGCTTGAGATGGGGTTTGAAGGATGTCAGAGCCTTTTGTACTCCATCATTTCCTTCTGACTGATGCATAAGGGGAGGTGCTGGGCATTCCAAAGACCTTGGGTGTACCTGCCTTCTAGGTGAGCACAACAAGCTATGTCTGAGGCACTGGTGGTAATGGTCTGCCCGGTTGGGCAGAGGGTGAAGGAAAGACCCTTGTTCTGGGCACAAGCCCTTGCCCACCAGAGAAACTCAGCCCTTATACAGGGGATCAGAGGTAGAGAGGTCTCTAGAGGTTGAGAGTGCTAACATCAGAGGTTCTTTAGGTACCACTGAAGTTTTCTCATGTGAAGCCTGGCCAGATGAATTAGAATGATGCAAGATGCCATGTACCCAAAGGCTTGCAGAAATTTCCTCGTAGTGAGGTGGCTTCTGGAAGCCAGCTGGGTAAAATAGAGAGGCAGGAAGTTCTGCTTTTCTGGGGATAGGAAGGCCACTTGGGATGCTGTGTCCAGCAGTGCTGCCAAGAAAATGATCTTCCTGGAGGGTGTTTGCCTTGATTTCTTCACTTGATGGTGTACCTTAAGGAGGTTAGAAGGGTCATGACAATGAGGAGGTCCTTAAGGAGCTTTTCTTTACAATCTGCCTGAATTGGGCAGTCATCCAGATAAGGGTAAATTTGTATATTTTTCTGTCTGCAAAAGGCTATGGCCAGGGCTAAGCATTTGGTGAATACCCGTGGAGCAGTAGATAAGCCAAAGAGTAGTGCAGAGAACTGAAAGTGTTGTGAGCTTGCTCTGAAGTGAAGGAATTTCTTGCAGAATTCCCCTATGGGGATGTGGAGGTAGGCATCTTTTATACCCAGGGTAACTAACCAGGCATTTTTTGTCAGCATAGGCAGCAGCTGCTGCAAGGTTAGCATTTTGAATTTGGGGACCACTAGGAAGGTGTTCAGAATCGATAAATCCAGGATGGGGTGCCAAGTGCCTTCTTTTCTGGGAACAAGGAATAGTCTGAAATAAAAGCCTTTGCCTGTTTGATCTGAGGGGACAGGCTCTACTGCCTCTTGGGAAATTAGAGTTTGGACTTGTTTCAATGCCTCTGCCCACTGATTTGGAAGTAAGTCTGGGTACCCGCTTGGAATTGGGAGTTCGTTGCAAGAGAATTTGTATCCCTGGAAAATGATCTTTAAGACCCATTGAGCCTTTGTTACAGAAAGCCAATTTTCTTTGCAGAGGGAGATTCATTGCAAGAGAATTTGTATTCCTGGAAAATGATCTTTAAGACCCATTGAGCCTTTGTTACAGAAAGCCAATTTTCTTTGCAGAGGGAGAACCTTCCTCCTAGTTTTTGTTGAGTGAAAAGAGGGCAGATGGGGGAGAGGGAGTTATCAAGAGTTTTTGCCATAGAGGGATGGCTTAGAACTACCTGCCTTTGGAGTGGAAGTGGTCCACTGTTTAGTTCTCTGCTGTCCCTGGGATAGGAGTCTGGGTGGTCTGTCCCTGCAGGGCTTACCTTGCCCCTGTCTGCTAGGTACAGGAAAGGAGCAGTGTTTTGAGGGGAAAATTCCTGCTAAACCTAGGAGGTTGTACCTGAAGGAAATCTTGTATGGTTTGCAAAGATTTTGCTTTGTCTTCTATCTTTTTAAGCACGTCTTCTGATTTTACTCCAAACAAGCACTCCTTACCCAAGGGTGCATCAAGTAATTTGGACCTGACATGATCAGGAAGAAGTTGTTCCTTCAACCAAGCATGTCTCCTAATGACAGATCCTGTCACTGCTGCACTGCTTGAGGCTTCAAGGGCGTCATATCCACAGTGTAATGAATGTTTAGCCACTTGACAAGTAGAGTGCTGTAAATCTGCTAACTTTCGAATTGGCACAGTCAGGAAAGGTTGAAATCTTTTGTTTTAATAGTTCCAAAGTGTGTTGTTGCTATTTTAACACGTGGAACTGACAATTGAGTGCTCTGATAGCTAAGGATGCAGAGGTGTATACTTTTTTACCCCATCTATCCAGATCTCTGGCGTCCTTGTCAGAAGGAATAGGATTCTTTGCAGAACTAGCCTTAGCTCCTTTTGGTCCCTGTGTAATGACCTCTAGGTCTGCAGCAGGATTTCTGTACAGGTATTTGTGAGAATCCGGTACTCTGTAATACCTGTCAGGTTTTCTGGGAGCAGGTGGGAGGGCGTCAGGAGTGAAACTGGATTCATGGAAGACATCATCAACCACCTCTAAGATTGGAGGGATGGCCAAGAGTCTGTGCTGGGGCAGGTCTAGAAACTCTCTTAGCCTTTTTTTGGACCGAGGGAAGTCCTGGGATTCCCAGTGGAAATGTTCCCTGAGGGTGTGAAAGGTTTCCCCAAAGGAAAGATCTTCTGGTGGGGAGCCAGAAGGAATGGATTCCTCTGCATCTGAATCCTCATAAGCAGTAAGAGGTTGTTGTTCCTCTTCAAAGTCTGAATAATCAGACTCCTCAGAATCCTGTTCTGTCAGTATTTCATGGGAAGGGTCTCTCTTTCTTTTAGAAGGTGCAGCCTGACAACCCCTGATAATGTGATAAGATTCTCTGCCATTTTAAGCATTTGAGCTTGGGGTGGTAGAGTAAAATGGTGGCTAGAGGTAGTTTTCCTAGTAGTGTCCATGCCTCTACTCCTATGAGCATCCATTGGTCTGAGAGAAATGGTAGTCAGAGGAGAAAATGTCATTTTTTGTCTACATTCGGTAGTGTGAGAAACCTCCTCGGAAGCCGGTGCCTGCATTGTGGCTCCGGACACAACCAAGGCAGAGACAACCAAAGGCTCGGAAGACAAAGAAGATTTCTGTGGCATACCAGACTCCGAAAGGGTATCAGTAGAGGCCTGTGAAGGTATCAAATCAGGCATCAGGTGCTGTGAAGGCACCTCACTGAATTCTGAAGAACTGATGACCTGTTTAACGGTAGAGTCGGAAGGTTTAGCCCGGTGTGGTCTGTCTCTATCTTTATCCTTATGTTTTTTTGGAATGTCTACGGATTGTTGGCTGATGGATGCCATTTCAGAATGTGAAGACGGAAGATGAAAATAGCCAGCTACAAAAAGAGCTCTATGATGAATGGTTCTTGCATTAAAGAGGGCACAGAACCAGCAACGGGGGACGTTGTGGACTGGGCCTAAACAAGTGACGCAGTATGAATGGAAGTCTTGGTGTGGTATTTGTTTTCCACAGGCGAGACAATTGTTAACTTTTTCGGACATCGGTTACTGCAAGAAAAAAGGATCCCCAACAGGGTACTTAGCTTTAGACTTTTTCAGCTGTAATTCAAACTCTGGTACCGACCGACCGGCACACTTTCGAACTGCTTCTGCTATGGGCTCCACGGCAAGAAAGACTAATGTAATGGCATCGGCTGCCTTCCTGTATAGCACTGACGACCTGACATCAGGCAGCAAGTGACAGCAGCTGACACAGAAAAACATTGACTCTGGTATTCGGGCAGGCTGAGGGCTACCACAGCAGGGATAACCCACAGGTGATGACTGCAGCAGTGAAACACGAAGAACATCCATCTTTTCTAACATAAGATTCCAAGGAGAAGATGTGGGTTTCTTGGGGGGGTGAGTTAAAAGGCAAAACTCCCCTGAGGAAAAGCTTGACCTCTGGCCTAGCCATGAATGGAGGGCTAAAAGGGAGCCGGGAAATGAAGTGAACTTTTATAGACGAGTAGCATAAGCCTAATCACAGTTTGCAGAGGTATTGCAATACATTAGGGACCTGTGCTAAAAGTAGAGCCTGACTATGTTTGCAGCACCAGAAGGAACACCTTTACTGCTTTGCCTTGCAAGATTTTCTAGTAGTGTGTCTCCTAGCCTCTTGTATAACTTGTACTTCCTCTTCAGAGAAGAGATATCTTCGAGTGATTTCCTAACATGCACAGGATCAGGCTGAGGGATGGAAGATTTGGGTGGAGAAGAAATCCTTTTTGTTGAATTATCAAGTCTGGCTGTAGAGGAATTCTCCTGCAATTTCCTCTTGACAGGTGAAATAGCAGAAGAAACTGATAATGGAGCCAGTAAGAGGAGTTTGGGCATTTCCTCTTATACCTTGAAAAATTTTTGGAAGAGGCAGAGGAGGGAAGGCACAGAGAAAGTTCCCTCTCCACTGGAAAGAGAAAGCATCTGTACTCCAGGCTGTGGGAGCTGATGGTTGCTTGGTGAAGCAAAGGGGTCTATCTGAGGAGTGCCACACTGCAACGTGATATTGTGGGAGAGCTCTCTGTTCAAAGTCCACTCATGGGGATTCACATTGTCATTAGAAAGGATATATGTGGCTGTGAGTGTGACCTTCATTTGTGTTGCCAAATTCTATGCCTCCTGTGCTAACCTGCATAGTTGGTAAGACGTAGTGCCTCCCGGTTTATGTACTACATGAGTGTGGTGTTGTCTGTGTACACTTGGAGTGGTTCTGGTGGGTAAAAATCCAAACAGCTTGCAGAAGAACCCTCATTTCTTTCAAGCTGATGTGCTCTTTGAGGAAATGGGGTTGCCATTTCCCCTGCATTCGGAATAATCCTGTCCATGCCCCCAATACCTTGCTCAAGGTGCCTGTGTGAAAGGTAACCCTGGGTTGAGGATAACCTGTCCTTTCTATCAATTAAGGTCCTTCTTGAGACAAGGGAGTGGGGGAATCAGTGTGTCCAAGGGGTGGCAGTGCTCGGACAGCACAGACTTCATGTCCCACTGGATTTTCCTCATGTGGAGGCCTGCCGGGGAAGCATGGAAATGGTGGCTGCCATGAATCCCTAAGTCCTTAGTATCTCCCTTGCTGAGCAATGGGTTGCAAAGGAGAGGTCTTGGAAGTAACTGGACAGACGGATAACCTTCTCCTGGGGAAGGAAGGCATGCCTTCTCTGTGTTCAGTCTGCATCTCAGAAACACCAGGCTCTGTGTAGGAACGATGTGTGATTTTTTTTTTGTAGATTATAGTGAAACCCAGACCTGTCAAAAGAAGATGAATTAAAGATGCTGAAGAAGTATTTATGGGCAAAGAGTCTACATCAGAAGATTGCCCAGGTAAAAAAAAAATATATGAATTCATTGAGTGCAACAGAAAGCTACTACAGGTTCTGGGCACTCTGTGAACAAACTTGGGGCTCTGTAGAGACCAAAAGACAGAGCAGTAAACTGAAAATGTGAGGAGGTAGAGAAAAACCTGAGGAATCTCCTGCAAGTGGGATGGATGTGAATGTGTAGGTAGCCGTCCTTCAGATCTAATGACACTAAGAAAGCCTGTGGGAAGATGAAATGTTGAAAAGTTTGACGTGAGAGCATTTCGAAAGATGGTACCTTCAGGTAAGGGTCCAGCATAGCCAGGTCTAGGATGGGTCTCTACGGCCCTTTTCTTGGGACTAGAAAAATCCTGGAATAAAACCCTTTTTCCAAGAATTCTTTTGGGGCTTGCTCAGTAGTACCCTGATTCAAGAGGGCTGGAATAATGAGAATCAGAAGGGATGTTTGGTTTTGAGGAGATAGTGGCATGTCTCCCAAAGGGAGAATGTTTTCCCAAGACATAGCATAGCCATCCCAGATGATGTGGTGGGAGGTTGGCATAATGGTTAACATGTTTACCTTATGTAGGATGCCCACCTGCCTATGGTAATAGCTTCCCACCAGGCCAGGTAGAGCAAAAGCCTTTGAGAAAGAGGGGTAATTCAGCTGAGTACAGGGGGAGGGATGGGTCTTCCACAGAGCTCTTATATAGATATTTAAAGGTAATCAGGGACCTTGTAAAACCTGCCTGGTCTCTTAGGAGCTAGTGGTTGAGAATCAGGTGCAGAAGAGGTAGATGGAAAAGTGTGCTGGAAAGCCTCAAGGATAGGTGGGACTGACGAAAGGGCAAGGGCAACCATCTCCAAAAGGGGTGTAATACCTCTTCAGAACATCAGAGATCCGAGGGAAATTCCAAAGTGTTTAATCATGTTCTGTGTAGTCTCCGCAAAAGAAGCTGCATCAACAGGGGAATCATACGAGAGGGAGTTCCCATCATCAGAAGATATCTGCCCTGCAGAATGCAGCTGAGAGGAACAGTCCAGAGAATGGTCAGTCATAGTCCTGCTCCTCATCAGAGGAATTGGAAACCATGATAGATTTAAAAGGAGTAGCCTGGGATTGCTGAGACTCGAAGGAGGGATGTTTGAAAGACATAACAGCTTTGAACAACCCTTGAGCGAAGTCCATCCACTCCTGTCTAGCTGCTGAGGGGGAGGCCACATGCTTAGTCTCATGTTTTTTCTCTCTCTCTAGGCATGACATCCACCTGGATGAGACATGGAGGATTGGAACCATGCCTGACTTCTATTAGAGAGCTTGGGATTTCTTCCATAACTAAAATTTGAGGATGCCATGTGGTCCTTCTGAAATGATGAGACACGGTTCCTCATATGCATCAGCAGACTGCAAAGCCTCAGGAGCCATACCAGCCTCCAAATGGGTCTCAGGTACTGAAAAGTAGCCTAAAATACCGCGGGTTCTGTAACATCACCGGGTATGCTGGAGTCAAAAATTGGACTGCATATCCATTCAATGCATCTATTAATTTTTTTTTGTTCATCTGTACAAGGACATCTGAGGATGTGGAATCAGCCACTAGACATTTAAGATGCTGTAATGCTGTATCTCAAGAAATGTGTAGAGTAGAAAAGCTTAGACCTAAGTGATTTTGGAACAAATGACAGAGCAAAATTTGTAACGGTGTTCCGGGTGTATGCAAAAAAGACACTTAGTATGCATGCCCTTGTACTGAATCTGCCTGCCACAAGTGCACTTACCCCTCCTATCAGACATCAACGTTCAATAAAGTATCAAAAGATATGCAAGGTTTCCCCATTAGACACTTATCTGGATAAATGACTGAAGTAAAAGCACCAAAAACCAAACAGCAAACAGTCCAACAGATGCAAGATATGCATTCAAGCAGGTGGTGAGATAGTCTGGGGATCCACACTCGTACGTACGAGCTGAGGTCATATGACTTAGGCAAGGTAAAGCTTTTACCCTGGCCAGACGTTAGTGGTGACAACTCATATGTCAGGAATACTGCAACAGTGACTTCAGTCAAGGCAATCTACCAGTTCTGAGTTAAGTCACAGAGTCTCCCACAAGCACAATACCCTGTCCCAAATACAAAAGTTTAAAATTCAAGTAAACTTTTAATCCAAATAAAAATGTTTAATCACAAGGTTTACAAACACCAAAATAAATTCCCTTACAAGTTCAAATACAGTCCACATTTTGCTTCCTGGTATACATACAAAATTCTGACACCAAAAAATGTTTTTTTTATGAATTATGTTTAAAAATATGAAGGTTTCCCCAATGGAGATTTACCTGCTCAGCACTTGAAGGATCACTTGCAGAATGACAGGATCACAGGGCCCATCAAAGCACTTTAGCTGCAAAAAAGCTCTAGCTTTTTATGCTCCAAATACCTTTTAGATGGTGTTCCTTGCCGATGGAGTGCAAGAGACACCACCCAAAGCTCTGATAAACTGGCCAGTGAAGGGCAAGACCCAAAAAGCTTGGGCTAATGCAACAGTGATCTACGTGCTGATGCTAAATTTTAGCCTCATCACCCTGAGCAGGAACACACATAAGCCTGCAGTCTTAACCAGTGTTTCCACATAATCAAAGTTACAGAAGAATACACAACACACTGCTGCAAAAGCTTGAGAGAAGAGTCTTTATGCATTCCATCTTAAGCTCAGACACTGGTAGGTCTTCAAACCTTCCAGAGCTCTCCTAACCAAGAATGACTGGAACTACAGCTGGTAAAGCAATTACTAAGATTTGTTTGGCGAGATGGTTAAAAGACTGTATTTCTTTTGTTTATTCTTCATAGGTTCATAGGTAGATACTAGGTTATCGGCCCTAGGGCCCATACAAGCCTAGCCAAAAAATGTACCCTGGCTTTCGCCACCCAAGAAAATAATTTTCCTGTGCCCCTGTCGAGCAGAGCCACAGAAGTGATCCCCGGGGTGAATTTGCCATTTCCCATCCAATCATCAAGATTTTTCTTGAAGAGTGCTAATGAGGAGCTCTGTTTGACATAGATAGGTAGTCTTTTCCAGAGTATGGGAAGTCTCTGGCCCATACAAGCCTAGCCAAAAAATGTACCCTGGCTTTCGCCACCCAAGAAAATTATTTTCCTGTGCCCCTGTCGAGCAGAGCCACAGAAGTGATCCTCAGGGTGAATTTCCCATTTCCCATCCAATCATCAAAATTTTTCTTGAAGAGTGCTAATGAGGAGCTCTGTTTGACATAGATGGGTAGTCTGTTCCAGAGTATGGGAAGTCTCTGGGACAGGAATCTATCCCTCCAGCATGTTCTGTTTATTGTGGTGACAAGGTTTAGGTCCCTAAAGCGTGTAGCTCGGAGGGATTGGGATTTCTTTAAGTGGAGCATGTCCAACAGCTCTGGGTTTGACATAGCTTTGTATGTTAGGCAGAGATCGCCCCTGAGTAGGCGATATGTGATGGAGTAAAGCTGTAGTTTTTTGAGATGGTCTGCATAGGGCATCTGTTTGAGGCCAGTAATCCTCTTTGTGAGGTATTTCTGTGGTCTTTCCAGTTGTTGTAGATGTCTTGTGAGGTACATACCAAAAGGGGCGTTGTACTCTATAATTGGTCTAATGAGTGATGAGTAGAGGGGGAACAATGACCTCTTTTTTTCTGGATGAGAATCCTTTTGTGATGAGCTGAGCCACGTAGAAGGATTTCCTGACCACTGTAGTGATGTGTTTATCAAAGGAGAGACTACTGTCCACCTGTGTCCCAAGGTCTCATCACATTTTCGGCATTAAGTAGACTACCAGCTGTGTGGTAGTTCATCTAAGAACATCACTGTGCCTGGTCAGATTAAGGCTTGCTCTATAAGGTCTGGGGCAATGTTTCATGCCTTTTGGCCTAGTCTCTATTGATGATATTTGTGCAGCGGCCACGTGGTCTAATCCTCACACATTCATTACTCATTATAAATTGGACATCATTTCCAGGAATAGGTCTTCTTTCGGCTCTGCTGTGCTCCGGAATATCCTTCCATGAGGGCCAAATGGGGTTCCTGTAGCTTGGGAATCTGTCCCATAGGTTAATTAACGAATGAAGATGACATCGGATAAAGAAGTCATGATGTCCTTCAAGGATGCATCTGCAGTCATAACATATGGGTTGTCCTGCCTCAGGCAGCCCTTCGGTCGCCCGGATTCCAAAGTCTGGGTCTGGCCTCGGCTGATGTCACACTTTCCCCGATGTCAGAGCATCTGGGGTATAAAAGCATCAGCCGACGCCATTTTCCTCAGTCTTTCTTGCCGCACGGTGCCCGAAGCAGAAGCTGTTCGCAAGTGCCGGTCGGTCAGATCCAGTGAATTCAGCTACCGAAGACTTCGAAAAAAGCTAAGTACCCCGTTGGGGACTCTTTCTTGCCTCAGCCGATGTCAGACAAAGTAAATAATTGTTTAACTTGTAGGAAACAAATACCTCATAAGGATTTCCATTCCTACTGACTTCCTTGCTTAGGCCCAGACCACGACGTATCTGCCTGTTTAGCCTGTGCTTCCTTCAACCGACGAACTCTTAGACGTCAGTCGGAGTTTGCAGAGGAATTTTTTGGAGCCGCTTTTGCTTATAAAATGCCGGAGACTCCGACTTCGTATATGGTCAAAAAACGCAAGGAAAAGGACTGACACTCATGGCCGGCGGTTTCGGCTGAAACCACGGCTAGGCCTACCGCGAGTGCCTCGGTTTCGGCCGAAACCGAGTCCTCGGAGATTCCTTCTTCTGAAACCATACTTCCGACCACCAAGGCCCGGGAGGCCCCGGCTGAGTCGGCTTCAGAACTTCCTACCAAAACCAGTGTTCAGGAAATGTCCGACACCATACCTTTGGACATTTCTACTCCTGCACATGGGGCAGCTAGGCCCCCTGCTTCCATGTCCATTAAGGCCTTTTCAAGGGCTAAAGCTGCCAAACTTTCTAAAGCTTTGCCTGCCAAATCTACCTCCCAGAGGTCTTCCTCTAGTTCACAGATCCTCAGCCTTGCTGAGGACCTTATTTCCTTAATTAGAGGTTCACAACCTCACCCAGACAGGGCCTCTCAACCTCCTCCAGACAAAAGGCCCAGGACTGACCCCTCTGACCCACACTCCTTAGATGATTCCATGGATGGATCTGAGTTGTCAGACCACCAGGAAGGGGCTTACTCGCCTTATGAGGATTCAGATGCTGAGGAATCTATCCCTTCGGCCTCCCCTCCTGAAGAGTTTTCCTTTGGTGAGACTCTACACTCCATGAGAGAGCATTTTCAATGGCAAGGTCAGGATTTCTCTGATTCTAGAAAAAGATTAAGGACCTTTTTGCATTTGCCTCAGCATAGGCCCTTAGCTATACCTCCTGTTCTGAATGTAATTGATGATGTGTACAATGATGTCAGTACAGCCCCTGATACTCTTCCTTCGGCCCCTGCCAAACCTGACAGATACTACAGGGTCCCGGATTCTCATTTCCATCAGTATAAAGCCCATTCTGCAGACCCAGAAGCTATTTCTCAGGGCCCTAAAGGGGTTGCGGCCGCTACTGCCAAAAATCCTCTACCCTCTGAAAGAGAGTCTAGAGCTTTAGAGAGATGGGGAAAGAAGGTGTATACTTCTGCAACTCTTTCTGTCAGGGCATTAAACTGTCAATTTCATATGATACAGTTCATAGGTTCATAGGTTCATACTAGGCTATCTGCCCAAGGGCATTTATAAGCCTAGCCCATAGTTATGTGGCAAAAGTATGCCTATCATTTTTCTGTGCCTCTGTCAAGCAGTGACACTGAAGTAATCCCTGGGGTATATCTGCGATCTCCCATCCATTGGTCAAGATTCCTCTTGAACAAGGCCAGCGAGGTGCTCTGCCTCACATGTACCGGGATTTTGTTCCACAGCATAGGGAGTCTCTGGGTGATGAATCTGTCCCTCCAGCACGTTCTATTTATAACCAGGTTTAAGTCTTGTGGTTCTGAGGGATCTAGATTTTTGAGGTGAAGCATATTCATCAAATCTGGGTTTGACATGGCCTTATATGTCAGGCACAGGTCACCTCTGAGCAAGCGGTATGAGACTGAATAGAGCTGGAGTTCTTTCAGTTGGGCAGCATAAGACATATTTTGAGACCCTTTATCCTTTTGGTGAGGAACTTTTGGGGCCTTTCAAGCTGCATCAGGTGTCTGGTCAGATACATTCGAGCGGGGCATTGTACTCAATCATAGGTCTAATGAGTGATGAGTACAGGGGCGATGACCTCCCTTGATCTAGATGTGAATCCCTTCATGATCAGGTGTTTTCCTAACTACTTTAGCAACATGAGTGTCAAACAAAGGCTACTGTCAACTTGGGTCCCCAGATCCCTGATGACTTTTTCTGTGCTCAGTGGATTGCCACCTATATGGTAGCTACTTCAGGCCATGGCTCTGGCACCAGTTATCCGTTTCTGTGAGGCCTTTCTGGAGGATATCTGTGTCAGATGTTTGCAGTCATCTGCAAACTTTGTCAACCATAACCCTCCTGTGTTTGCTTGTACTTCAGAAAAGTAGATGCCGAACAAGAGTGGACCCAGGACTGAGGGACACCACTTGTGACAGGCTTTGAGTCTGACATGGCTCCAGCAACTCTGACCCTGTGGGTTCTGTCACTTAGCCAGTTTGCAACCCATCTTGTGATGTATGGGTTTACATTCAAGCTGATGAGTTTTTCGATGATACCTGAGTGGGGTATTGTGTGGCCTTTGCCAGGTCGAGGTAGGCTGTATGGACTGCCTTTCCTCATCAATGGCCTTGGTGACTGTCTCAGGCAGGATCTGCCTTTGACAAAGCCAAACTGGGGGGATCCAAAGTCTGCAAGTTCCCTATGTCTTTATTTATGAGTTCCATTATGATCCTCTCCATGGCTTTGCAGATAAGGCTTGTCAAGCTAATGGGGCGGTTAATTTCCAGGGTCTGTGGAGGCACCGCCCTTATGAAGTGGGACCACAGTTCCTGAGGTGAGGCTAAGATTAAACAGCTGTCCTAACTGTGGGTTTAATTCCTCGTTGAGTTCATGAAGCACACAGCCGGGACACCATCCGGTCCCATGGATGCTGTGTTTTGCCTTAGTGAGGGCAGTTATCACCTGGGCGTTGGAGATGTTTGGGGGCTACAATCCTCTGGAATAGATATCTCTCCTTTTGGGGGGGAGAAGTTTGCACTGAACCTGTCAGCCAGTATGTTAGCAATGTGTGTAGGTTCAGTAATTTTCACATCATTTTGAACTAATTCTGAGTATATCTGGGAGTTTCCTCCTAGGTTTCTAACATAGCTAAAGAAGGCCTTATGATTGTCTTTAGAGTCCTTGGCGATTTTTCTCTCAAAATTTGCCTTGGATGATTTTATGAGAGCTCTTAGTTTTTTACTTATAATGATCAAAGGTGTCTTACCTTTCAAGCAGTACCAAGAGTATTTGTTAGATGAACTGAATAAAAAACTTTCTTCTCCTGAACCCCTAGACCATAAATCCCTTCAGGATTTGGTACACAACTCACAACAGGTTAGTAATCATTTCTTAAAATGTGGCTATGATGCACTGGAGGCTTCATTTAGATCAGCTATGACTGGGGCAGTTATTCGTAGGCATGCCTGGCTGAAGGAGCAATCTTTGCCAGACCATGTCAAAGCTAAACTCCTGGATGCTCCAATGGAGAAACAAAATTTATTTGGCTCCTCTGCTCAGGAGATCTTAAAAAAGGTTGAAGAAAAGGCAAAATCTGTGCAAACAGTTAAAGATTTCCTGCAAGTTCAACCACCGAGATTCAGCAGAAACTGGCCTACTAAGAATTGGTCCTTTCCAGACTCGGACAGAGCCCAGAGAGGCAGGAACAGGTGCCCTAGAGGCAGAGGTCAATCGAAGGGCTCCTACAGAGGCCGTCAGTGGCAGCCTGCCAACCAGAGGAGTAGTGCAACAGCAACAACAACAACCACTACACCAGGACAGGCTCAATGACTTAACTCTGATTCCGCCTACCAGGGATCAACTGGAAGCACCATTGGGTGGAAAGCTGGCTTTATTCTTAAAAAACTGGCATTATATTACAAAGGATAAATGGACACTGCAAATAATAGACAAAGGATACAGGTTCCACTTCCACACTTTGCCAAAAAGAAGCAGAATGCCAAACCTTCCACCAAATCAGAGGGCAGAGGCTTTAAGACAAATCAGCAATTTACTTCAGATGAAAGCTATAGAAAAGGTACCTTGTTCAGAACAAGGCCAAGGATTTTACTCCAGACTATTCTTTGTACCAAGAAAAGAAAATCAATGGAGGCCTATTCTCGACCTGTCCGCACTGAACACTTATCTCATTGTACCAAAATTCAAAATGCTGACCCTACAGCCACTTCTTCCCATGTTGGGCAAGGAGTCTTGGCTGGTGACTCTAGATCTCAAGGAGGCATACCTGCACGTCCCTATTTGACCAAGTTGCAGAAGACACCTCCGATTTCTTGCAGGATCAGAGCATTATCAATTCTCAGCATTGCCCTTTGGCTTATCTACTGCGCCCAGAGTATTCACAAAATGCCTGGCATCAGTAATTGCACATTGCAGACTACAGGGAATTCAAATTTACCTGTACCTGGACGACTGCCTAATACAAGCGGACAACAAGAAGAATTTGATAAAGGACTTGGCCTATGCCATACACCTGCTACAGACCTTGGGATACACAGTCAACATCCAAAAGTCAAGACTAGTACCATCCCAAAGATAACCTTTTTGGGTGCAGATCTGGACACAACCACCCAAATGTTTTTTCTCACAGAAGAAAAACAAAAACAACTTCCAGATTACTTCATGATTCTGACAAGACAAACTCAGCTTACTGCAAGGAAAATCCTGCAGGCCCTGGGTTACATGGCATCCTGCATAATTCTAATACTGCATGCCAGGCTGCATATGAGGAAATTACAATGGTACCTAAGGAGTGTATGGTCTCAACACAGTCACAGTTTAGAAACCATAATACCAATCATTCCATGCCTTCAAAAGGAATTCTTGTGGTGGGCTCAGGCCTGCCAGTCCAACAGAGGGTTGCCTTTCAACAAACCAAAAACAAGGCAGACCATCACCACGGACTCCTCAGACTGAGGATGGGGAGCACACATGGAGGGCAAATGTATCCAAGGCCTATGGCCTCAAGGACAGCTAGGCATGCACATAAACCAAAAGGAAATGCTGGCAGTGAGGCATGCAATCGAGGCATTCAAACCCTTCCTCCAACAAGGACACCTGTTAATAAGGACAGACAACACCACGGTCATGTGGTACATAAACAAGCAGGGAGGCACACATTCTTACCCTCTGTGCCGGATGGCTATGAATCTGTGGGAACTATGCCTGAATCTCAATATCCAACTACAGTCCCAATTCGTGCCAGGGAAAGAAAATGCACTGGCGGACAGCTTAAGCAGAACTACCATGGATGCACACGAATGGATGCTGCACCCAGACATCTTCCAACTCATAGCAAAGACATGGGGAATGCCGGAGATAGATCTGTTCACCTCCCCACTCAACCATCAACTGAAGACATTCTGCTCAAGGACATACCACCCACAAGCTTGGAGGGTGGACTCTCTCTCTTTCAGCTGGAAAGCCCTAACAGTATATGCCTTCCCTCCTCTCCCATTGATGTACAAGTTTCTACTGAAGATCAGGGAGGAACAGCCAAAAGTGATACTAATAGCTCCGGACTGGCCAAGACAACACTGGTATCCATTATTGAGAAGCATGTCTCAGGCAAAATCATGGCCTCTCCCCCTATGGCCTCTTCTTCTGACGCAGAACAATTTCAAGACCCTGCATCCCAACTTGAAAACATTGCCGCTATCTGCCTGGAAAATTCCTTAAATCCCAATCAAACTGTTTTATCTCAGAGGGTGAAGGACATTATCCTGGAGGCTTGCAGGCCTTCCACAAGGAAGACATACTCAGCTAAATGGAAGAGATTTCTCATTTGGAGCACATCAAAAGGCTCAGATGTCACAGTGGCAAACATAACAAATATCCTAGAATACTTAGCAGAATTGTTCCACAATGGCCTGTCCTATTCTTCCATTAAGATTCATGCTTCAGCAATTTCAGCAGAATACAATGTGGATCCACCTATCTTCTCGCACCCTCTCCTCAGACAATTTCTGAGAGGGATCAAAATATTAAACCTCCAAGAAGACCCCCTCTACCTGCCTGGGATCTCAACTTTGTGCTGGAGAAACTGACACTTCCTCCTTTTGAACCAGCAGCATCAGCGGATCTACAGTTTCTATCTTGGAAAACTGCATTCCTTCTGGCAATCACTTCAGCAAGAAGAGTATCTGAGTTACAAGCATTAATGGCAGTGCAGCCTTTTCTTATTTTCCACCAGGACAGGGTTTCACTAAGAACCAATCCTACTTTTATGCCAAAGGTGGTATCTAGGGTATCCTTGAACCAAGCTATTCACTTGCCTATGTTCTTCCCTAATCCACAGAATAGAGGGGAAAAACTTTTGCACACCCTGGATATACACAGACAACTATGCTACTACTTGGACAGAACAAAAACTAGCAGAAAAACTGACCAACTTTTTGTAGCATATGCAACTGGGGTGCAAGGAAGAGCAATTTCCAAACAGACAATTTCAAAATGGATAGGAAATTGCATTCGATTTTGCTACTCCTTTCATGGAAAGACAGTTCCTGAAAACATCAGGCTTCACTCCACAAGGGCCACGGCCACCACTACAGCCTTCCTACGAGGGGTGGCTGCCAAGGACATTTTAGAAGCTGCTACTTGGAGCTCCGTGCATACATTTGCCAAGCATTACAATCTACCTTTATACTCTAGATCCAGAGCAGGGTTCACTACTGCAGTCCTGCAGGGGATCTTAACTACACAGTCCTTTTCTTAGTACCTCCTCCCCCAGATTGGCTATGGTATTCTACCCATATGTTATGACTGCAGATGCATCCTTGAAGGACATAGTACAGTTTTGTAGCTACCATAGATGTAGATGTCCGATAGGTATGCATCTGCAGTCAGGATTACCCTCCCTCCTTCCCCTCTGTGGTATTCCTAGGGTTCGTACCCCTCTTTTAGCTAGCTGGGGGAATCTATTATGGTGTATTTGTTTATTTATACATGTATATAATTTGCAAATGTTTGGAACTTTTCAGCATTTCTCCAAATTTAGCCTTCCTAGAGGGCACCTGGCATCTGGGGCAAGAAAAACTGAGGAAAATGGCATCGGCTGATGCTTTTATACCCCAGACGCTCTGACGTCGGGGAAAGTGCGACATCAGCCGAGGCCAGACCCAGACTTTGGAATCCGGCCGACCGAAGGGCTGCCTGAGGCAGGACAACCCATATGTTATGACTGCAGATGCATACCTATCGGACATCTACATTTATGGTAGGTACAAAACTGTACTTTCTTACCATAATGTTCCATCTGTGTCATCTCTCTTCATTAACTTTCCCCCAGTCCTATATTTTGAGTGACGTGCTGGATATGTTCATGGAACCTTTGTTCCTGTTTGAGCTCCTGTTGTTCTTTACTGCTCTACTATTTGATTATTTGTAGTGAACAGGGGATATATAGTGATAAAAAATTCAATCTGAAGTATTTTGGGGTAAACAGGCATTATGGTTAGGGAGGAGGAGGAGCTTGAGCTTCGAATCTCAAGCTAGTGACACAGCCATGTTGGTTCTAAGGACAGGAACAAAGACCCACAGGTTAATGAAGGAATGAAGATGGCATCAGATCTGTAGCTAGATACTGTGAACACTTGGAGCAGTGGATAGCCCAAAGGGTAAGGCAGTGAACTGATACGGAGATCCAGACACACAAAACCCTAAGAAATGTCTGAAGTCTGGATGGATAGGAATGTGATAAGCATCTTTTAAGTCTAAGGTTACCAAACAACTCTAAGAAGGGGTAACAGGTTGTGAAGTGAAAGCATTTTGAACTTGGGCACATCACATACTGGTTTAGGAAAGAAAGACCCAGATCTGGTCTCCAGGCATTTCTTTCTTTAGCAACAGAAGATTTTTGAATAAAAACCTCCTGCCAACTGGGAAGGAGGAACAGTTTCTACTTAATCTTGAGAATACATGCACTGTAGGACAGGAGGGAACAGTGGGGTTTGGTCTGGTGGATGTGGAATAATTCCTTGGAAAGGGTGAATTTCTTCCCACTGCCATCTGTAACCCTGTCTGAAACAACCTGTTGTCAAAGAGAGAAATGGAGATTCAGACTTTCTGGAAGAGATAATACACTGCCACAATGGGAGGGGAAGACTAGGTCCCTTACATACTCATACTGACTTATTCAAATGCCCTTTGTTTTGGGGGTTTCCTGCTTTCTTTTTGGAACCTGACATTTTTTAAAACATCTGCTTGCCAGCATTTTGCTGAGACTGTTTTGTTTCTTAAAGTTGGACAAGGGGCAGGAGCAGAGACTCCCTTGGAAAATTTAGAAGTGGAGGGCTGAAAAATATGACAGACTCCCTGCATCAGCTTACTCCTCTTACATTATTTATTTGAAATTTGTTTACCGGGAATGTCCTACTGGGTATGAGCCCATTTTCAGCTAAGGCCTGGGAAGGAAAGCCCCACAGTACAGTTTAAACATAATTACAAATCAACATGAAGATGGAACCACTGGCTCCATCATTGACTGGATCTTAGTATCTCATCCCAATCTTATCTCAAATACTGGAATCGTTCCTGACTCTGTGACCACCTGCCTGTATTTGCTGACCATCATTCCTTTCCTCTTCAAAAACACCACCACTATATACAATCTCAAAACCTCTCCAAATTTAATCCACAAATATTCGTAGACTGCCTAAAAGTAACAGATTGGTCACCCCTTAAAACTTTGCACTTGATAATGCAATTGATTACTTTAATGAAACCTTCCTGAACCTACTCAATATTCTCACTCCCCTATCAAAGGAAACTAAACAAACCATGCACCTAAGAGATAAAAGGTGGAAACAATACCAAAAACATAAACTACCTAATGTCCTAACAGAAGTTAAAAAACTCTGTAACACTGTAAAAAAGCTAATCATTAGAGATCCCAAAACATACTACAGCAAGCTTTAATCTGAACACTCATCTAACCCTAGAAAATTCTGGAACTCTATCTCCTCCCTTCTCCATCCTTGCAACAAGGACAACCCATGCCCAAACCCAAATTAAAATGATCAAGAAACAGCCTCTCTTTTTTGACACCTGTTTCATAGCATCCATAGCTAAACTTACTGCCAGCTTCTCCCATTATTCTCCACCTTCTCCCCCATACCTCTCGCTCCAACCCCTCTGCTCATACCCCCCCTTTCAACCTCTGTCCTGTTTCTACAAGTAAAATAAAAAAAACTCCTCCTTCAACTTAAACCATGCTCCTCAGCCCTAGATAACTTACCTGCATCCTTCCTCAAACTATCCACAGACAGCATTGCCTTCCCTATCTCTATCATAATAAATAGATCCATCCAAGAATCATACGTCCCCTCCAATGCTTTCATCATTCCACTCCAAAATGGGTAAAAACACTGACACTTCGAATTTTTGGCCTATAGCCATTCTTTCTCCACCATTAAAAATCATGGAGAAATGTATTCAATCTGAAATTATGTCATATCTGACTCATAATAACCTCCTAACCCCTACACAGCACAGATTCCATCCCGGTCATAGTAACATCACTGCCCGCCTCTCCTCCTTTGACTATCAACTATGCACAAGACTCTGGGAAGATCATATCTACACTGTTCCTAGACCTCTCCAAAGCCTGTGATACTGTATCCCACCCTATACTCTTATCTCAGCTCTCCTCTCTCAACCTCACCCCTTCCACAATAGCTTGGTTCATAAGTTACCTGTCTGAAAGGCAACAGGCTGTTAAATGGAAAAACTCAGTCTCTTCCTTTCTGCACACCCCTACCAGTGTACCCCAGGGTTCTGTCCTCAGTGCCCTTCTCTTTAACATTTTCATTAATAACTTTCACCAGTCTATCTCTGATACCATTCTAATCCAGTATGCTGACAATTCAACAATCATTTGCTCAGAAGACACCCCCTCTAATCTTCTTCACAAAAGTCAGTTAGCTTTCTCCAGTACTCAGTCATGGATGCACAGTAATGACCTCACCTTAAATGCCACCAAAAAAAAGCTAATGATCTTCTCTCCATCTAAAAACACCATTGTCGACAAAAACTCCTTTAAAAAAACAAGCCAGAATAACATCCTCATAGAAAGTGTACCACATACTTAATTGCTAGGTGTCATGACTGATGAAAATCTAAAATTTGATACCCATATCCAAACTAACATCAAACCCCCACCACCACCAAAAACTAGGTCTCCTGTACAGGCACAATTGCTACCTTACCCCCTCCACCAGATGAACCCTAGCCTGCACTTACCTTCTACCCTCTCTTATGTACAGTGCTCCCCTGTTCATTGATCTTCAGCTTGGCTTACAGGCCAAACTGGAAACCTGTTATAATGTTGTTGTCTTTTGGCTTTTCCCGGTTAGGGGTCGCCACAGCAGAACTGCGGTCCACTAATGATTGGCAGTAGGTTTTGATGAATGCTGAGGTGCCAACTCAATGTTCAGCCTTCAACGAAGGCATGCCCATTTACGCATGTCTTTCGAACGCCCACCCAACCACCGGGAGGACATGCAGACTCCACACAGAAGGCACTCCAGCCAAGAATCGAACGGGAGAACCTCTTGCTGTGAGGCAACAATGCTACCGCTGCACATCCGCTGATGTGGAAACCTGTTATAATAAAATCTGCAAATTTGCTACTAACTGTGGAAACTAATCCCATCACTGTCTCTCCCTCCACTCACTGCAATGGCTTGAATTTACTACCTACCTCAATTTCCTCAAACTTACTACTGCCCATAAGCTCATATTCAAACCATCTAGTTGTCCCTCTCTCTCTCTCTCCAACTCCTTAACCCCCTATATTCCCAACCGCTCACTCAGATCAGAAAACCATAAACTTCTAAAAATCTATAGAATTCATCGACCCCCAGAGGTCAACTGCTACTATCCTGCTCCTTAGCTAAACTCTGGAACTCACTTCCTGCCTCCCTTTGAAATATTCAGAGCCACTCAAATTTCAAATCACTTCTCCAATCTTAACTCCCTTAAATACCTTCACCCAACCTTTAACCTTTTTACTACAGTGCTCAGCTATTCCTGCATCTATTTCTTCTTTCACACTCTTTCACTCTGAAACTCCTCTTAAAACTTACTCTATTTCTCCACTAAGAATCAACCATTTTTCTCCCTCTTCTTAAAATTCTAATTCTCTACAAAAGAAAAAAATGCCAATGACTGTACAACTGCAAGAATTCTTTGTACATAATTTTATATAGCGTATATACTTTGTAAATATTTCCAAGACTGTATAATTTACATGTTTTTTTTTCTTCTTTTACAGATAACTCATTGTTTGTATGATACCAAAGATTTTCAATTTTTCTGTAAAACTGTCAATTTCTGTGGAGCTTTTCTCCCCAGGCTTTCACTGAAAACAGGCTCTACTATGCCCAGTGGACTACCCCGGTCATCAAACTGAAATAAACAAATATCAGTTACTAAGACGATCACACAGGAGTACAATTTGTGGATATAATAAAAGAAAATAAGCAAATATAAAAGCAAGCAATTAAGCTGAATATACATTATATAGAAAACAGAAGAGAGTTCTAATATGTATGTTACATAATGCATGAAAAAAATTACAGAATAAGCAACAAGTCATAAAAACTATAACACTTTCTGGCAAGAGACTTGAGTAATAAATTTCAGTCATAATTTTTGATGACCTCTTACAGCAGGATGTCCAAGTAAATCTCTATCCAAAGGTGAATTCAAAGTCTCATTTTACATCCTCAAAGTGGTTCTGAGGATGCAGCCAGGCAAGCCCCTTCAACACAGAACCAGGGGATCAGTCCTGGATGTGGTATCTACAGAGATAAACATATTTAAAACAATAAGTAGTGACCTGAGAAACAGAATAAATGAAACCACACAAAGCAGACTTTTCCTAAAAGGAAGGAACTTCAGATAAAACATTCCTCATACTTTCACAGTTAGAATAAACTTTAAACCTAAGAACCTGACAATTCAACATTCTAAATTAAAGCTGCAGAAGCATATACATTCTCCCTCCCCCCAAACGTACCATCTTAACATTCTTTTTTCAAATAGAATTTTATTGAATTTTACACAACACAGCTTAAGATATAAGACAGAAGTTCAAAAATCTCACATGGAAAGTCAAATATCATATGAAATAAACAAAATAATAATATACATCTAACAATGCTACTAATATCAAAACTATTCACACAATGTACAAATTGCTGCTATGATAAGCAAGTCTACGTATATATCAAGATTATATATAGAGTTAAGTAGTTTACCTTTTATTAGCTAAGTAATGAAACCATGTATAAAGTCAAATGGCTAAGTTGCCTAAATAAAATTTAGTAGGCACAAGAAGACAAGACTTGCAACACAAAAAATATTCCAACAAATAACATTTAGGGCCTACTGAAAGTCTTGCAGTGCCCTAGCCTTTCTAAACATAAATCTTAAAAAGGGATATACCAAGTTTAGAATGATTCAAAAGACAATCATAAGGCCTTCTTTAGCTATGTTAGAAACCTAGGAGGAAACTCCCAGATATGCTCAGAATTAGTTCAAAATGATGTGAAGATTACTGAACCTACACACATTGCCAACATACTGGCTGACAGGTTCAGTGCAAACTTCTCCCCAAAGGAGAGATATCTATACCAGAGGATTGTAGCCCCCCAAACATCTCCAACGCCCAGGTGAGAACTGCTCTCTCCAAAGCAAAAAACACAGCATCCATGGCACCGGATGGTGTCCCCGGCTGTGTGCTCCATGAACTCAATGAGGAATTAAACCCGCAGTTAGGACAGCTGTTTAATCTTAGCCTCACCTCAGGATCAAGGAGTGGCGTGTGGTCCCACTTCACAAGGGCGGTGCCTCCACCGACCCTGGAAATTACCGTCCCATTAGCTTGACAAGCCTTATCTGCAAAGCCATGGAGAGGATCATAATGGAACTCATAAATAAAGACATAGGGAACTTGCAGACTTTGGATCCAACCCAGTTTGGCTTTGTCAAAGGCAGATCATGCCTTTTAAACTTGGTTGACTTTTTCGAGACAGTCACCAAGGCCATTGATGAGGAAAGGCAGTCCATACAGCCTACCTTGACCTGGCAAAGGCCTTCGACACAATACCCACTCAGGTATCATCAAAAACTCATCAGCTTGAATGTAAACCCATACATCACAAGATGGGTTGCAAACTGGCTAAGTGACAGAACCCACAGGGTCAGAGTTGCTGGAGCCATGTCAGACTCAAAGCCTGTCACAAGTGGTGTCCCACAGGGCTCAGTCCTGGGTCCACTCTTGTTCGGCATCTACTTTTCTGAAGTACAAGCAAACACAGGAGGGTTATGGCTGACAAAGTTTGCAGATGACTGCAAACTGGGCCATAGTCGAAAAACATCTGACACAGATATCCTTCAGAAGGGCCTCACAGAAACGGATAACTGGTGCCAGAGCCATGGCCTAAAGTTAAATGCCAAGAAATGCATAGTCATACCCTTCGGGAAAAACAAGGTTACCCCTAGCTACCATATAGGTGGCAATCCACTGAGCACAGAAGAAGTCATCAGGGATCTGGGGACCCAGGTTGACAGTAGCCTTCGCTTGACACTCATGTTGCTAAAGTAGTTAGGAAAACCTTCTACATTGCCCACCTGATCATGAAGGGATTCACATCTAGATCAAGGGAGGTCATCCTGTACTCATCACTCATTAGACCTATGATTCAGTACAATGCCCCATTCGAATGTATCTGACCAGACACCTGCAGCAGCTGGAAAGGCCCCAAAAGTTCCTCACCAAAAGGATAAAGGGTCTCAAAAATATGTCTTATGCTGCCCGACTGAAAGAACTCCAGCTCTATTCAGTCTCATGCTCAGAGGTGACCTGTGCCTGACATATAAGGCCATGTCAAACCCTGATTTGATGAATATGCTTCACCTCAAAAAATCTAGATCCCTCAGAACCACAAGGGCGGGAGACTTAAACCTTGACACGGTTATTAATAGAACATGCTGGAGGGACAGATTCATCACCCAGAGACTCCCTATGCTGTGGAACAAAATCCCGGTACATGTGAGGCAGAGCACCTCGCTGGCCTTGTTCAAGAGGAATCTTGACCAATGGATGGGGGATCGCAGATATACCCCAGGGATTACTTCAGTGTCACTGCTCGACAGAGGCACAGCAAAATAATAGGCATAGTTTTATTCAAACTAAAGGGGTGGCGAAAGCCAAATAACTATGGGCTAGGCTTATAAATGCCCTTGGGCAGATAGCCTAGTATGAACCTATGAACCTATAAAAAAGCTTATAAGAGATATGTTAGGGGATTGAGATGTTATGTGTAAGAATTTGTTCAATCATTCATCAAGAGAGAAAATATAAGATCCCATACTCTTTGGTAAATACTTCTTTTGCAGGAGTTAGTTATTATCAATTTCTGGGCAGTAATGTATTTAGTTGCAAGAGTTTTAAAACCTTTCCATGACAGTTTGGAACGGTCAGTCCAGTGTTTGACAATGTAGAACTTTACTAAGAGACATAATGTAATGAGAACTATAAGTTTAAGGTTTGTCAAGCTAAAATTTGTGATATGTAGCAGTGCCGTTTCCCAGCTTAAAGTAGATTTATGATATCCCATTTTGTTCAGTCTCACTTTAAGAGAACACCAAATACTGTGAGAATATTTACTAAACCACATAACGTGGATAATATCAGCTCTGGGACAAGAGCAACAAGGACATGCAGCAGAAACAGTTGGATTAAATTTATTTAAGTGCACAGGAGTTAAGTACAAGTTATTAGTAATCATAAATTGTGTATACCAGAGCTTTTTAAATGGAGAGTATTTAATGTTATATTTCATTGACATCAATTTTTGCTGAAGGGAGATGGTATCCTTCTGTTGCTCCCAATAATCTGCAAAAACAATATTCTCTTTGTGTAACAAACTGGAGAAAGATTTGTAAGCCATCGAGAGCATATTTTTCTTACTGACTAACTTTGGAAGTAGGGCTGCTACAGTATTACAATCATCTTCTAGACTGGGATGATTATGTAGAAAAAATGAAGTGAGATCTTTTAGTTGCTTCAGAATAATAGTGTATTTTTTGGGTAAGGAGAGGGCATTCCTCATATCTGCAAGTGAAAGATTGTTAAATCTATGTATGTCCCATAAGGTAAAATCTTTAACCAATGGGAATCTACTTAGGTTGATCATTTGATCACTCAGTGTTAAATGTGGGTTAAGATGAATGGGCTGAAATAATAGAAAAGCATTAATTAAGTTGAGGGAATTAAACAAGTCTTGGCAAGTTTTAATCAACTCCTTCAATATGGGGTGAATCTTTAATTTTGTACGGTTATTTTTCCCCAGCAATGGGAGCGCTCTAGGGTTGATATTTCTATTAAGAGCGTATCTATACCATATTTTGATCCACATGGGTGTCCAGGTGGAAGGATTTGGCTACCATCTTAACATTCTTGTCAGCAGGGGAAGAATTAGAATGGACATGCTTGGTGGCAGCTGGATTAACTAAAGCTGCTGGGTCGATTTATAGAGATGTTGAAAGACTGAGGAACTTTGTACATGCTGTCTGCTTTCTTAGGTGCAGCAAGCTTGTTACCATGGAAACCACAAGCTGTGACAAAATTCTCTGATACTGACAGCACTGGCAGCAGGGGAGATGGGAGGAAGTTTGAGTAATTCCAGTTAACAATTCATATTTTCTGAGAGACTGATAAACCTCTGTTCTCCCACTGAAAACACTAGTTTATTCCGGAAATCATATCAGAAGAAATTAATCATTGACAGGGAGGTTCACACAGCTTGCTCTCCTCAGAGTCTGAATCAAACATAAGGAGAAAAACCTGTCTGTCCCATTACATTCCTCCAGAAAAAGAGGAATTCATTTTTAGGTAACACCTGATAAGAAGGGGCAACAGCCTGAACAAGACCCTGAGCCAAACTACTCTTGTCCATTGAAACGAGTGGTGGAGAAGACGTGTTTTTTAGTTTCTGACAGGATCGTTAGGGCAAACAGGGCTATTAATGTAGGCAACAGCTTCTCCATGAATGGCCAAAACATTCTGGCTAAGCAGGGCCACCTTCCCTACATCCCTTCTCCCAACACCAACAAAAGTGTCTTGCGTTTGCCGACTGAAAGGGAACTCAACAGCCACAGAGAACAGGGCTAAATCCCGGTCCAGAGTAGCCATATCCGCAACACCTGGGAGCTTTGGGGAAAAGGATGAGATTTGATCAACCAGCTTTAGCCACAGCAGTTACGCATCTGCAGCTGAGGCAAACTGCTAGCCAGCTGTGGTCGCAATGGGTGTTTTTCTTTTTCTTTGTGCCTGGAATAAGGACCGACTGTGAAACCAGTAGTTTGCTCAATAGTCAAGCTGAAAATGGTGTTTCTTTCCTGAGGAAACCAAGCAATACAAACCGGTAAGATATTAATAGTATAAAGTCACTTTCCCCAAAAAAACACAGCAAAAAGCACCCTAATACATGTTACCAGCCCCAAAATGCAATTTAAAGACAGTTTCTCTACAGGAAAAAAACCTTTTTGGAATGTTTAAATCAACTTTTAAACTGTGAAACACAAAAGTGTACTCCCATTTAAACGTACAACCAAGTCACGTGACAGTCAATAAAAACACATTACTAGCTTAAAACACTCTCTTCAACATGAAACTAAGTTTAAACATTAAATATAATAATGTGCAAGGTCTCTCCTCAAACAGATCTTACCTGATCAGCAATGGAACAGTGCAAGCTGACCGTGGATACTCAAAAACCTGGAGAGGAGCACACACTTCAGCGGCAGGAAAGCTCTGAAGGGCTTTGTGTCCAAACCTGTCTTTTTTGTCAGTTCAGCTCAAGCTGACTAATGGTTTATGTGTGTGGAATTGAAGCTTTGGAAGCTAATCGGCTGCTGTATCCTAATGCAAGGTATAACCCACACAGCTTAGACTACTGCATCAGTGACCAATATGAAGAACATTGAAGTAACTGTGCAGACATCAACGCTAGGATGTTTGGACAACTGCTCTACCTCACTCAGATGAGGTATCATAGAGACATCTGCCATGGTTCAAGACCACGGGATATATCCAGTGTAGTATGGATATAATTGCCATCCAGAAATGCTTTCATTTAAGCAGCTATGATGATTACTTGTGCCCTTGCAGGCATCCCAGTGGTTGAGGGCACATTAAGTCCTAACCCCTCTCCTGACTGATGTGCACATCTGCATCATCACTGGGATTTCCTATGTCACCAATATCCTGCACACACATGCTATTCTGAGTGAGAGGAGGACATAATCTACCAGAACTGGAACCTTGCTTTCTTCCCCAAAACTGCAATGGAAATGAGTCTAATAGGAATCATCATACCATGTCTAGCCCTAGGACTGGTGAGCCACAGCTGCTTGTCATCCAGCACTCGACTTGAGTCATCTAAGGTGCAGTCAAGGCTTTATCCCTCTGTGCCATGATCAGGTCTCTAGAAAGCCTTATTACCCACACTACTTCAGCTTAGAAACACTAAATGGGAGCTGCTCTACTGGTGCAGAGGAATAGATCCCCAACTCTGGGACAGTCGATCTGGGTTTGATTAGCAGCTTGACTAACAAAGAATGCCAAGGAAGGATGGCAGTGCAAATCCTGGGGGGACAGCATTCAATGATTCTCCCTAAGGGGAGGTGTGGTCAAAAGAGGGGAGTTGCCCTCTGATGTGTCAAAGGATGCAGGGGGTGGGTGCAGGGAAAGTGAGTAGTTCATATATAAACCCCCTGACTAGAAGAGGGGCAGCAGAAACCCCAAGGTACCCTTAGGTTCCTCATTAGCCCTGTTGTAAATCCAGGTATTGCACTGAGAGATGAAATGAAGTGCTGAAAGATGAATTGTAGGAAGGGGAGCACTGGGATGGGTATCAGAATGACAGTAAGGGGTGTGGGAAAGACACTACATGGCAGAGTGACCATACTTTTCTTTTAACTTAGAATGTGTAGAATGAGACAGCAGGAATGTCAACACGTGTTATAATTAAGCTCAAAAGAACATTTCTTGGCTTAAATTCTGGCTTGCATAATGTATTTAAAATTAATGGTGCCTTTTCAAATTACAGTGGAAATATTTTAGTTCCCAAACTCCTGACACAAACTAGAGCTTGGAAAATAGTGGATGGATTGGCCGTTGCCCGACCTAGATGCAAACAGGGAGGGATAAGAGGGCACTCAATTCAGTATGGGCCTTGATCAAGGCCCACATCATCTGGTCCCTGTCAAGACAGTCTGAAGGGCACTGGACTGACTTTACTGACAGAGCAGAACAGGGACAGGAATACACATACCCTGACAACTTCCTCTGAAGAAATGCTCAGTCATCTCCTCAGAGAGGGGTCAACTTCCAACTGGGAGGCCCCAAAGGGTAAATCTTGAAGGTGACAGGAACAATTTTCACTGGTTAACCTCAGACCTATACTGTTTGGGACAGGCTGACCAGCTACTAACCTTCACCTCTCCTAACTTCCTACTCTTTTTTTTCCTCCTTTTCTACAATTTGCTTCTTGGGAAAGGAGAATTTCCTTCAGAATTAGTTTGTTTTTGCACTCTTGCAGCACCTTTGTACATGCAATCCTGTTTCAAGCAGCCTGGCCCCAGGCATACTACAGAAATCATGAGTGCCATAGGGAAGAATCATGTGGCTGCAGCAGCCACATTTTTTGAAGTCAGATACCCTTTTTCAATGACTTCCACTTAAACAGTAACTATAACAACAGACAAGCACAACACTAACAATGAACAACACCATTACAATTGCCAGTTACTAACTGTATACATCACAATAAGGATGTATGTACCACCAAGGGGTGGGAGGTTGGCATAATGGTTAAATGGTTTTACCTTACAGCCACAAGGTACAGGGTTTGATTCTCACATGGGGTTACTGGCTAGGCTCAAAATTGCCCACAAGGGCAGTTAGCCTAGTACTAATGTATGAACTTAATAAATGGTAACTTGGACTGCTGAAATGAATCCATGAAAAAAAAAACTGATGAAAGGGGTAAAAAAAAAAAATGATCGTATAACAGTTGCATAATCACAGTAAGGATTAGGTCTAGCTGCCTAACCCGAGAGTAAGGTGTTGAATTTGATAAAAAATAGATATTCACATATTACTAAACAAATATCTATAACAACACAAACTACTACCCTCTAGCAAAAACACAGAAAAAAAGCTTCATCAATTGAGACTTATCATTCTGAAATGTTCAAACATAAAAATTAATAATCTAGATGCTAAAAACATCTGGAGCAGAGAGGAAAGCAAAGGGAACTACCAAACTTATGGAGGAGCTTGAGCTTTATAAAATTGCACATATGTTGATTTGGCACTGCATGCAGTAACCAGTCCTTCAATATTGAAGTGGAAGGACTGGCTAATGCAACATCAAGCGTTTGCTGTTCATTCCCAAACTAAGACTGAAGAGCAATAACCATTAACTGCCACACCAGCATTACTAAAATTGTATGATTTTTTTTTATTCAGTGCTACTCCTCCGGTACAACAAACTCTTTTACAGATCCTTATTTTAAGTTGCTATAGCATATGACAGAAATCATATAAACTGCAGGAATAACACATAATACAACCCAGACTAAACAAGCATACTCCAGGCAGAAAGTTGTACTTCACACCTAGTCTCTGCAGGGGGCCTTCCTCAGTGGATCCCAAAGCTTTGTATTTATTTTATATTCTACTTCCCTGATGCTCTACTAAATCTGCTTTTGAGTTCAGATAGATGAACAGACGCCTTTAGGTACTGACCTGGGCTAGCTGGTTGCTTGTTTTTCTCTTCTCACAGCTTTCTCCAAGTCCTGGTTCAACCTCCCCTTTCTTGTTTTCCTAACATAATTCTATTGTAAGTTTCCTAGCCTGTCAAATCTGTTTTCTCACAGCTTTCTCCAAGCCCTGGCTCTTAGCACCTCCCTTCTCTCGTTCTCCTAACATAATTTTATTGCAAGCTCCCCAGCCCTGTCAATCCTGTCTATTCCCTCCCTCTTCCTCTTGAGTTTACTTATTCCTCCCCTGAGCTGTGGCGCCATCTTTAAATACTAAAAACCTCTGCCTGACTACACCCTTTCTCTCTGTCCCACAGACATCCCTCAGTAGTATGCACAACTGTTAAGTACCATTTGTGATGCAGAAGATTCAATGGCATTTGTTTCTGTTTAATTTCTGACATTCTCTCTAACTCAGACTTTGTATGCTAACAACCCTTTGAGCTTTGTAATATTCCAGTCTTTTTAACACATGTACACTTGTGTATTTTAAACAGTTTCTGCCATTTACAACGGTTGTTCTTCCTACCTTTACTTGTTGGCTCATGAAGATAGTTTTCTTTTTGTGAAGGTGGGTGCCACCCGCTACGGGCTTAGTCTGCTCCCTTACCCTACTCCCATTCCCACCCACGCCCTCTTTCATTACATTTATATTTCTTGTAACTCCACCCTCTTGCCACCTTGACCAAAACCATACCTCATGTCATTAACCTCTTCCCCTCTCCTGCAACATCCCCTGCTGTAACACAACACTTTCCACCACCTATTTTAACACATACAACCAACTCCAATCCCTAAAATCCAATATGACTCACTTACTAAGAATCTTATTTATCTCACTTGTCCTTACTACTTAACTACTCTTAGTATCCCTCTCCACCATCATACACTCCAGATTAAATACATCTCCTCCAACATCCACAACACTAGCTACACATTTACAACATAATTTAGTTACTCCAACATCTCACCATCACTATTAGTAAGCAATACCCGAAATCTAGCCAAACCACAACTTTCTCCCACAAATACTAAACTGAAAGTAACACACAATTGACATATATCTTTGCTAAAAACACTCCAGCCACAGACACTGCTACATCTTCTCCTAGCATTAACTCACTGTGGAGATGTCCATGCCAATTCTGGTCCAAATAACTTGCCAAAAAACACTCATTCCTCTAAAACCCATGATTTATATTTTGTAACAATTAATGCAAGAAGCCTCTGCAACAAAATTACTGAATTACAGTCCTGGCTTTGTCATCATTCACCAGGCATAGTAGCAATAATTGAAACCTGGCGTAACACACATATCCGACACTGAAATCCTTCCACCAGGTTACAACATTCTTTGTAATAACAGACCCCATAAAAAAGATGGAGATGTAGACTTAATTTATCGAGACTCCTTATCAATAAATATTCATCTGAAACCTGTCCCCACTTTCACTAGTTTGGAAATCCTAATAACATCCCTTCATATAAACCCTAATAAACAACTCTGCATTGCTGCTATCTACATTCCCCCAGATCAAAAGATTCCCCCATTTGGAAGATTTCCTGTGTTGGATTAACCATATCTCCCAAGAAACTATTATTCTAGGAGACACTAACATTAACTGGCAAAACCTAACCTCCAAAGCTCCTGCTACCATCATTAACCTCCATAGTTTCATACAACTTATCACAGAGCTTATACATGCTTTAAATACTTGAGCAGAATCTACATTAGACTGGATTCTAGTACCTCAACCCCACTACTACTCCAATACCAGCACTCTCCCAAACACTTTAAGTGACCACCTACCTGCTTACACTCATAGAACCCAAATACAAATCTTTAAACCTCACACATACAAATCTACCAGGAACCTTGCCTACTTTGATCAAAACATGTTTAGCAATACCCCCACAAGCTCAAAACTGGATCCCAATAAAAAAACTGCCGCTGGATGCCGCTGTAGATTATATCAATACCGTCTTTCTTAGCACATTAACTCATTTACTCCAGTGAAGCTCAGGAAGTCTGCACTGTAACTTCCAATGGGTGGAGCCTAAGCCTTGTGATAGAATTAGATTATGTCCTCACATTTCAAACAAATCTGCACATCTCTGGGAACGTAAGAATTATGAAAGAAATATAACTGGAAAACTCTTCAGCACAAACTATTTTTATAGTGGTAGTATTCTTTAGGTTCTAGGTCTTAAAACCAAATTGTCACAGTAAACACAGTAACTATTACATTTGTAATATTTTGTAAACAACTTACAATATCTCAGCAACCATTCAAGTTGAACACACTGTCAGCAACATTTTATTCATCTGGCTGAGAACTTTCATTTGAGGCTAAGGAGTACTGTCTGTGTTACCTGGTTGTTGAGATATTTAAAAAATGTGAAAATTACATCTATAAAAACTAATATCATGACAAGAACAGTTAATATCTATTTACCTGCACTAGACAGAGATCAAATATTAATGCACTTGAGTTTGCTATTGCATCAGCTTTTAGATGAAATCTTACAAACCTTGTACATAGCATGGTTTTGGAATTATTGATGCAAATATGAACAAGCAATATTTGACTCCTAGAGGCATCAGTAGAAGTTAACTGCAGATGCACCTGCAGGCATCATTTGGATGTAATGAGTTAAATAGCTTAGCACCTCTTCATACAAAATGAACAAAACCTAACCTTGCCCACTGGCTAACAAAGCAAACAACACAAAGCTTCCTGTCTAGACACAAAGCCTGGAAAATATGGAAAAAAAATAGAACTCAAGCAAATGAACAAAATTAAAAACTTTGAAATACTGCAAAAAAAAAAAACATAACTGATAAGAAAACCTATTTCTCCTCACAACTATCCTACCAAAGTTTGTTTGTTTGCGTCTTTTGGCTTTTCCCGGTTAGGGGTCGCCACAGTAGAATACCGGTCCACTAATGATTGGCAGTAGATTTTTTTCCTACCAAAGTAATAATCAAAAATAAATCTGGAAATCTGTATCCTCCATGCTTAATCCTCGTAACATTCAAAATCCATTACCCACTCCCGACAAAGACCCTCACCAGATAGCACAAATATTTAACACCCATTTCACTGACACCATTCAAAAATTAGTCAAGGATTCATCTACAAAAAGCAACTCTAACATCCAAATTACCACACAAATAGACCCCATATCTACCTCTATACACACTATGGTTTCTTCTAACAATAACCTACCCAGTCGTCCTTTCTCACTACAACTAGCACCTATATCCCTAATTCAAAAATTGCTAACCAAACTAAAGCCCTGTTCACTCTCCGCTGATAACTTACCACCTGAATAGTTACAACTTGCAGCCAGAGCTATAGCTTAACCTGTTAGCATTCTTATTAATCATTCAGTCTCTGAATCTTATGTCCCCCAACTGTGGAAAAAGTCTATTATAACTCCACTACACAAAGGTGGTAATGCATACAATCTCTCAAATTACCAGCCAATGTCCATTCTCTCCTCGTTATCAAAAATCCTAGAAAAATGCATGCAGTCCCAACTACTAAATCACCTCATTAACAACAACCTCCTAGCTCCCACTCAACATGGATTCCACCCTGGACATAGCACAACCACAGCTTTACTCTCCTTCACTGATACTGTGAATAAAGCTCTTGATGCTGGCCTATCAGCTTCAGTACTCCTGTTAGACCTATCAAAGGCTTTCGACACAGTATCACACCCTAAGTTATTACAATATTTAGAAAAACTTGGATGCTCTCTAAGCATATTAACCTGGTTTTCCTCCTACCTAAATAATGGACAACAATCGGTAAGATGGCAAAATCAGCAATTAGAGTATCTGGCAAATAACACAGGAGTCCCATATTTGATTACCTGTGGAGCTTTTCTCTCTGGGCTTCCACTGAAAATGGGTTTCTGACCCAGTGGACTTTCTCGGTCAACAAATGTCAATAAATAAATTCCTTAAGCTCGACTATTTTTTCATTCCTGCAAGGAGATGCACCAAGGCTTCCTGATGGCATACCAGATGGTAACATTCAGACTAGGGTAACATGCCTAGCTTCTGCACCACTGCTTCCACTCAGCTTGTACGAGGGGGCAAAACAACTTGCAAGGATATATAAATAGATAACCAATAGAAAAGGTTTCTGCGTATCTGATGAAAGGCACATCCAGTCACAAAGGAGGAGGGGAGAGGGTTTAAAAAAAAAAAATAAAATAAAATACCAAATGCACATGCCCCCTTGCAGAGCAGCTGATATGGTTAATATATACTCATGACTGGGGATTCCTACATGGGGTAACAATGTAAAGCAGCTGCAAATCCCCATGGCGGCTACAGCCAATGTCCAAAATGTGAAAGATCCAAAATGCCAAGTCAAGTCAGTTTTAATATTTAAGTAAAGATATGGACCAATGACAAAGTAGTTGTGTAAAAATATGATGGAAAGATGTCCCCATGTGAACTCTGGCATTCACCTTTCATCCCTCCTTGAACTTACCACAAGCTTCTTTCCAAACAATACTGGATGTGGCCCTTTGCCAGGTGAATTCCAATACTTCCTGGAGGGCTGAGCCTAATTAGTTAACCAATACATAAGGGGATAGGGAGTGATAACTCAGCTAGGTGATGGATGGACACCAGCAGGAAGCCATCACAATGCACATGGTTAGTCTAAGTCTCTAACTTTAGTGACATGAAATAAAAGTATGTATGACATGAGCACCCATACAAACTATTGGATGTGTGCCACTCCCCATTTAAACCCTTGTAGCCTGATAGGTACCCATCTCCAGGACCCACAGATGCTGTAAGTTATCAGTTAATGCTAATAAATCTGGTAGATGGTGCAAAGGGTCAAGGTTGTGAGCTGTACTTTCTGTAGTACAAGGGTATACCTCCTTCAACTTTCATTTCCCTACTGTGACTGAGTAAGTCATTTAAACCATACAGTGCTGCTCTGGAGCAATTGGACAGTTAGGTTAGGCTCCTCAATGGTCCCCTGGACTTTAAGCCTAATAACTGCCAATGAACCAAACTCTGAAATGCTCCTTTGGCATATGAAAGTTTGGTTGCCATCCAATGTATACTATCCCCCAGCCAACCCTTCCAGCAGCTCAGGTCTGTTACTAGTTATAGGATGCAGATGACTCAGAAGGCTGTCTTATCTTGTAGAGCAGAACTAGCTACAATGAAAACAAATTTGCAGCATACAGTGGAAGATGCCATGTCCATGGTACAGTAGCATTTTTCAAAAGGGCAGTTTTCGCTCCTTGAGCTTCACCTGCTCAGTCTTTAGTGGCAAGGATTCTGTATTATTTTACCTTAGATATGAAGGCAGGATTAGTTCTGAGGGTCTTCCTGTCCTTGTGAAAAATAAAAGGAGGGGGTTGGCCACAAGAGCTTGTAACTCACTTTCCTAACAGGGGTGACAGCCAAGAGAAGGATAGTTTTCCAAGTGCAGAATTTGAGAAGTGGAATATGCTGGTTGAAAAGTAGGCTGTATATGCTTTTCTAGCATAAAATTAAGGTCCCAAGGGGGAGTGATGGATTTCCTTGGTGTGCTAAAATGCATGCTTACCATGAGGAAAGGTGTGACCCTCTGCCATAGCCAAAAGTGGAGAGCTAAGAGGAAGGCAGGCATCGATAATTGACAGGTGATCGTTTACAGAACCGTTGGCCAAACCTGATGAAAGTAGTTTGCAGAGATATTGCATTACAGCAGGAACTTGAGGTAACAGTGGGTCCTGACTCTCTATGGCACCAATAGGAAAACCTTTTCCATTTAGCCTTGTAAGATTTTCTAGTAGAAGGTCTACTGGCCACATGTAGGACTTGAACAACCTCTTCAGAGGCGATGTGTCTGAAGAGTTAAAATCCTATCATCCATATAGTCTAGTTGAGAGATGAAAGATTAGGGTGCAGCAATCCTTTTTGCCAAGTTATCAGGTCCAGTTGAAGATGAATTTTCCTGAAATTTCCCTTGTCAGATGAAATAACAGGGGAAACCAATGCAGTCTCAGCAAAATGAGCAGAGAGGAATGTCCCTGTTCAATGGAAGGGAAAGGCAGCTGTCATCTGGGCTGTGTGACAAGGATCTCTTGTGAAGAACTCAGGGAGCTGATGATTGGTTGGTGACAGAGATGTCTGAGGAATGCTCCATGAAGTGTGATCTGGAAAACCTCTCTGTTCAAAGTCTATTCATGGGATCTTCCAGGGATTGGCTTAGTGAGGATGCTAGCACATTGTCCTGAGAAAGAATTTATGTGGCTGTGAGAACAATGTTTATTTTGGTTGCCAAGTTCCATGCCTCCTGTGCTAACCTGCACATCTAGTTAAGACCTGGTGCTTCTCTATGTACCACATGACTGTGGTGGTGTTTGTGTACACTGGGACTGGTCCTGGTTTCTAGGGGTGGGTGGGTGAAGATCCTGCAGAAGCACCCTTATTTCATTCATATTGATATGTTCCTTCAGGAAATGAGGATGCCCCTTCCCCTGAACTTGGTTTGATCCTGTCCATGTCCCCCATACCTCATCCAAGGAATCTATGTGAACCTGTTGAAGAGGTGGTGGTCTGAATGGCAGTCCTAGGCTGAGGATGACCTGCCCCTTCAACCAAAGTAGCTATTTTTTTATTCAAGGGAGAAGGCGAATTGGGGTGTCAGAGCAGGGACCACAAAGATTTCAGGTACCTTTGGATTTTCCTCATATAAAGTCTGGCCAGAAAGACCATAGGGATGGTGGCTTAAATGAATACCAAAGTCCTTAGCATCTCCCTTGCTGAGCAAAGGGTTGTGGAGGAGATTTTGACTTTCTCCTGGGAAGGAATGCATGCATTTTCTGTGTCTCGAGTCTACAGTCCAGGAAAAAAACAGAACTTGTGTAGGGACCATGTAGGATTTCTTGAAGTTTACAGTGAAACCCCAAACTGCAAGTTGTTTTAGGGTAAAGTGTTGATGCTGAAGAACAGTTTCTGGAGAGAAAGCCTGGATCAGCATATCAGCCAGGTAAGGGAAAGTCTGAAGTCCCTGAGTGCAACAGGGAGCTACTCCTGGAGCGAGACACTGAACACTCTTGGAGCTGTAGAAAAACAAAAAGGCAGAGCAGTAAACTGAAAATAGAAGGAGCCAGAGAAAAACCTGAGGAATTTCCTGCAAGGACAATAAATGGGTATGTGTAAGCAGACGTCCTTCAGATCGAGTGACACTAAAAAAGCTTTGGAGAGGATAAAAGGCAGAAGAGAGTGAAAACGGAACATTTTAAAAGAAGGTACGGAGATTCAGATCTAGGATGGATCTAAATTGCCCTTCTTTCCTTGGGACTATAAAAATCCTAGAGGAAAACCCTTTGCCCATGAAGTCCTTAGTGACTTGCTTGACAGTGCCCTGATTCAAGAAGTCCTGAACAACAGGTGCCAGAACAGAGATTTGGTTTTGAGGAGGTTGTGGCATATCTTTTATAGGAGGAATATTTTCCCAAAACATGGCATAACCGTCCGTGATGGAGAGAACACACTTATCTGTGGTAACAGCTTACCACCTGGCAATGCAGAGTGACTGTTTTTAAGGAAAAAGGAGTAATGGACCGGAGGACAGGAGAAGGGTGCAGCAGAGGTAGTCGAGCTTTTTTATTCCAAAGGGAGGCCTCCCTGCTGGAGGTTCCCTATGTCCCCCTAAGAGTACCTTCCCTATGTCCCCCTAAGAGTACCTTTCCTAGTGTTTTTTTCCCTTTGTTTCTGAGATGTCCTAGGATACCTTCTAATGACAGAGGTGGATTTAGATGGGTAGTTCTTATGGTATTCAGAAAATGAGGAAAGCAGGATATGTCTACACTCTTTTGCAGTCTTGTCTTGGCTTGTAAAGTTTTGAACAGGCTAGCAGCCTGAGGTCCAAATGGTAAGTCTTTGTCCAATGGAGTATTGAAACTTTTTGATTTGAAATCCTCAGGGATAGGCTGACCGCAAATCTATGCACATCTGTGAACTGATCCAGTGGAACCTGTCTTAAAAGAAAGCATCCACAGCATTGTAACTGCACTTAATGCTGTGTTTGGAAATTTGAGTAGTCTGCGATAGTAAGCTCTGCATTTGATGCTTAGATTTTGGTGTAGGAGGATCCAGTATAGCTGTTTAAGGAACTCAGGACAGAAATCAAGTACTTTGTCATTGCAGTTTGCAAGGTAATTGCTCTAAAGGCAAGGTAGCAGAGTTGTAAACCTTCTTTCCCCATCTATACAGAGCCCTGCTTTCTTTGTCCTTCGGCATGGCATTAGCACTGGGCAGAAGCTTACAGAGTTTATCTGAAGAGAGATACTGCAATCAAGGGTCTACCACTGGATTCTGGTCATACCTCTTAACTGTGCCAAATTTGTTTACTAGTTTTGAGGGCAAAATAATGGGATGCCATGAATTTACAAGTGGCCCCTTCAATTCCAGATTTTTTTTTTCTCCAAGTTATTGCTGACATCACCACACCAGTGTGTCCTGCAATTTCATGAGCACTGCTTGACTGGGTGGGAGATTTAAACAAAAAAATAAAACAAACTAGTTCAAACAGTTGTTTACAGCTGGCAGTATGCAAGGATGTGTGCTGTGTGCCATAGATTGAAGTAGCTTCTCTGAACCCGCAGATCTGTTACAGAGGCTTGTGACACCGGTGGTTGTGGATGCATTGCAAACAATGAATGGTAATACAAATTTAATTCTTTGAAATTTGCAGTTTCTGCATTTTAAGTGTTACATGATGATTTTTTTTTTGTTTAAACATCAGTTTATTAAATATTAAAAACATAGGATGGATGTATCACAGACAGACATATGCATGAAATATAGACTGTGCATCTTTAAATGTGACAGCCTACATGTAGATTTGTTGCTAAGCTGAAATGCAGGTCTGCCTGGTTTGAGATTAAGATTCAGTGTAGAACATGGTTTTATTGGAAATGCATGTTTTAGCTGACCGTAGCATTTTCTGGATGCTGCTCTTTTAATTCCTGCAGTCACATGCTCATTCTTGTATTATGTACAGTGCTGCAGCACGTAAATGTGCCGTTTATCTTCATAGGAAAATTTTCCACCCTTTTTGTCGAACCTCTCCAGGCAGTTCTATCGCAATAATAAAAGATTTAACATTTTTTCTAAAGGATCTGAAGTCTGAAACTTAAACATATGTCATTACGCAATGACATCAGTCCTCAATGAACTGCCAGAAATCCACATTTTTTTTGAGGAGCACACCAAAAAATCTGACAGCTGAGATATATGATCCTTCCTCTGCATGTGCTTGGTTACTTTGCTTTTATTTATGGGCGATAACAGCAATAAATCCCCTTCACTAACAAGTTATTAATAGGAGTAAAACAGCCTTCAACTCATTGTTATTGCAAGTTGTTACTAAGATTTCCGAGACCCATCCTCAATACCTGCACTCCAGAAGACTTTGGTGACAATAAAAATGGGCAAGAGTCAGGAGCTGCTCCTGACATTGTCCAGTGTCTTCCAGTAAATTGATAGGAAAAAATGTTTTGAACAGGCATCTAAGTATAAAACCAAAATGGATGCACATTTTAATAACTGCAAGTTTAGGAAACCAAGAGCTGTGTTTACTGTATTATTTTTGAAGGTGCAGTACTTTAAGAAAGCTACAAAGGAAAGGTCCAAGTACTAGATGTAATTATCAGTTTAATTTATTATTAAAAAGCAGGTAGGTTGTTTTTGTTAGACAATGACTTCAATCTTTAAATTGACCACATTTTTTATAACAGATTTGCTCATTTATTGGTCACACAAGCGCACTTTTACCGTGGTTTCCACTCACTTTCTGAGAGCTTATGATGATCCTTGGTATTCATTTTCTTTAATATAAATTAGAGTACCAATTTTTTATGATTTATGGGGGGGGGGGGTGTTCATCTATTCCAAAATTCTGTTTCATTAAGAATATTGGATTTCATTTGTAAGTTATGCTAAAGTGCAATCCAAGCACCTTCATACTTAACATTGTTCCAGCACTTGTACCTCTCAAATTTCCTTGATTTTTGTCTCATTTCTGCAATGTCCTTCTTAAACTTTTGACTTTCTAGTAAATCACTGAGATGTTCATTCGATAATGTAAGAAACTGGTGTTTCCTGCTACTGGGACATCATAAACATCCGATGTTGTAGCTCTCCAGTTTATCTTTATCTCATTTAATTGGTAAAGTGTTTATGTACAAACATTTGTATTTTTACACCAGTTGTCACATTGTTACAGAAGCACTGTCACTGTACTACTAGTAGTTCCAAACGAAGACAAAAAATAAGGGTGGAGGGGGTGCCAGCAATCAGGGACAATTTTTTTAAATATTGCTCTTAAAACTTAGAGAGCTGACAGAACAATTATTTTATTAGTATTAACATGCATTTTCTGAAGGATATAAAGTCTGAAACTCAAATGTGTCATTATATAGTGACTTCAGTCCTCATGATTTGCCAGAAAACCACTAATTTTATGAGGATCAAACCAAAAATGTAGACATTTTTCATAAATTTGGACAGTTGAGAGATATGCAGTAATGCTTTTGCAGCCTACAAGGATATGTTAAGATGTTGCTCGCTGATGAATTTTTTGTTGTGGCTGGAATATAGTAATAAAAGCTATAGTCTATGGATGTATGTATGTATGAATGCAGTTGATGAGGAAAGTATGCACAGTTGTGTAGATATTCGAGTGTATTCTCTTTTGCAGTCATCACATTTGGGTTATCCCTGCCAAGGTAGCCCTCGGCCGGCCTGAATACAGAGGCTTAGTATTTCTGCATTGGTTGCTGTCGCTTCAGGACTGACGTCAGTTCATCAGTAGTACAAAGTAAGGCAGTTGACACCATTACATCAGTTTTTCTTGCCCTAACCTGTCAGAAGCACCCACATAGGAGCCAGGGTCCGGTGGAGGAACCTCATCAGTAGAAAGTAAATACCAATATGTCCCTTGTAAGGAAAGAGAAGAAAAAAGGGGGATGGAGTGAGGGAATCCAGGACTGCAACAGTGAATACACTCAAACATCTACATTTATGATAAGTGTACACAACTGTACTATGTTCTTCGTGTTGCACTGTTGCAGTTATCACATTTGGATTGATTCCCAAAGCTGAGGAAATGGGTGGAGGCAGGCAAGGAAACCAGGGGCTTGCTAGGATGCCCTGCAAGACTGTAGAGGCAAACCCTGCCCTGGATTTGGAGAAGAGAGGCAGGTGGTAATGCTTGGTAAAAGTGCGAACAGATTTCCAGGTGGCAGCCTCCAGGATGTCCCTGGTGGGGACTCCTCTGAGGAAAGCTGCAGAGGTGGAGGCTGCTCTGGTGGACTGAGTCCTGACCCCCTTGAGGGGAGGCTTTCCATATTGTTTGTAGCAGAAATGGATGCAGTGTGCTATCCATTTGGAAATGGTTTGTTTGGAGATGGCTTTGCCTTCTGCCCCTGTAGCAAAGCTAACCAGCAATTTATCAGACTTTCTGAAGGATTTAGTCCTGTCTAGATATAATCTGAGCTGTCTGTGCACATATAGAGAATGCAGGATCTTTTCCCCCTTGCTCTGGGGATTAGGAAAAAAGGTGGGCAAATGAATGGATTGGTTTAGACCCACACTGGACACCCCCTTGGGCATGAAGAATGGGTTAGTCCTGAGGGATACCCTGTCAGCATGGAAGATAATGAAGGGTACCACAGCCATGAGTGCTTGCAGCTTGGAGACTCTTCTGGCTGAAGTGATGGCCAGAAGGAAAACTGTCTTCCAGGAGAGAAATTTTAGCTCTGCAGAAGAAGCTGGTTCGAAGGGGGCAGGGTGAGCTTTTCCAACACAAAGTTAAGGTCCCAAGCTGGGGTTGGTGGTCTTCTGGGCGGCCTCAAGTTGCTAGCCCCTCTTAGAAACTATTTGATCAAAGGGTGTGAGAAAAGGGGCTGCTCAGTGGGAAAATGAACAGAGATAGCAGAGGTATTAGAGGAATGGAGGGCTGTGCCGTATTGGCTCCCTTTGCCTAAATACAGGTGCAGAACCTTTTCCATTTGTCAGCATAAGACTGTCTGGTGCTAGGGCATCTGGCTATATATATATATATATATATATATATATATATATATATATATATACACACACATGCACACATACATACAGTGACCACAAAAAATAATTTTCTAATGGATAAAACTAATGTTTGCATAGTAACCAGAGACGCTATCTGCTTAAGAAGTTGCAGAATGCAGTAATGGTACATTTTTATTTTCAAATGTAGTTAAAAGTTGTATAACATTAGGACTTGCTAAAGATTGTTAAAACCTTGTACATGTGGTATACGAGCACAGATCACTGGTGTTTTTAGCTGGAAGCATTTAAAGACTCTAGGAAACCAAACTGTGGAAGGAATGTGAATATTTGATTATAGGCTTTTTTTTGGGGGGGGGTAATATGTGCACATGTAGTGTCCTGTTGTGGAACAGGGGAGCACTGTTTACAGAATGGCAGAGCAAAAGTGCTGAAAGTATTACAACATGGCTACAGATAATTAGGCTACTTGCATTCTAAGGCCTCACGAGATGAATGAGAAATGATACAGAAGAAGAGTGCCTGATTCTGTGCTTGTCTGCACGGATGTGTCATGCATGTGTTGCTACCATCTTGGAATATATACTGCAGTATAGATCATCACCATTGTGCATAACTGGAAACACAAGAGAAATGATAGGGTGATGACTGTTGTGCTGCATATGAGTTGCAGGAGAGCTGTATTACAAATATGCAAGGGAATAGGATTTAAGCGAAACATAGGAGGGCTTCAGTTTGTTAAAAGATGATCCAGTCTGCATTTTGATATCAGTGATTAAACATTTTAAGTATATGCAATATTTGAATCAAGATTTATTATTTACATGTAATGGGTCTGCAATTTGCTATACTGATATATTACATTGTGGATATGATTTACATGATTTACCCATACTGTGTTTACTGCTTATGTGCTCTTTGCAGTAATTTGTTTTCCATTATACACATCTACAAAAACTCAGTGACATATTTTTTTTATCCTTTATTGACCAGGTTAGTCCCACTAGGCTAGTAGTAGCCTCTTTTCAAGGGATACACAAGGTAGCTTTTATATTGCTAGGGGAAATTTGGCCAGGGCATTAAGGAACTTACCCTACTCAACAGCGTACCTCTCAACTTCCTAACATAAGAAATCTGCTTAAAGCCTTAAATAATGGGGAGTAAAACCTCAAAAATATGGACAATGTTAAACACTGTTTTAGAACGCTGTTACAGTTAACAGGTTTTGTGTTAACTTGCTTTTCTGAAGGATATTTGGTGTTTTATATTTTGTCTATTCTTCACTTTGCGTTTGAATGTTGGTATCCCACAACTCCATTAGAGTGGGTGGAGTTACATAATTATGCATGCAGATATTATCTTAATCAGTGTACAGATTTGTACCCATTTTCCATGGGCCTTTGTCCAGATTTTTGATGTTTATGGGATGAGAGGTATGATTCTGGTATAAATATTTTAGGGAATCGGGCACCTTGTAAAACCTTTCTGGTCTTCAAGGAGTTGGTGGTTGGGAATCAGATGCAGAAAAGATGGCCTTAAAGGCATCCTTGGATGCTTCAAGGGCAAAACAGACAGAAGAAGGGGCAGGGGTACCCACCTCAAAAGCATGTAATGTGTCTTCTGAACATCAGAGATCTGCTTGGATCACCAAAGTGTTTCATCATGTTCTGTATAGTCTTCCAAAAGGAACCTTCCTCAACTGAGGAATACAGTGACGGGGAGTCCTCTTTGTCAAAGAGATTTGCCCTGGAGAAAGCAGCTGAGAGGAATAGTCCAAAGAACTGTCACAGTTGTAGTCCTGTTCTTGCTCAATAGGAGCAGAAACCAAGGTAGATTTTTTTGAACAGCAACTTGTGGAGATCCAAAGGAGGGAGGGTTCAAAGACATAACAGCCTTGAACAACCCCCTGTGACACACCTATCCACTCCTTTTCCCTTAGCTGCAGAGAGAGAGGCCATATGCGTAGTCTATTTTTTTTTTTTTTTTTTTTTTTAGGCGTGATGTCCACTGGACAAGATGCAGAGGTTCAGAACTCTGACTTCTATTAGAGACCCTAGAAACTCTTCCCTAACTAAAATTTGAGGAACACCACTCAGTCCCGTAGAAATGAGATGTGGTGCCTTGAATGTATCAGCAGTCTGCAAGGCCTCAGGAGCTATACAGGTCTCTGACAGGATCTTGGTATTGGGCAACAAAGTAGTAGTCTGCCATACCACAGGTCCTATAATCTCACTGGGTATGACAGAGTCGGAAATGGACTGTGGATCCGTTTGAGCCCTTTTTTGCATCAAAGGGATATCCAAGGATGCAGAGTTAGCCATCTTGGACTAGGCCAACTGTTTAAGATGCTAGGTCTCAACAAAGGTGTCGAAAGTGGAAAGTCTTAACCCAGTGGTTTTGGGCATAAACGATTTGACACACTGAGCAATATTTATGACATTGTTCTGGACCTAAGCAAAAGAAACATTTGGTATCCAAGTCCTTGTTTGGAACCTGTCTACTGCACTAGCACTAATCCCTCCTAGCTGATATCTAAACTTTCAACAAAACAGCAAAAGAAAAAGTAATGTTCCACAATGGAGCACTTACCTGGATAAGTGATCAAACAAAAGGTACCAACAACCAAACGGCAAACAGTCAGACAGATGCATGACCTGCATTCGGGCTGTAGGTGAGAGAGCCTGAAAATCCACACTTGTACGTCTGACTATATACCCAGGCACTTACAGCCTGTGGTCATGTGGACATACTACCTAGGGAAGGTAAGAGGTACTCAGATTTGTACTAGGCTAACAACCACAAAGATCTTTTCAAGCCTAGCCATGTATCCCTAATCACTGACAAAGCTCTGGTACCCTTGGTAACTGTAAGCAGGGGCTTGGTAGAGAAAACATAAGCACGGGCCTAGGAGATGAACCCATATACATGATGCCTGTTTCCATTAGAGACATTGATGCCAAACCAGGGATGAACTTCCTGCTTTCCATCCAATTTATACTTGAACTGGGTTAGGAAGGAACTCTGCTTCATATGGATGGGAAACCTGTTCCAGAGAAGGGGTAGTCCCAAGGATATAAACCCATTTCTCTCCAGCAGTTCCTATTTATATTAGAGGCAAGGTTTAAATCTTTGTAATGGATAACTGTTGTGCCATATGTTTTGCGGATATGCAGGTCTATCAGGGTGCAGTGTGACAAAGCCGTGTATGTCAGGCATACATCTCCCGTCAACAGCCTGTAGGAGAAAGAATACAGGGATAAGGCCTTGAAGTGGTCTGCACAGGACAAGTTACATACATCCAATAAGCTTCTAATGAGGAACCTCTGTGGATGTTCCAGTTGTATGTGCCTGATTAAATACATATCAAAGGGGGTACTGTACCCAATGACAGGTCTTATGAATGCTAAATATAGTGGAACAATTACCTAGATGCTATACCTTTGCTTATAAGTTGCACAACATAGATTTCCTCACTACTGTAAACATTTGATCACAGGACCATAGGAGTTTACTAGGCTAACGGCCCCAGGACCCTTACAAGCCTAGCCAAGTTCAACCCATGTTCCCAAGGGTGTCTAGTTCAAGCAGACACTAAAATCAACACCTACTGCTCCTGTCCAAGAGGGACACAGGTGGAACCCCCAGGGTGAATTTCCGGTTACCCATCCAATCGTCCAAATTACACTTAAATACAGCCAATGAGGGACTTTGTTTAACATGAATAGGAACCTTGATGCAAAGGCGGGGCAACCTCTGAGACAAATCTTTCTCTCCACCAGGTTCTGTTGATGTCACATATCAAGTTAAGATCCTTTGAGTGAGTGACCCATGTGTTATTTGACTTGTGAATGACTGCATTTCTATTAAAGCTGAGTCAGAGATTGCTCTATACACAAGGCAAAGGTCACTTCTGAGCAGTCGGTAAGACACAGAGTAAGTGACAATGATTTCAGTCTGTCCGCACAAGACAGATCTTGAAGACCCTGAATTTTCTTTGTAAGGAACCTTTGTGGTGTCTCCAATTGCTGCAGATGTTTGGAAAGGAACATACCAAAGGGAGTATTGTAGCCTATTAGCCTGATGAGGGGTTACAACCTCTTTTTCTAGAGGCACTACCCTTACTTATGAGATGAGCAATATAAAATGCCCTTATAACTGTGGAGACATGGTGACTGAAGTTAATGTTGCTGTCAACCCGTGTACTCAAATCTCTCATCACTGACTACGTGCTTCGGGCATTGCTACTGATGTGGTAGTTTGCAAGAATATCACCCTTGCCGAAGGAAATGTTAATGCATTTTTTTTACATTAAGTTTAAGACCATGACTTTGGCACCAGTCATTAGTCTGTGTAAGACCTTTTTACAGGATGCTGACATCACTAGGGGGTTTGATGATTGCTCCCAGTATGCAGTCATCAGCAAACTTTGTCAGCCACAGTTTAGTTTTAGCCTGTGCTTCAGAGAAGTGGATTCTGAACAGTAGGAATCCCAGAACAGATCCCTGTGGAACACTACTGGTTACGGGTCTGCTGGAGGAGGTGAAGTCCCCTATTTTACCATATAGCTTCTATCAGTGAGTAAGTTTGTAACCCGCCTGACAATACATGGGTTGATACCCAACTGAGTCAATTTATCAATGATGTCCAAATAGGGGATTATGTCAAAGGCCTTAGCTATGTCTAGATAGGCCATATGCACAGATATGACCTCGTATATGGCTTTGGTGACTGTCTCAAAATCCACCAAGTTTAACAGGCATGAGGTCCCGTTGACAAAGCCAAACTGGGTGGGTTCGAGCACTTGGAGATTTCCTATACCTTTGTTAATAAGGTCCATGATGATTTGTTCCAATGCCTTGCAGATAAGGCTGTTCAGGCTAATGGGTCTATAGTTCCCGGGGTCCATGGATGCACCCCCTATGTGCAAAAGGATGCCTGTAGCAGTTTTCCATCCTGCTGGGACAAAGCCAGTGCTTAGGCTGTGATTAAAAAGCGTGCTCAATGGTGATGTCAATTACTGTTTTAACCAATGTAGAACACAGCCTGGGATATTGTCTGGTCCCATAGAGGCTGTATTTTTGGCCTTGGAAAGGGCATTTAAGACCTACTCCTTGGAGATACTAGGTGAGGGATAGGTGTTGGGGATGCTTTTGGGTATATGCTGTAGGGACAGGGTAGTGAAGTTTTCAATTAACCTGTCAGCCAGTAAGTTTGCTATATCCACAGGTTCTACATATGTAGCACCATTAATGATGAGTTCAGCACAAATCTGGGCCTTACCTTTGTGGTTACAGACATAAATAAAGAATGCCTTGTGGTTATCCTTAGTTAGGGAAGCTAATTTGGATTTGTAGTTAGCTTTGGACGACTTCCCTAGGAGTCTTATTTGCTTAAGTTGAGAATGGAGTGTTTCAGTTTTGAGACAGTACCTTCCTGCTCTTAGACAGCAATTTCTTTTTCCTATTGTATAGCCTATTAATGGCAGTTGTCCACCAGACAGGTTTGTTTTTCCTTGAAGATCTTGCTTTGGTTCCATCAGGTACGGCAGTGTGATTATAATTGCACAGGTGCTTATCCAATGCCATGGTGTATAACTCAGCATAGGTGCCTGTTCTATCAGTGTGGGGGAAGGGGCTATGAAACTATTTATCTTGTCATGTAAGAGGTTGTAATTGGCCTTGGAGAAGTTTTTTTTTAGTCTAGTTGCAGCTGGGGGGGGGGGCTTGTGTTATAGTTACTTCTAGCAACACTGATTTGTGGCCAGATCTCACCAGAGATGGCCACGCATGGGATAGTACAGCAGTCCCCTATGTTGATATGATGGTGAGAAACAGGTCCAGGATGTTTGAGCCTCTTGTGGGCGTGTCAACCAGCTGGTCCAGGACATTGGGGTTAACGAAGTCTAGGAACCTTAGGACAAGTGAGTTACAACACGTACAATTTACCCAGTCTATGGACAAGCAATTAAAGTTAGCCAAAACCAGGGTATTTGGTTGCATCTTGATTGACTAAAGTAGATACAAGTAGGTTGAGTCGATGTCCTGATTAATGGAGGGGGTCCTATAGCTGGCAATGACCTGAAGAGGGGTCTTACCTACAGTCAATTGCACCTGAAGTAATTTAAGGGAATTGAGCTGTTTAATCAATCTAGGTGTATTTATCTTTAATGAATACTGATACATCACCTCCTTTACTTCTCATGCATTCATTATCTTCAGTGAATACTGATACACCACCTCTTTTACTTCTCATGCATTCATTATCTTTAGTGAATACTGATACACCACCTCCTTTACTTCTCGTGTATTGACAGTCAAGACTAGATTACTGTCCGTGTGTGACCCCATGTCCCTGACTACTGGGTCAACTCTTAGGGGTGTGTTGTCAATAGGATAGCTACTGGGGGTGGATGACTCCTCCAAGGATACCATTATGCATTTCTTGGCATTTAGCTTGAGTGCATGGCTCAGAAACCAGTTATTTGTCTGTGTAATTCCTTCCCGGAGAACATTTGGGTCAATGGGGGCCTCTCTGACTGCTCCTAATTTGCAATCCTCTGCAAATTTAGTCAGCCAGAGGGCAATGACATTTGCCTTGACTTCAGAAAAGTCAAGGTCAAAAAGGAGTGGTCCAAGGACCAATCCCCAAGGGACTCCACTTGTGATTGGCCTCTTTGTAATGGTGGACTCGCCAATTCTAACTTCCTGGGTCCTGTGAGCCAGCTGGCTACCCACTGGGTGAGAAGGGTTTATATCTAACCTCTTGAGTTTGTCAACAATGCCAGAGTTTAGTATTGTGTCAAATGCCTTGGCCAGGTCAAGGTAGGCAGCATGAATGTTTTTTTCACCCTCATCCATTGCTTTCATGATTTCCTCAAAAAAGTCCAAAAGGAAGAGTAGGCATGACTTGCCCTTGATGAAATCAAAGTGGGTTGGGTCCAGTGTCTTGAGGTTTCCTAGATTGTTATTGATCATTTCCATGATAATTATTTCCATAGCTTTGCATATGAGACTAGTGAGACTTGTGGTTTGTAATTTCTAGGGTCTGTAGATGACCCACATTTGAGCAAAGGGATGACTGTTGCTGTTCTCCATTTGTAAAGCATGAAGGCAGTTTGGAGGCTATGGGTAAATCACAATTCCAGAGGGCCTGATAGGTCAATGTTTTGTGCTACTTAGAAGGCATCCTAAAATATTGTCTGGGCCGACTGATGCATTGCTCTTAGCCTTAGATAGAGCATTAAGGACCCATTCCCTACTGCTAGCAGGGAGAGCTATATTTGATGAGATTTCCTCAGGGAGTTTGAGCGGGTAAAGTTGCAGCTGAATTTGTAGGCCAGTAGGTTGGCCATATCTTCTGGTATAGTGTGGGTGGCTCCATCAGCAATGAGCTCCATACACAATTATGCATTACTTTTGAGGGTGTGGACATGGCTAAAGAATGCTTTGCAGTTCTACTTGGCCTATGAGGTCAAATTTACCTCAAGTTTGGCTTTGGTAGACTATTTGCCTGCAAAGCTATTCATTTAGTTTTGTGAGTGCTTTTTCCTGCTGGGTGCCATACCTCCTAATTTTTGCCATGATTTTCTTCCTTCGGTTATACAGCCTATTGAGGGTACGACTGCACCAAGGTGGCTTATTTTTTTGTGTTAGTTCTGTACTTCTTTCTGGTGGGTACAGCTGCCTCTATGCAACTATTAAAGTGCTTGTACAGGGTTTCTCTGAACAGTTCCATGTAGGTGGTAGTGTTCTCAGGGTTTATGGGGGCTCATCCCAAGTTATCACAGTAGGAAGTTACCCTTACAGCAGTTCCTGAGCACTGCAGGGTTACCTGGGGTTCCTGGTTTTAGTTTTACTTCAAGGGAGACCATTTTGTGGACCAGATCCGGTACATTTGCACCTCTGGTTGGTACTTTGACAATCTGGTGCAGGCAGTGTGTGTTTACAAAATCCAGGAATCTCTGTGCCTGCACAAATGATGTCAGACAAGATTACCAGTTAATAGTGGGATAATTAAAGTCACCCATGAATATGGTACTGGGTTGGATGGTGAGCGTTTCCAATAAGTTTAAATACATGTTACAGGTTTCCTGGTCACAGAGGAGGACCTATAGCTTACAGGGAAGTGGTATGGGATTTTGAGTGTGGTGATTTGAATGTGGGAACCTCAGGTGCATTGTCCTGTTTGACCAGCCTTGAGGTATATTTACTCTTGATGTAAACTGAGACACCTCCTCTTTTAGTGCTTGTCGGTGCAGTAGCTGGTCTAAAATGTGTGGAACGCATTAGAGCCTTGCACTGCCAGTGTGCTCTCTGTGGCTTTAAACCATGTCTCAATGACCACACAGATGTGAGCATTCTCTAGGGTGAGGGGGAACTTTTAAGGGGTGGAGTTTTTTGTATAGGCTCCTAGCACTAAAGCAACACCTTTAGATTTTCTTGGTTTTGATTTGCTATGTAAGAAGTACTTTCAGATTGGCATTACCTAAAAAAGGTACTACAGGGGACAGGCCAATGTTTTAGCCAATATTTGAAAGCCTAAAAGAATGATGTGCAGGCCCATCCTTGGCAAACCAGCATGGCCTTTTGACCATCTCCTTCCTGCTGACAAATAATGTACCTCCTTAGAAGGAAACCAGAAATTAAGCCAATAATTAAAGTCAGTCATCTTTTGTTTGCATTGTGGCATCATCCTTGGAGAAGGTAAAATGCTGTTCAGTGCTAAACTCATACAATTCTGGGAGACATTCAGTGAAGCTCCATGATGTCTCGGTTCTTATAGTCTAGGGAGGTATGTCTTGGGTGATTTACACCCACATGGATTATGCCAGAGTAATAGAGGTACTTGAGGTCCAATGACCTGAGTGCATGTGCAATGTGGCAGATCCAGGCTCCTGACAACTGACAATTACTTTCTCCTTACTCAGCCTAGTGAGAGAGACATTAGTGTGTCTCACAATGGAGTATCCAATGACCCCAATTTTGGACTGTATGGTGGCTTGCCTTATGGGCTTAGAAGTAGAGGCTCCATGAAATGTGGCTACATGTGCTGATGTGGGTGTTGTTTTGAAAGACTGCATTCAGGACTGCTGAGGATATTTGTTATGTGTAGTTTGTCAATGAGGTGTTTGGGGTTTAGGAAGTTTATGTTTAAGTGCCTTAGCATATGTGGGTCTATGTGTCTGCTTTAAACTCTGTGTGATCAATGTGTGTGTACTACTGGCAACCCGCTTGACAGGAGTGCTTCTGAGTGACAGCTTTGTCTCCAGTGACATTATGAAAATACATCTCTCATACACCATATCAGTTACTTTGAGAATTAGCTGGCTGTCAGTAAACATGAGGCAATTTCTACATTGCCTCAGGATGCCCATACCCACCAAGATGGTAACAGAGAGGGTGGAAAAGTTCATATCCATGGCAACCGGCCCTTTTTTATTGATTGGATGATTGCAGTGAGAATATAAAGGAGTGTCTGTTTTTCAACTCTGGGGGCAATGTACATCATGGCAAGGTAGTTGCCATGTGCAAGTAGGTATTGGTGAAATGTCAAGAGTACTTTTACAGGAAAATGTTAACCCAATGTATCTGCATCTATACAGTGCACTTCCAAACACTTGAGGGGGAAATTAATAAGTAGACCCTGATGATTTGCGGATGAAGAAAATTGGGAGATACTCTGAAATTAGGTTAGACAGCAGCTAATCACTTAGTATTTACTGAAAAGAATGAATTAGCTTATTTAAAAATGATAAAAAGAGGGGATTCACCTGATTTGCTACTGCATGGCTACTACTGATGCTGGTCTCATCATAGTTTCAAGGTGCTGGAATACAATGCTCCTTAGCTTCTTTCTCATTAGAAGCAAAACACAACTAGTCTCAAGATGAGAAGGCCACAGGCTCTTTGGTGACCAAGTCTCGTCTCAACAGATGAAAGGGTCTGAAGGCTTGTTGTAGCTTTTTCCTGGTAGATGCCTTAAATAGCAACCAGACCAATCAGGAAGGTCCAATAGACAGACCCTGACAAATCTGAAACAGTCAGGAATCAATGCAGTCTGCTCCACTCACCAGGAGCAAAATATAAGCACAAATTCTAAGCTGTCATGTATGATGCAGTTATCAGGCTTTCTGGTGATCAGCAGTCTCCAGGAAATTACATCTCTATATTTCTTCACCAAGTGCAAAACAGAAGCACTTATCATAAGGTGACTACTGACGGGCAGAATGTGAGGTCTCCAATAATTGGTGGTCTTGGACAAGATGTTACAGATTTTAAAGGTAAGATGGAAAAAATGTGTTAATATCCTAAGAGTTGCAATGTGCACTAAGTTACATATGCAAACTGAGGTAGCTTAAGCTTTAGCTAAGTGGAGCCACCAATTTTATAACAGCAAGATAGACTGGAAAGGGGTGGACATTCTGTATTCTGGCTCTATGGAATACAGAGGGATAGCAAATAAATTTAAGTAGCTAAAGGGGAGTGATTTCACAAAATGATAATGTGCTTACAATTGCTAATGAAAGAGAAAAGGGAAGGAAATATGTGGTCAAGACAGTTGACTTTAAAAACACAACAGTGCCAGGGAGAAATTTTAACTTCCGTGTGACTCACAAGAGACAGTTGTCTCTTCCCTAGATCAAAATGCAATTAAAAACAGAATAAAAGTAAAATAGTGTAAAGAAAATGAGAGGCAATGAAGTATTACAAAATACAATAAAGCAAAAAAGTACAGTTGTGTACACTTACCATAAATGTAGATGTTAGAGTGTATTCACTGTTGCAGTCATCACACTTGGGTTATCTGCCTGCAGGTAGCCCTCAGTCAGCCTGAATACGAGAGACTTAGTATTCCTGCATCAGATGCAGTTGCTCCAGGACTGACATCAGGTCGTCAGGGGTATAAAAACAGGCAGCCAATGCCATTACATCAGTTTTTCTTGCCCCAAATGTCAGTAGCCCCCCAAATAGGGAGCTAAGTTATGGTGGAGAAAACACCAGTAAAAAGTAAATACCAATACCAATACCCATACCCCAGAAGGGGTGAGTAATAGGCATGGAGAGAGAAAGAGAACCAGGGGACTGGAGGGAGGGAAACCAGGACTGCAACAGTGAATACACTCTAATATCTGCATTTATGGTAAGTGTACACAACTGTACTATGTTCTTCGTGTTTCACTGTTTCAGTCATCATACACGGGTGGATTCTCAAAGCTGAAGAAGGGTGGAGGCAGTCAAGAAGGGTTAGGGCTGGCTAGTATGCCTTGCAGGACTGCTGTAGCAAAACTTGCCCTAGATTTGGAAAAGATAGGCAGGTGGTAATGCTTGGTGAAGGTGTGTACAGAAATCCAGGTAGCAGCTACCAGGATGTCCCTGGTAAGGACTCTCCTAAGAAATGCTGTAGTGGTAGATGTTGCCCTATTGGAATGTGTTCTGACCCCCTGAGGGGTTGGTTTCCCATGTGGCTTTTAGCAAAAATGGATGCAGTGTGCTATCCATTTGGAAATACTTTGTTTTGAAATGGCCTTGCCCTCTGTCCCTGTTGCAAAGCTGACTAATAACTGGTCAGATTTCCTGAAGGGCTTAGTCCTATCAAGGTAGAATCTGAGTTGTCTGTGCACGTCCAAGGAGTGCAGGATCCTTTTCCTTTTATTTTGAGGATTAGGGAAGAAGGCTGGCAAATGGATGGATTGGTTGAGAGCCACACTGGACACTTTAGGCATAAAGGAAGGGTTAGTCGTGAGGGAAACCCTGTCTGCATGGAAAATAATGAAGGGTTCCACAGCCATCAGTGCTTGTAGCTCAGACACTCTTTTAGCTGAAGTAATGGCTAGAAGCAAAGCTGTTTTCCAAGAGAGGAATTTTAACTCTGCTGACGCAGCAGGTTCAAAGGGGGAAAGTGTGAGCTTTTCCTAGTACAAAGTTAAGGTCCCAAGCAGGGGTGGGTGCGCTCCTTGGTAGCCTTAAAGTTTTTGCCCCTCTTAGGAACTGTTTGATAAGAGGGTGCAAGAAGAGAGGTGGCTCAGTGTTGTAGTGAGCAGAAATGGCTGAGGCATGTATCTTAATGGAGGAGAAGAACAGGCTCTGGTGGAGTAGATCTGCTAAGTAATCCAGGATTAGAGGCAGGGAAGGCAGAGTTGTGCCCTCTCCTTTAGATTGAATCCATGAGCTGAACCTTTTCCACTTATCAGCATAGGAGTTTCTTGTACTGGGTCTTCTGCCTCAAGAATGATGTCCAGCACCTTCTTGCCAAGGGTCACTGGTGAAGAATTCAAGAAATAAGCCAGGCTGCAAGATTTAGGGTTTGGAGTTGTGGATGCAAAATCTGTCCCCCCCTGCTGAGAGAGCAGGGTTGAGCTCTGGTGTAGGTGCCAGGTTGACACCGGTGATGGGCTGCGCAGGAGTGGGTACCAGTACTGGCATGACCAGTCAGGTGCAATCAGAATTGTCCTTGGTCTGTCCTGTTTTATCTTGAGTAATACTCTTGAGAGAAGGGGCAGAGGAGGAAAGGCATAGACTGAGAGATTTACCCACCGAAATTATAAGGCATCCACTTTCCAGGCCCTGCTGTGAGGATTCCTGGTGCAGAATTTGCTGAGTTGGTGATTGCAGAGGGAGGCAAAAAGATCCACCTCTGGGGTCCCCATTTCTGAATCAGAATGTTGAAGGTGCTGGGCTCCAATTGCCACTCATGGGGGTCTAGGAGATTACTGCTTAAGTCGTCTGCCAGTGAGTTTTGTTTGCCTGGCAGGAATTGAGCTTGCAGATGGACTTGAATGTCCAAGGCTGTGTTCCATAGGGTCATGGCTAACCTGCAGAGTGGGTAGGAGTGGGTTCCCCCTGCTTGTTGCTGTACTACATAACTGTGATATTGTCTGTTTTTATTAGCAGTTGTCCTGGTAGGAGTAGGGATCTGAAAGCTGTCGTGCATCCTGTACAGCTAGCATCTCTTTTTGGTTGATGTGCAGATGAATTTGACTTGGGCTCTAGTGGCCCTGAATACATTTGCTGTCCATGTGTGCCCCCCAGGCATAGTCTGATGCATCTGTGGTTAGGGTCTGTGCAGCATGGGGTTGAGTAAAAGGCAGTCGCTTGTTGTGGTTGCATGCTTCTGCCCACCAAGGGAACTCTATCCTTAGACAGGGTATGATAGGAATGACAGTTTCCAGGTCCTGAGAATGTTGGCACCAAAGGCTTTTTAAAGTACCACTGAAGTTTCCTCATATGCAGTCTTGCATATGGAATTAGCAGTACACATGAGGCCATGAACCCTAGGGCTTGCCATATTTTTCTTGCAGATAGCTGGGTTCTGGTGGTGGCCATTTTTTTTAAGTAATCTGTCGGATAGACTTGTTTTTCTGAAGTGAGGAATGCCATTTGGGAAATTGTGTCCAAGCTTGCTCCCAGGAATAGAATTTTTTGACTGCATACCATTTTTGATTTCTTTCTATTGATGGTGTACCCCAGTGAAGAGAAAGTTTTTTTTGCAGCAGCAAATCCTGTGGCAGTCTTCCAAGTATGGGAACATTTGGATATTTCTCTGTCTGCACTATGCAATGACTGGAGCCAGGCATTTTGTGAATACTCTGAGCACAATAGATAAGCCAAAGGTAAGTGCAGAGAACTGAATGCATAGATCCTGCCCTGAAACGTAGATATTTCCTGCAGGACTCCCTTATGGGGATCTGTAGATAGGCTTCTTTTAAGTCTAGGGTGACTAACCAGGCATTCTTTGGCTAGCATGGGAAGTAGCTGTTGCAGGGTAAGCATTTTGAATTTTGGTACCACCAGGAAGGTGTTGAGAATTGAAAGATCCAGGATTGGGTGCCAAGAGCCCTTTTTCCTGGGTACCAGGAAGACTCTGGAGTAGAATCCTTGACCCCTCTGTTCTACAGGAACTGGCTGAATAGCCCTGATAGTGAGCAGGGAAAGTACCTGGTTTTTAGCCTCTGCCTACTACTGGTTTGGAGGAAGATCTGGAACCCTTTTGGGGTTGGCAGTGAATGGAAATAAAATTTGTACCCCTGGGATACAATGTTGAGGACCCACTGGTACTGAGTGATGGACATCCAGCTTTTTTGCATGAAGGGCAAATTTTCCTCCTAGGGGCACAAGCAATTGGGCAGGGCTGGGAAGCAGAGTGAATAGGTCATTGTGAACTTTTTCTGTAAGGGGAGGCTTACCACTCCCTGCTTTAGGGGTGGGTGCACTCCATTGCTTAGATCTCTGCATACCCTGAGACTGTAGTCTGGGTGGTCTGTTTCCCCTAGGTCTAGTTTGAGAAGGCCTGGAGGGGGGTGGAAAGGATCAGTGTTTGGAAGGGCAATGCCTACTGAATCTAGGGGGTTGCAACTGCAAAAAAATTTTTGACAGTCTGCATAGACTCAGCCTTTTCTTCCATCTTTTTAAGAAACTTCTCTGCTTTGGTGTCAAACAATCCTTATTCAAAGGAGTGTCTAGTAACTTTTAGTTATGTACTTACCATAACTTTAGATGTATGGGATCCATCTCGCCTACATTCTGTACAGATGGGTTCGGAGCCGATCCTCGGCTCCGACTCGGCACGCTATACTATAGAACGAAGTCTCTTATTGGCTGAGCCTCCTCATATCCCAGGATGCCCCACTACTGCTTCCCCAGATCTTGTTTGTCTGCACACATGCACACACACACATAGGCTGTTGTTATAAGATTGCCAGGTGTTTCAAGAGAGGAAAAACAGTTGTATTCGGACCGTTCGGTCTCTTCTGGCCTCCAAGGCAGGGGGAAGGAGGGTGGGTTATTAGGAATGTAGGCGAGATGGATCCCATACATCTAAAGTTAGGGTAAGTACATAACTAAAAGATGTAATGTGATCCTATCTCGCCTACATTCTGTACAGATGGGACAGCATCCCTAGCACCTAATTCCTAGGTGGCTCACTGGAAAACGGTCCGGAGAACCATGGAACCGAAGGAAGCTCGGCCCCTGGATGCCACATCCAATTTGTAGTGAGAAATAAAGGTATGTAGAGAAGACCAAGTAGCAGCTGCACAGATGTCATTAATAGAGAGCTTGGAATGAAAAGCTGCCGAAGTGGACATAGCCCTGGTAGAATGAGCTTTCACAGGAATTGTAAGCTCTTTATTTAAAATGCGATAAATATGACTGATACAGTCTCTGATCCACTTGGCAATAGTGACTTTCGTGATGGCTTTGCCCAATTTATTGTCCGAAAAAGACACAAACAGTTAATCTGATTTTCATGCTTGGTGTGTCCTATCCAAATAGAAACGTAATTGTCTGTGCACATCTAAGGTGTGAAATGTATACTCAGCTCTGTCTGTATACTTAGGGGAAAAAAACGGTAATTCCAGAGATTGTTGCAAGCAAAATTTAGAACAAACCTTTGGTATAAAGGATGGGTTTGGTCTTAGAGAAACTCTATCCTTGTGAAATACCAGGTATGGTGGATTGATGCATAAGGCTTGAAGTTCTGAAACTCGCCTGGCTGATGTGATAGCAACTAGAAGGGCAGTCTTCCAAGAAAGAAATTTCAAGTCACAGGTTGCTGCCGACTCAAAGGGGGGTGCGGTTAATGCACCTAACACTACGTTAAGGTCCCACGGTGGTGCAGGATGCGATATAGGTGGCCTAAGAAGCCAAGCTCCTTTAATAAAGGCTTTGCACAACTTATTGCTCATTAAAGGTGGTTCTGCGTTTTCATGAAAATTGGAAATAGCCGCCAATTGAACTTTGATGGTGGACACCGAACAACCCTGGTTGAACAGGGAGGTTAAAAACTTCAGAACCTCTGACACAGAAGCTGTCATAGGGTCTAATCCTCGGAGTTGAGCCCAAATAGCAAACCTCTTCCATTTACTGCTATACATCTTTTTTGTAGAAGACTTGTGGCCTGAGGACAAAATATGCATAACCTCAGGGTCAAAAGAATGGCTCCTAACTATGGTCGGAAGAGGAGCAGCCAAGCTGCTAGCTTCAAAGAATGGAGGGACTGATGGAGCTGTCCTGACTGATGCATCAGGAGGTCCGGAACTTGGTCCAGGAACCAGGGACCGTCCAATGCATACTTGCGAAGAAAGGGGAACCACACTTGACGAGGCCAGTATGGGGCGATTAGAATCATTTTGCTTCCCAAGCGAATCACCTTTTAAACCACCTTGGGGATAAGGGGAACTGGTGGAAAGGCGTATAGTAGACCGGGGGGCCAAGCTTGGACTAGAGCATCCTTGGGGGTCTCCCCCGGAACTGGAATGAGAGAGAAGAACTGCTGGCATTTTGCATTGAGGGGAGTTGCGAAAAGATCGCAACATGGGATTCCCCATCTCGTGAAAATCTGTGTTACCACTTTGTGATTCAAGGACCATTCGTGTGGGGAGAGAATAGTCCTGCTCAGTCTGTCGGCTATCACATTGGATGTCCTCGGAATGTGTGTTGCCAGTAGAAAGCATTTGGTAGCAATCGCCCAATCCCATACCTTCATGGCCTCTCTGCAAAGGGGGTAAGACCTGGTCCCTCCTTGCTTGTTCAAGTACCAGACTACCGACATGTTGTCGGACTGAATGGCAGTCGTCCCCTGGGGAAGGTGGTCGTGTAGTGCTTGCAACGTTAGAAGCACCACCCTCATTTCCAGGATATTGATGTGGAGAAGATTCTCGTCGGAGTGCCATGTGCCTTGGATTGACCTGTCCGGATAATGTCCCCCCCCACCCTGTCTGGGAGGCATCCTTACGTGGCTGAGGGGGATGGGGGAATGAAGGGTCGCCCCTGATTCAGGTTGGAGGAATGAAACCACCAACGAAGATCCTGTTTGCACGTCTCTGTTACCAATATGTGGTGACTGAGGGGGAGGTCTTGATAAGACCACTGGGCTAAGAGGAGCCACTGGAGTATCCTCATATGTAACACCTTGCCAAGGGAACGAGAAGAATGGTGGCTGACATGGAACCCAACAGCTGCAGGACCATTCTCGCTGGAGCTCGACGTCTGAGGAGTAACGCTCACACCTGAGACTGTAATGTTGCTATCCTTTCCGCAGGAAGATAGACTCGCATCTGCCTTGAGTCTATTTCTGCACCAATAAACCGAATACGCTGTGATGGCAGCAATACAGATTTTGTCCAATTGAAGGTGATTCCTAAGGAGCTGCCTAGGGAGATAGTGGCTGCTAGAGTTTTTAAGAGTAGATGCCTTGAGGTGGCAGTTAGGAGCCAGTCGTCTAGGTATGGAAACACCTGGAATCCAAGACTTCTCAGGTGAGCAGTCACCACTGCCAAACATTTGGTGAACACCCTGGAGGCTGTGGTGAGACCAAATGGCAGTGCACGGAATTGGAAATGACTGTCTCCTAGGCTGAAGCACAAGTGTCTCCTCGACGCCTGATCTACCAGGATGTGATAATAGGCGCCTTTGAGATCTATGGAGCACATCCAAACACCCTTCTCCAGAAGCGGGAGAATGGTTTGCAAGGTGACCATCCAGAATTTGGACTTTTTCACTGATCGGTTTAACTTGCTGAGATCCAAAATGGGCCTCAAGTCCCCGGTCTTTTTTGGTACCAAAAAGAATCTCGAGTAAGTCCCTGATCCGGTCTGATCTGCGGGGACAGGTTGGATGACTCCTTTTTGAAGCAGCTTTGAAATTTCGATGGCTGCCATATCCCATTGACTGGGTGGCGGGTTCGGGATTCTTTGGGATGGTGGGGGGGGGGTTGAGAGAAGGGAATGGTGTAACCTCCGGCGATGATTCAGAGCACCCATTGGTCCTGGGTGATACTTTCCCAGGCCTTTAGGTGCCTCAAAAAACGACCCCCGACTGGCTCCGGAGCTGCACAGTCGGGCACTCCTTCAGGGATGCTGGAAGGAGGAGGAGCCATGAAAGGACTCACGGTCTCCAGTATTGCGGGGGCCTCCGCCGCCTCTGGGACGGCATCTCCCTGAAAAATTTCCCCTTCCTCTGCCTCTAGAAGGGGAATCGCTCTGCTGCGATGAGTAAGACTTTTGAGACTTAGGGAACCACATTTTCCCTCCTCTTTGAGCCTTGGGATAAGGTCTGAAGGGAGTGGAAAACCGGGCCCCTACGGCAGTTAAAGTCTTACCCTCCTGCTCGCAGCGAGTCAAAGTGTCCTTTACCTTGGGTCCAAAAAGGGAGGACCCATTGAAGGGGGCATCAGCAAAGGAAGACTTAAAGGCCTCCGCAAAGTGACACAGGCATAGCCAGGCTTGTCTCCGTTGAGCAACACCTGTGCCCGCCGCTCTGCTCACTCCCTCGGCTGCATACGAAATGAGCCTCATGGACGAGTTGGATAGGGAGGACAGGGTAGCCAACTGGGAGTTAACCGTCTGGGCCAACTGCTCAGGTAAGTTACCAGAGAGGGTATCCGAAAGCTCCTTGACCAGATCCCTCTGCAGTCTCGTAAAATGCATCAGGTAATTCAGAGACCTTAATGTAAAGGTTGCTGAAGCAAGGGTGTGCTTCCCATACCGATCCATGCTCCTAGACTCCTTATTAGGAGGATGGACGGACGTTGAAGCCTCTGCCACATCTTGTTGGGTAGCAGATGCCACCACCAAGGCATCTACAGCCACACCTTTCGTAAGGAAGTCCTTATCCGGGGGTGCTGAAAGGAATTTATTGGGGCGAGCTGGCACTGGTTCAACAGAATCCGGATGTTCCCACGCCCTTTGAGAGATCAAATCCAGGAGCTCATCGAAGGGCGGAGACACCCAGGAGGCGGAGGGCTGAGCCCCGAAGGCCTTGAGGAACACCGACTCCTCAGCAGAAGGGGGTTTGGACTACCAGTCGCCTCATTGCTTAAGGATTTCCAAGATGTCCACAAAGGATACATCATCTGAGGACGACTTGGGGGACCCCTCCGCATCATCGAGGTCGGTATCCGAGGTGAGAGACTCATCAGGGGAGTTGATGTGCTTCCTCTTGCACTGTTTCTTCCTCAGAGGTTCCTCTGAAGACACTTCGGAGGGACCTCCAGGAAGAAGGGAACCCCCGATGGGGGTAACCTCAGGCCCCAGGGCTCCACTGTCATGAGACAGGGGGACTGCAAAGGAACTAGTCTCTGTGCCAAGGGAAGGTAGTGGTGAGAAGGTAGAAGTGGCCAGAGAGGATTTGGCCAAGGCACTCCTCATGGCCGTGAAGGCGGGACCCCCAGAGTCCTGGGAAGGTTCAAACCCCAAGGCCACAACAGCAGATGGAACTCCCACCACCGACGCACCAAGAGGAAGGCTCGGAACCGAAAGAATCGGTCCTGAAGCGTCCCCCCCCGGGGCCGACAGAGGAGGTCCGCGTACCGAACACCGACCCGAAGGGCGGGGTTGGAGTTAGGGTCGGAGCCGACCCTACAACTTCCACCAGCTCCACCAACACCGACTCCAATGGCACCGAAGCTGTTGGAGGAGGAACCAAGATGGCAGGGTGGGAAATCGGCTCCGGAGCCAACTGGGCTGGAGCCGAGACCAACTTTTGAAAGACCGGAGACTGAAAAAGCCTTTGAAGCACCCTGTCTACATCCGAATCGGACATCCTCAACGACCGAGAAGAGACCGACCGGGTCCGAGTTGACTTCTCCGCCGGCTCCGAAAGACTGGGGGACCAGCTCCGAATAGATTTGAGAAGTATCAGCGCCGAGGGAGGTTCCACCACTACTGCAATTTCCCTCGGAGCCGATGTGGACTTCGGCACTGAAGGGGAAGAGTCTGAGCGGGCAACCTTCATCGGCTCCGAAGGCAGTGGAGCCGATGGAGGTGACTCGCCTCTCGACGCCCGAGCTCTCGGCTCCAAAGCCAGAGGAGTCGAGGCTGGAGACATTGAGGCAGACCGTTCCGCCCTCGGCTCCGAAGTCCGTGGAGCCGACGGAGAAGCCTGCCTTGACTTTTTTGCTGCCGGATCCGACGGGCTGGTCGGAGCCGAAGATTTTTTCTTCCTCGACAGGGAAGAAGAAGAAGATAGGGCTTCCTCAAAAGAAGGGGTAATAAGCTCTTTCAAAATCAACTTATTTTTCCTCTCTTGGAGCACGCGAGAGGAAAAAGCGTGGCAAACACTACAAGATTCCTGTAAGTGCTTCAGCCCCAAACAGTATACACATAACAAATGGTCGTCCGTAATGGACATTTTGTAACTGCATTTTGAACATTTCTTGAATCCTGATGGCCTATGATCTTTAGACATGGCTATCTACTTTAATTAAACCTAAAGAGAAAAACTTCAGACAACTTCAGAAAAATAACACTTAGACTAGGGCAAGGTCCCTCTAAGTCAAACGGGATCACTTGCCAGCAAGAAAAAAATACAATTTACCACAAAAATACTAAATCTGCACAATCACACAAAAAATAGCTGTTAAACAGCTCTAACTAAGGTGCGTGGACTAGGCAAAGGCCCCTCTAACTTAAATGGGAACCTTTACCGTCGAATAAAACACAATTTCACCACAAACTTTTGGAAAAATCAGTCACACAACAATAAGTAGCTGTTAAAACAGCTTTTGGTTAAGTTTAGTGAAAATTCTGACAGAAAATATAATCACTAAGAGGCACTTAGCTCAGCCAAGTCCGAGACCACGTCTATGCTGTAGAAGTGGCAAACGAGATCTGGGGAAGCAGTAGTGGGGCATCCTGGGATATGAGGAGGCTTAGCCAATAAGAGACTTCGTTCTATAGTATAGTGTGCCGAGTCGGAGCCGAGGATCGGCTCCAAACCCATCTGTACAGAATGTAGGCGAGATAGGATCACATTACATCTTAAATTTGACATGGTCTGACAAGGTCTGCTCCTTCACCCAAAACATGTCTTCTCAGTACAGAGCCAGTGACTGCTGCCCGGCAAGATGCTTCTAGAGCATCAAAGCCAGACTGCAAAGTATGCTTGCTGACTTGGCTTGCAAAGTGCATAAGCTCCTGCAATTCTTTATTCTCTGCATAGACTGAAAAGGTTGCCACTTTTTGTTTAATAAGTTCCATAATATGTTGCTGGTACTCCAGCATGTGAAAAGTACAGTTGTGTACACTTACCATAAATGTAGATGTTCAAGTGTATTTACTGTTGCAGTCATTACATTTGGGTTATTTGCATGCAAGTAGCCCTCAGTCTGCCTGAAAAACAAAGTCTTGGGTCCCGCATCGGTTGCTGTCCCTTCTTCCATGACGTCAGGTCGTCAGGGGTATAAAACATGCAGCCAACACCATTACATCAGTTTTTCTTGCCCCAGATGTCAGGTGCTCTCCTAATGAGAAGCAATTAAATATAAAAGCACAAAGATATACCTCCAACAAAAAAGCAAATACACCCAAAAGGCTTTTAAGCATAGTATAGGAAAGTAGAGGTATAGCCAAAAGAAGTTAGGGGACTGGAGGGAGGGTAACCAGGACTGCAACAGTGAATACTCTCGAAGATCTACATTTATGGTAAGTGTACACAACTGTACTATGTTCTTAGTGTTTCACTGCTGCAGTCATTACATTTGGGTAGATTCCCAAAGCTATGGTTGGGAGGAGGAATTTAGATAGCATTAGGGCCAGCTATAAAGCCCTGCAAGACTGCAGTGGCAAAGCCAGCTCTGGATTTAGAGAAAATTGGCAAATGATAATGCTTGGTGAAAGTATGTACAGAACTCCAGGTAGCAGCTTCTAGGATGTCCCTGGTAGGGACGCCTCTGAGAAAGGCTGTAGAGGTAAATGCAGCCCTGGTGGAGTGAGGTCTGATACCCTGGGGGATAGGTTTTCCAAGGTGCTTATAGCATAAATAAATGCACTGGCTTATCCATTTAGAAATGGTTTGCTTTGAAATAGCCTTCCCCTCTGCCCCTGCAGCAAATGCCACCAGCAGATGTTCAGATTTCCTTTGAGGTTTAGTCCTGTCCAAGTAGAATCTAAGTTGTCTGTGCACATCTAAGGATGCAGTATCCATTCCCCTTTATTCTGTGGATTGGGAAAGACGGCTGGCAAATGAATGGACTGATTAAGAGCCACACTACCACCTTGGGCATGAAGGATGGATTGGTTCTGAGGGACACACTGTCCGCATGAAAGATGATGAAAGGTTCCACTGCCATAAGGGCCTGTAATTCAGATACTCTTCTAGCTGAAGTGATTGCTAAAAGGAAAGCTGTTTTCCAAGAAAGAAATTTTAAGTCTGCAGTAGCAGCTGGCTCGAAAGGAGGTAGAGTGAGTTTCTCCAAGACCAAGTTAAGGTCCCAGGCTGGGGTTGGAGCTCTCCTGGGTGGTCTCAAAAAAATTTTGACCCCTCTGAGGAACTGCTTGAGCAGTGGATGAGAGAAGAGGGGAGGTTGTGTGTTATAATGAGCTGAGGTGTGGATTTTAATGGAGGAAAAAGACAGGTCCTTGTGAAGCATCTCAATTAAGTATTGTAAAATCTGAGGTAAATTGGGCGCTGCTGTGCTCATCCCTTGAGATTGGATCCTGGCACAGAATCTTTTCCATTTTTCAGCATAAGATTTTCTAGTACTAGGCCTCCTTGCCTCTAAAATGATATTCATCACAGGCTTGCCGAGGGATGGTAAAGGAGAGATTAAGTAATTAGCCAGGCTGCAAGGTTCAGTGTTAGAAGCCGAGGGTGCAGAATCTGGTTCTCCTGCTGAGACAGCAGGGAAGGAGTCTGAGGCAGGTGCCATGGAGATAACCATGACACACTGCGCAGGAGGGAGTACCAGTGTTGGCGCTGCCAGTCTGGAACAATCAAAATCATCCTTGGTTTGTCCCATTTGATTTTTAGTAGTACTTTGGAGAGCAGAGGCAGAGAGGGGTAGGCATAGACTGACAGTTTTTTCCAGCTGAAGGACAGAGCATCCACTTTTGAGGCTTGTTTGTGGGCCTCTGCCCACTGATTTGGGGGTAGGTCTGGCCACCTGCTTGGTGTTGGCAATGTGTGGAAGTGAAATCTGTATCCCTGGGACACTATTTAAAACACATTTTTCCTAGCTGCATGTTTTATACCCCTGGCGTCATGGAAGAAGACAGCAACCGACGCAGGACACAAGACTTTGTTATTCAGGCCGACTGAGGGCACCTGCCAGCAGATTACCCAAATGTAATGACTGCAACAGTGAAACACGAAGAACATCCCACTTGTCCTGGGTAATGAGTTCCCAATTCATTGCATGAAGAGCAATCTTTCCCCCCAAAGGGGCAGTCAGTTGATAAGTACTTGGAAATTTTAAAAGTAAGTCAGTGAGACAGTTTACCATAGGGGGAGCCTTATTATTCTGAGATTTGGATTTGGAAGTGGAGACCCCCCCCCCCACTGCTTAGTTCTGTGTCTCCCCTGGGACTAAAACCTGGGGGTTTTGCTGTGTCTGGGATTGGCTTGAGAAGACATGGAAGGAGCTGGAAAGGACAATTCTTAGAGGGCCAGTGCCTACTAAATCTAGGAGGCTGAACTTGTAAAATATCTTTAACAGTTTGCATAGATTTAACTTCTTCCATCTTTTTAAGAACTTCCTCAGCCTTGTTGCCAAACAGGCAGACCTGATTTAAAGGAACATCCAACAATTTAGCTTTAACATGATCAGGCAAAGATTGCTCCTTAAGCCAAGCATGCCTTCTGAGCACAGACCCAGTAACAGCATCCCTGCAAGAGGCCTCTAATGAATCAAAACCACATTGAAAAGTATGTTTTCCAACTTGTTCAGCAGAATGCATTAAATCCTGTAATTCTTTATTTTCCACAGTCAGGAATCAACATAATTTTCTGTTTAAGCAGTCCAATAACATGTTGCTGATGCTTTAACATATGAAACTGGCAGTTTAAAGCCCTAATGGCCAAGGTTGCAGACGTGTAAACCTTCGCTCTGGAGTCTCTATCAGAAGGGGTAGGATTTTTAACAGTAGAAGCCTTGATGCCCTTGAGACCCTGTGAAATAGTCTCTGGATCTGCAATAGGATTTTTAAAAAGGAACTTGTGGAACCCAGGGACCTGTAGTATGTCAGGATTTCTGGGAGCAGGAGACAGGGAATCAGGGGCCAAACTAGATTCCGAAAAAGCATCATCAACAATGTCTAGTACAGGAGGAATAGCTAAAGGCCTATGCTGAGGTAGGAAAAAGAAATCCCTAAGCCTCTTTTTTGAATCCGAAAAATCCTGACTTTCCCAGTGGAAATGCTCCCTTAGAGTATGTAAGGTTTCCCCAAAAGAAAAATCCTCAGGAGGGGAAGCAGAGGGAATGGAGTACTCTGCATCAGAATCTTCATAAGTAGATAAGGGCAAATCCAGATTATCAGAAGAATCAGAAAAAACAGAATCCTGATCAGATTATTCATAATCAACTTCAGTCCTATGTCTCTTAGAAGGGGGAGGGGGGGTTGACTACCCCTGATTCGAGTTATTAGATCTTCAGCCATTTTTATCATTTGTTTTTTAGGCAAAGAGGCCTGTGCATGTGGCCTGGGCATCAGTTTTTTAGGCATGGATTGAGATTTAGGCCTACGTAAAGAAGGAGGTGTCTGGTTAATATGCAAGTCCATAGGCCTGAATACACCCTCAGAAGCCAGTGCCTGCACAGTGGCTCCGGACCCATCCAAGATAGAGACATCCGTGGGTTCCATAGTTGAAGCATCTTGAGGCATACCGGACTCCGAATGGGTCTCAGTAGAGGTCTGCAAATCAGAAGTAGCGGGTATCAGGGGCTGCAAAAGTGCATCATTGAGTATCAGCGAACTGGCGACTGGCTTAGGAGAAGCATTGTTGGCAGTTTTGGACCTTGGTGGCCTGTCTCTGTCTTTATCTTTGCATTTTTTCAGAATCCTGGTAGTCAGATGGCTAACCAACAACATGTCTGGATAATTAAACAGAGAACCAAAATATTTAGAGGAGAAAATATACAGACGACAGACAGTGCGCTGATGAAATAAAGCACAAAACTGAGAGCAAGGTACGTCGTGGTCAGGGCCTAGGCAAGGAATACAGTACAAATGAAAATCTTTATGAGGTATTTGCTTTCCACAAGTAATGCAATTATTAACATTTACTGACATCAGTAAGGAGCAAGAAAAAGTTTCCCCAATGAGGTACTTAGCTTTAGTTGAAGACTTAGGTTCATAGGTTCATACTAGGCTATCTGCCCTGGAGCATTTATAAGCCTAGCCCGAGTGTGTTTGGCTTTTGCCACCCTTTGATTTGAGTTTACTGTGCCCTTTTTAAGGTTAGTTTACTGTACCTCTGTCTAGTAGTGACACAGAAGTAATCCCCGGGGTAAACCTACGATCCCCCATCCACTCATCAAGATTCCTCTTGAAGAGAGTCAGTGAGGGGCTCTGCCCAACATGGACTGGGATTCTATTCCAGAGTGAAGGGAGCCTCTGGGTTATGAATCTGTCTCTCCAGCACGTCCTATTTATTTCTGTGCTGAGGTTCAAGTCCCTCGAGTGCATGGCTCTAAGGGATTTGGATTTTCTGAGGTGGAGCATGTCCATTAATTCTGGGTTAGACATAGCTTTATATGTCAGGCATAGATCACTTCGAAGTAGGCCGTATGCAACTGAGTAGAGCTGGAGTTTTTTTAACCGAGCAGCATATAGCTCCTCTTTATGAGATACTTTTGGGGTCTTTCTAGTTGCTGCAGGTGTCGGGTAAGGTACATCCCAAAAGGGGCATTGTATTCTATTATGGGCCTGATGAGGGATGAATAAAGGGGCACGATGACCTCCCTTGATCTAGATGTGAATCCTTTCATGATAAGGTGGGCTATGTAGAAGGTCTTTCTAACCACTTTGGCAATGTGGTTGTCAAAGGAGAGATTACTATCAACTTGGGTCCCCAGGTCCCCAATTACTTCCTCTGTACTTAATGGGTTACCACCTATGTGGTAATTTGTGGGCACTTTGTTTTTGCCAAAGGGTATGACAATACACTTTTTGGCATTTAGCTTTAGACCATGGCTCTGGCACCAGTTATCCATCTCTGTGAGACCTTTTTGAAGGATGCTCATGTCGGCTGGAGAGTCAATTATGGCGCCCAGTTTGCAGTCATCTGTGAACTTGGTCAGCCACAGTCCTCCCGTGTTAGCCTGTACCTCAGAAAAATATATACCGAACAAGAGAGGTCCCAGGACTGAGCCTTGTGGGACACCACTTGTAATTGGTTTTGAGTCTGACATGGCTCCAGAAACTCTGACTCTGTGGGTTCAGTCTTTGAGCCAGTTTGCAACACATCTTGTGACATAGGGGTTTATATTTAAGCTGGATAGCTCATCTATGATGCCCGAGTGGGGTATTGTGTCAAAAGCCTTCGTGAGGTCCAGATAGGCTGTGTGGACTACCTTCCCTTCATCTATGGCCTTGGTGACTGTTTCAAAGAAGTTGACCAGGTTCAAGAGGCAGGATCTGCCCTTGACAAAGCCGAATTGGGTAGGATCTAGTGTCTGTAGGTCCCCAATGTCTTTGTTTATGAGTTCCATGATGATCCTCTCCATAGCCTTGCAGACTAGGCTAGTCAGGCTTATGGGGGGATAGTTTCCAGGGTCCGTCGAGGCACCACCTTTGTGGAGAGGGACCACTGTTGCTGTACGCCATTCTTTGGGTACATATCCTGTACTAAGGCTGAGATTGTACAGCAGTTTTACGTGAGGGTTTAGTTCATCTTGGAGTTCATGTAGGATGCAACCTGGGACACCGTCTGGTCCCATTGAAGCAGTGTTTTTTGCTTTGGAGAGGGCAGCTTCCACCTGAGATCTGCTGGGATAGATATTTGCTCTTTTGGGGGGGGGGGGAGTTTGCACTAAACCTGTCTGCCAGGATGTTGGCAATGTCTGTGGGTTCAGTGTATTTTTTGTCATTTAAAATCAACTCTGAGCATATCTGGGAGTTGCATCCCAGGTTCCTAACATAGCTAAAAAAAAAAAAGCCTTGTGATTGTCTTTAGTGCCCTGTGCAATTTTTCTCTCGAAGCTGGCCTTGGAGGATTTTATGAGAGATCGTAATGTTTTGCTAGTACTGATCAGAGATGCCTTCCCTTTTAGGGATTTTGCTCTATCATGTAGTAGCTTCCTCCTTCTGCTGTACAGCTTATTTATGGCTGGGGTCCACCAGACTGGATGCCTGTCTTTGGACGATTGGGTCTTGGTTTTGTTTGGGATAGCATGATCCATGCATTCCTTGAGGTGTCCATAGAATGCATTTATGTAGGATTCTGCAGTTTGGGCCATAGTTTCCACTGGCCCGGTGGCCTTGAAGGATTCCACCTCGGTTTTGAGAAGTGTGTGAAGTTCGCTTTTAAGAAGTTTTTCACTGTGGTTTTCTGGGCTGGGGGTGGGGTCGGGTTGTGGATATCCAGTGAGATTAATTTATGGTCTTATCTTACCAATGAGAGGTTTACTTCTGGTATGGAGCATAGAGTCCCCATGTTGGTAATGATCAGGTCGAGTATGTTTTCCCCTCTTGTGGGAATGGTGACTAGTTGTTCCACAGCATTTGAGTTTATAAATTCCAGGGACCTTTGGGCTAGGGTGTTGGGGCTTGAGTAATGGTCCCAGTCTATTTTTGGGTAGTTGAAGTCACCCAATATAATGGTGTTTGAAGAGATCTTCGTGTTCTCCAATGTTTTCAAGAAAGCTGAGTGGGATTCCTGATTTTGAGAGGGTGGTCTGTAGCATGCTATAAACTGAAAAGCAGTTTTGCCCACTGTTAGTTGCACATGGATGGTCTCCAATGCTTCATGCAACAACACTAACCTGGAGGTGTGGGTATCCTTGATAAATATGGATACTCCCCCCTCCTTTTGTGGTTCGGTCCGAGATTTGGGGCAGGAAAGCATGATATGAGGTATAACCTGGTAGTGCTGGGGTGCTCTCCGGAGCCTTGAACCAGGTTTCGGTCACTGCGCAGATATCAATGTTTTCCATACTGAGGAGAGCTTCGTGCATCTTGAGGTTTAGACTTCTGGTGTTTAGCAGCATTACCCTTAGTTTCTTGTTCATTGTGTTGCCTATGGAGGTGGGTTTGCCTTTTGAGCTTTGCCTAAAAAAGGCACTATGGGGGTGGCAAGAGCCTTTGCCAATATCCAAAAGCCCAGGGGCGACAGGTGCAAGCCGTCCCTAGCGAAGCAACGCGGCTTGTCGAGCATGTCATCCCAGGCTGACAGACACTGGATCCCCTTTGAATGACACCAAAATTTTAGCCAATTGTTAAAATCAATCATTTTGTCTTTGTATTGCGGCATCATTCTAGGTGAGGGTAAGATGCTGCTCAAGGTCAGGGTCATACCGGCCTGGGCTACATGATCAGAGAGCTCCTCTATGTCTCTTTTCATGTAGTCGAGGGAGGTAAGTCTCAGGTCATTCACACCAGCATGTACTATGAGTCATATGTGTACTTGCTTTGGAGTGACCTGAGTGCTTGCGTTATGTGGCAGATCCTAGCGCCCGACAGGCAGCTCACTGTGATCTTCTCTTTGTTCAGCCTGGTGAGTGGAATGTCAGTGTGTCTGACTATAGAATCACCTATTACGAGTGCATCAGGTATGTTATTCAGCCTTAAGGGCTATGACTGTTTGGCACACTGACTTTGTGATATATGTGTTGCACGTGTTTTATTTTGGGGTAGCGTTTGCTTGGATGTCTGCTTTGGAGGTCTCTGCTGCTTAGGCAGATTTTTATTTAGAGCCTCTGAGTATGTTTTTGTGTGTTTATGTCTTTGGTTTGCTGTTGTGGTAGGACTATGTGAAACTGGATTTGTGTTGTGTGAGGTTACCTTCTCCTCCTGACTGGTTATACCAGTTCTGAGTTGAGAGAGCTCAGCCTCCAGTTTGGCTATACGGTTGCATCTCTCACATATATTTGAACCTGTTTGGAGGAGGAGAGCGTTGTCCATGTACATGAGACAGTTGTAACATTGCCTCAAGATTCCCAGATTCACCAGCTGGACTGGAGAGGAAACCATTAACTGACCTTTGGACATGCTAGAGTAGTATAGGGAACTCCTTTATCACTGAATTAAAAAGGACCAATAGGAGACAAGGTAATCGTAGAGAGTATATGAGGATGTAGTGCTTTTAGTTTATTAGTGCTAAATTGTAAGATTGCTTATTTGTGCAAGTGCAGGGCCTTAGATTGAGAATAGGGTGTTTAATTTGAGAGATAGAGCAGTTCTAAGGGAAAAAGTGAAGAGCAGACTTTGTGGAGCAGGGAAAAGTTTAAACCCGATTAAGCGGTGCTGCGCTATGCGCACAATCGGTCAAAGCCGAGCTAAAGCAGGTTTTTATGTAGGGAACTTCAAAGAGCTAGAAATGGCCCAAAACGGCCAATTACTACAAGATTCTTGTGCTGAGGTCACTCCTTTAGGGACAGATAGGCTGCTCAAGGCTCCCCACTCCCACTGGTGAGCAAAGAAACTTCCTTCTATCCAAGTAAGGAAATGGGCAACACAGGAGCTATTCAAAAGTCCAGAATACAGCAAAGCCTGTATAAGGGACTATCCTAGGTTAGGAAAGGTGGAAAACAAGGATATTGTTTTTTTTTTTTTTTTCTTTTTCAGAAAAAGAGCAGGAGAATTACAGTAAATTTAAAGCACATGCTAGCGCACTTGAGTGGGCAGCCTCAACAGTTAAATACAACAAATAAACTTTTTAAAAAAAGTGCAGGTATTTCAAAACACAAAAACAAGCTTAGAACAGATAAATCAACAGTTTAAACTCGCTTTTCAGCGAGGAAAGCCGGTCGCACAAGTAGTAGCGGAAAGATTATACTTATATCTTGAAGGCAGTCACTCTTTTCGTTTCTCTGCTGCTAGCACCACTCTGCAGGACCACGAGGAGCTATTGCTGAGTAGGATAAGCGAAAAAAAGTGCCAAAGCGGGTTTTTATGCAGGGGAACTTCAAAGAGCTAGAAATGGCCCAAAACGGCCAATTACTACAAGATTATTGTGCTGAGAGGTCACTCCTTCAGAGACAGATAGGCTGCTCAAGACTTCGGTTCTGAAACTCAAAAACGAAAATTTCAGGAGTCGGACTGGCACTTGCGAACTGCTTTTGCTTCAGGCACCGCATGGCAAGAAAGACTGATGTAATGGCGTTGGCTGCATGTTTTATACCCCTGACGTCATGGAAGAAGGGACAGCAGCTGATGCAGGACACAAGACTTTGTTAATCAGGCTGACTGAGGGCTATCTGCAAGCAGATAACCCGAATGTAATGACCGCAACAGTGAAACATGATGAACATCTGACAATTCAATCCGCTAATAGCAAGAGTTGCAGAGCTATTTACCTTCTTACCCCATCTGTCCAGAGCTCTGCAATCCCTGTCCGAAGGGGTGGTATTCTTGGGCTATAGTAGCTTTGATACCTCTAGGCCCCTGGGAAATGTTCTCTGGGTCAGCAGTAGGATTCTTGAAAAGGAACTTGTGAGTCAGGTACTCTGTAGTACCTGTCTGGTTTCCTAGGGGCAGGAGGTAAGGTGTCAGAAGTTAGACTGGATTCCATAAAAACATCATCCACAACATCCAGGACAAGGGGTATTGCTAAAGGCCTGTGCTGGAGCAACTCTAGAAATTCTCTGAGTCTCTTTTTGGACTGAGGATAGTCTTGACATTCCCAGTGGAAATGCTCTCTTAAAGTATGTAAGGTTTCACCAAAAGAGAAATCCTCTGGAGGGGAGGCAGAAGGAATGGATTCCTCTGCATCTGAATCCTCATATGCAGATAAGGGCATGTATTCATAATCAGAATTCTCAGAGTCATTGGACTCCTGGTATGTAAAAGCTGAAGGGGACTGAACTCGGTCTCTTAGCAGGGGAAGGCTGACTTCCCCTAATCAACGTAATAAGGTCTTCAGCCATTCTAAGCATTTGTTTTTGTGGCATGGGAGCAGATGCATGTGCTTTGGTCATCAGTTTTCTAGGCGTAGTGCATACTCTGGGCCTAAGAAACTTGGTAGTTTTGGTTAAGAAAGAAGTCGTAGGTTTGAGTCTAACATCGGTTGAGTGAAGAACTGCCTCAGAAGCTGGTGCCTGCTCAGAGGCTCAGGACCCATCCTAGGTAGAGACATCCGCAGGTTCCATAGTCGAAGAAGAGTGTCGTGGCATACCGGACTCCAAATGGGTCTCAGCAGAGGCCTGCAAATCCACAGAAGTGGGCATCAGGGGCTGCGAAGGTGCCTCACTGAGTACCGGTGGACCGGCGACTAGCTTAACTAAAGCGTCATCAGCAGTTTTGGACCTATGTGGTCTGCCTCTGTCTTTATCCTTACTTTTTTGGAAAATCAGTAGTCGGATGGCTTACCGAAGCCATTTCAGAATATGGAGATAAACAGCTAAGGATTTTGGTGACAGAGCCTGACAATGAATGGTTCGGGCATTAAACAAGGCACAAAACTGACCGAGGGACGTCGTGGTCTGGGCCTAAACAGGTGACGCAGTAAGAATGAAAATCTCTGTGGGGTATTTGCTTTCTACAGGCAAGACAATTGTTAACTTTTTCTGACATCAGTTAGAGCAAGAAAAATGGATCCCCAACAGGGTACTTAGCTTTAGAAGACTTCAGGATTATTCAATTCATAAACGAAAATTCAGGTAGCACTTATGAACTGCTTCTGCTTCAGGCTCCTCTGCAAGAAAGACTGATGTAATGGCGTTGGCTGCCTGTTTTTATACCCCTGACAACCTGATGTCAGTCCTGGAGCGACAGCATCTGATGCAGAAATACTAAGTCTCTGGTATTCGGGCCGACTGAGGGCTACCTGCAGGCAAATAACCCAAGTGTGATGACTGCAACAGTGAAACACGAAGAACATCAAACCTTTCCCTCACAGCAATCAATGGCTACTGGACTGATATCCTGGCCAGCTGTCGGCTGTGACCACGCATATTTCAGGAATACTGCAACAGTAATTTCAGTCAGGACATCTGTCTTGTCTGTACCCCATTTCATGTGCCTTGAGTTTTGCATTTCATTCCCCTATCCTCTGCTGAAGTTCTTGCTGAGAGTCTGCATGTAATGCCCCATCATCAGCACACAGCAACTTTGTTGACCTGTCCCATCAGACCTGTTTGCTAATGTAATCCATCAACAGTAAGTACAGAGCTGGGCTCAAAACTGAGCCTAGATGCACACCCACTTCCTCAGGGAACCCCTCTGTGAACCCAAACTCTGTACTTGATTATTGGATTGTTGTACACAGTCTGCAACAATTCTATCAATGTTTTTGGAACTTCAGATCACCTCAGTACAGCCCCAATTAGCTTTCTTGGGACCTTGTTGTACACTTTCTCCAAGTCTAGGAATGCCTACTTAGACTTTTTCCTCATCGCTAGCTTATTCAAGAAATGTCTCATTGCAAATATTGGCTCACTTTTACTGCATACTGCTCCAAATCCAAACTGCTCATCTCCCATCTTACTTTCTACTACTCTGAATATTCACTTATCAATCACCCTCTCCACAACTTTTATGCAGTGTGACCAGAGTCCGATACCTCTATACTACCCACAGTAGGGAAAGTCCTCCTGTCCTTGAACATAGGCACTAGTATGCTTATTCTCCAGTCATCAGGGAAATCTCTCTCTCCACACTGCTGTCATATATTTGCTGTGACCTCATCTGAGCCTTCTGCTTTCCCTGACTTCATTTCCCTTAATGCTGTTCTTATTTCTAGGGAGGGCTCCCCTCTTCTTCCATCACAGAATGCATGTCTGGGGAAAGTACAGCTTCTGTAGAGTTTTCATTCATAGGCTGCTGGAAAGACTCCTTCCATCTGTCTTACATACTGTGAACCAGTGAGCTACTTGTTGCTGGCATCCTTTCTTTGCCTTGCAACCTAAGAGTTTTTGTGCCATTTACTAAGTCACTTTCCAGAAACTGGTACTGTGCTTCTGATACCTTGTTCTTTGCTATTGCAACTCCTCTCTTAGCATCTTTGCTAGTCAACCAGTACTCTTCCTTGGTCTGGTCCACCTTTTCTGTCTCCCACTTTTTCCTGGGCTTCTTTCTTCTGATGATTTCCAGCACTTTGGCATTCCACTACCAGCTGTCCTTATGTACCTTATTTCAAGTAATCTCTGTGGTATCCCCAAAGTCTCAAACAACCCACTAAACAAGTACAGTGAGTCCAAAAACAAAACAGTGTAAGAAAAGTACAGTTGTGTACACTTACCATAAATGTAGATGTTCGAGTGGATTCACTGTTGCAGTCATCACATTTGGGTTATCTGCTTGCAGTAGCCCTCAGTCGGCCTGATTAACAAAGTCTTGGGTCTTGCATTGGTTGCTGTCTCTTCTTCTGTGACATCAGGTCGTCAGGGGTATAAAACATGCAGCCGACACCATTACATCAGTTTTTCTTGCCCCAGAAGTCAGGGCGCCTTATTGCTTACACCCGAGCGCTCTCTGAGGCACTTGAAAATGTATGTTGTTTTACCAGAGTGCCTTCCACAAGCGCAGGTAAATTCTGAGTCTATTTTTAGCTCCACTCTAAAAAATTAAGTTGAAAAAGTACCTGAACTTTGTCAGGTACCTTGTCAACTTTGTTTTCACTGTGTGGTAACATCACGTTCATATTTAACATTTTCGAGAAAATCGGCTTACCATGCACTGTGCATCAGATTGTGATCACAGCAAGCCGATTCTATATATTTTCCAGGAAGCATGTGGTGGCAGCCAATCGGATTCTTGCAATCCAAGTTGCCACTTGCCTAACAACTCCACCCCCATACCTAACTTTCCTTGTTCTGTGACAATAAATAGAGGGTCCTCCAGTACCAATTCCCTTTCTTTTACTCGAATCTGCTATATTGCTACTGGAGCCGTCTATCTATTGTAACAGAGCATTTTCTGTGCACCGTTTGCGAAGTCCAGTGGTAACTTATCAGCTCAGCAGCAAGAAACCCAGAAAAGCAAATGCCTTACAGCTGCAATCTAGATCTTCCTATCCGTAATAAGGTAAGTGTTCACTGCATTGAAATGTACTCCGGTTTGACAGCTTTCAATACCTTTGAGATTGTACTACATGTGAAAGGAGAAATTCCATACTATTTCCTTCAAAATGCATGTCATTCAGTTTGTCTGAGGAGTATATGAGCCCGCTGTCTATGTAAGCCACTCAAAAACGTTACCTCACACCAGATTTCCTAGCAGTTTCTGTGTAATGTTTTGTTTATCCCTGAGCCCCTCCCAAAAGAATGCCAGATCTCATAAAAAGTCTGTTGTTAATAATGCAATTAAGGTCACCTGCATTGTTAGGAAATAGTAGTAAGGCAATAATCAATGCCATTGATGCAATGCAGTGAGCAGTGCCATTTGCATGTCATTCAGTTCATTGTGTGTTGAGTGTATGAGCCGCTGTCTATCTAGGCAGTTTAGGTTACCTGCGTTGTTAGCTATGAAAGGCCTTAATTTAATATTTACATCCAGGGGGGATAACTATAGGCAGTGCCAATTTCACTTTCATTTCTTTCTTTGTCAATAAAGTCCAATAAAGGATTTTCTTAATGTACACATAATCTAGAAAGACCTTCAGGGGGAAGTTGGTGAGGCTCCTTATTCACCCATCTATTGCAATTCAGCAATATGGAGGAGCTGGTGGTAGAGGTGCGGGGCTCCAACGGAGCATTTTACAAGGTACAGTAGCAAGGCATCTGCCACTGGTTTCGCATTATTTTAGGGATCACATAACTTTTGTTTTTGGTTTGTTTTCCATTTAGAAATGCTAGAGGTGAATTATTTTTCGTGCATGGTTTTTACCGAGGATTTTAGCATGAAAAAATGATATGTATGGGAGAAAGGTGCAGAGCTTCAGTCTTACAGTAAGCTTGACTTGCACTAGGTGTGCAGGGTTTCCTGCGCTATTCAAATAAAGCGGGTGTGCGTTTGGGAAAGTTTGGGTTCTGTACTAAGGAACAGTGTTCGTAATGCTAACATTAATAACAAATTAGTGTGATTTGTTAGCATGATGAGGATTAATTGTTTTGCATGTAAAGAATTCATAATAGGGTGAGCACTTCAAGATAATTGAGATGCAGATTGGATTTCTTGCTATTTCCAAGAAAGGTGTCTGTTCCGGAATGTCATCAGAGACAATGATGTGCTTATTTTTTAACATGAACTGTATGTCAGTGTTCAGACAGTGTAACTCCCAGTTACAATTATTTCATAGAGCAGCTTCTCATCTGGTGGGAGCAACAGTGGCTGTGAGTATTTGTTATATGCATTAGGGAGTGTGCTTTGTTAATAAGTGTGGGACAGTAATTATGTAAAGTCATGATGTAGTCATGTGGCCAATAAATCAAGTTTTTTTTTCTGTGGTATCTTTGGCATTAAAATCTAATCAGGTGGCATTGTATAATGTAGTTTGGAAATCTAGATGAATTTGTCTATGTTCTGTGTGGACTATTTGGAATATATTTTATGTACAGAATGGAATAAGTAGAGTGCCTGTAAAAGTAAAATGTAATGCAGGGTGTCTTATGATTGAATATGTTTCCATATTGAGTTTGAATAAGCCATTTGTAGTGGACTCTTTCAGGTCAGACTTGGGCCAGGAGGCAAAGAATGTTATAATGCATAATTATTTTTCAACACATGGAAATATAGTAAAGTATTGATTAGTAGAAGAAACAGTAAAATGTTCTGAGAAGATATAACAATGGTTTAGAAAGCATAGAGAGTGCATGTAGCACAAGCATTGTAGCTGTGATAAAGCAAGGTATTAGTAAGAGACAGCAGGCTGATTTTATTCATTTAATTATTTACTTATTTATTTATTTATTTTTGGTTACAGCTGTATCCTTCTTATGCAAAAGGACACAAGCCACAGCATGAACAACCCGCAAGAGTTATTTTATTATACTGCATTTATGTATAGTGGTATAATGGTAGCAGCCTGAGGGCAGTTATTAAACAATTGTAGATTGTTGTTCTCCTAGAATAACAGTGGTGAACATAAAGTGTTATATTCAATGATATAAAACCAGTAATACAGATAACTAAGAATTGTTATTACAAAGTATAGAACAAGTAATGGGTAGCAGCTAGCACGGCATGGAGCTTTTTTTTTTTTGTGTGTGTGCGTTTGGAGAGACCAGGAGATATGCATCAAGAGATAGGTAGCATCATATGTCTGGTTTTATTAGTGTTTAAGTGTAGTTTTGATGAAATACTTGAAGAAAAAACTGTTTGGCATGCACTTTTATTTGTTTAGGCTTTGCCAGCCAGGTTAGACCTGAGCTGCATCTATTTTTTTTTTAGAGACGATCAAAAAAAGAAGGCTCCCAGTAGATAAAAACAATGAAATTTAACTGCAAGGATAACAAACAATGAAAAATACAATATTCAAAGAAAAATTTAATAAACAGTAGCAGTCAGTGTCTCAGTACATGAAAATAACTGTACTGTTTGTTATTTACATTTGTCTATCAGTATTTTGAAAAGTTTGGTAAGAAAGAAGGAGAAGAAATGCATGGTTGGTATCTTTAGTTGTAGATGGCTTTTCTCCTTATGTAAGAAAAATCTTTCAGAATTTGTGAGGAAGAGGAAAGCCATACTCTGGAGCAAACTACCTATGTCAAACAAAGCTCCTCATTAGCACTCTTCAAGAAAAATCGTGATGATGGGAAATAGGAAATTCACCCCAGGGATCATTTTTGTGGCTCTACTCAACTGGGGCACAGGAAAATAATTTCCTTGGGTGGCGAAAGCCAGGGTACCTTTTTGGCTAGGCTTATATAGGCCCTAGGGCCAATAGCCTAGTATCTACCTACGAACAATAATCAATGCAGTTTCCTTCAAAATGCAGGTCATTAAAAAAAAAAAAAAAAAAAAATGCAGGTCATTCAGTTTGTCTGGGGAGTATATGAGCCCGCTTTCTACCTAAGCCACTCAATAACGTAGTATCTTGGTATTAGGTTTGACCTGGCCTATTCGTCTGGCTGGAGTGCTTTCTGATTTTGGAGTGGAGGAAGTCAGTAAATATATTTGCTGTGTTTCCTAGCCTTGGCAAAACTAATGGGTTAATAGGTGAAGCTTTGATATTTCCAAGATTTGATTTTTTTTTTTTTTTTTTTTTTTGTATGGTGGTCACTGGCTTAATTTATTTACTATTGTTGTTTTGTTTTTCTAAAATGCTGCTGGCACTAGTTTTATGTCATTTTGTTTAGAAGAGTGGTGTGCTGCTGCTTTTCTTAAAATCTTTTCCATGCCAAGTTTTAGATCTGCATTTCCTTACTGCTGCATTTATCCATATTACATTATTTCATATGGGATCAAATTTACCCCCCATAAATCTAACAGGAATGTAGTCACTATTAAATGTATGTCTTGACAAAGCACACTCCCAGCTGACACCTGTTGATAATTTCTTCTATTTCTTGAACTGGTAGAGATTTGAGGTTTGTGATGTTGCTGGTGGCTTATGTTTACTGGCAAGGTTTCCAGTGGTTTGGTAATATGCCAGAATTTGCAGTTGTTTGGTTTTGTATGCCATTTATGTTTTATTTGAAGATGACCCCTAGAGAGGGGACTTTTGTGTTCAGTAGGAGTTCCACCACACGAGTGTGAAACCATTAACGGCAGGGGAAAGCAAGCCATTGGCCACAGCAGTGAAACTGTCTGTGTAGTCCACATTGGTTTAGCATGTGCCTGACCAACTAACTTCTCAACCCTGCAAATGAACACCTGAGGGCAGCTATTGTGTTTCTTCAAAACACATGTGGAGGCCACTAACATCTGCTTAGTGTCACTGTGCAGGCACTAAACATTGTTATGGAAGCCATGAAGCCCATGCATTCATAGTCTCAACAATGCAGTTAGTAGCAGCTGCCTCTAACTGGATCACTGATGTCCATATCCATTGATCTGTGCAAAGTCTTCAGCCATTCCCATGTTCCCAGTAGCCAGACTCCACAATTTTGCAGTCACAACTGTTTAATTTACATTTTGCTTACATGGGGTGATACCTTTGTAACACTGTTAGTAGTAGAAATACATAATTTTGGAATGATTGCTAACAGGCATAGTGTTGATAATTATATCCAAATATTCTAATTTAATCTTTCTTGATGTCTGGCTGGCATGAGTGGCTTAGTATTTTATTGCTGATTATTGCCATTGCTCAACCAGACAGTTTGGACATTATTTCTGCCTTTTCTGCTTCTGTGTCTTATTGTAACCACAGGGATGGTTCGGTGAGAACATGAATTACTACTTTTTGGACCAATTCTTACACAGATGAACCAGATAAATTAGACATTTCTGCTTGTAATGATTCTACTCCTGGATGTCTGTATAGTAGCTGATCAATCGTAACTAAAAGGTACAGTATACAAAGTAAACCTGATTTGACCTTTATTTACTTGACTCCATAAAACATTTGCATGTCGAGTCTTTGGTAGCTTACATAATGTTTATGTATAATTCTTTACATCTGAATGTTGCCATTGCTCAACCAGATATTTTGGACAATATTTTTGCCTTTTGTACTTGTGTGTTATTGTAACAAGCGGGATGGTTAGGTGACAGCAGGAATTACTACTTTTTGGATGCATTTGTAGACAGATAAGTTTGAAATTTTTTGCTTGGCTTATTTCGGATTATACTCAGTAGTTGCCGGATCAAGATAAAGGGTATTATTTGCTTGTGAAGAGAATGTATGTGTACCTGTAAGTACTGATGGCTTTGGTGCACTGGCTGGACATTGGGCTATCTTTATGAGGAGGTCAGTAATAACAGTTATACTATTTTTTTACTGAATCACAATGTCCTTGTCCTAACACATTATGAGACTGTGTAACATAACAGCTGCAGAAGATAATATAATGAATGCCTACTCAACAGGCAATTATCACCAGTGTCTGTGCATGCATAACTTTGCAAGTCATTAGTACAGTGCAGTTACAATGTAGCACTTAGTCATTATCACTTTTCAGGCAAAACTGTCAGCAGCTCTCACTGTTATTCACATTACTAGAAGTCGCTATCAGATTGATCAATGCACAACTCAGATTTGGCCATTTCTCCACTTGCAGTCATTGCAATACACCCCTCCCTCCACACCACTTTCATTTATGTCATTTGTACAATTTGAATCGCTTAGGTCCATTGCTGAATGGGCACATGTAAAGAAAAAAGGCAGACTGCTGACACTGACAGAGGTCATGACAATAGTGGTAGCAGCAGTTTGAGTGGGCAGTCAGCACAGCTATGGGACACTTCAGACAACCAACATCTGGTGCCCCATGCCTGTCTTTGGCATATTAGTGGAGCAGCGGTCCTTACCCTGCTTTTTCTCTTTACATATGCCTTTTCTTTGCCCCCTTGTCAGCTATTGTGTGCAATTTGGTGTTTTCATAGGTACTAGGTATGCATGTCTGACACGTCATCACCACTTATGTACCTAATGCAAAGAATACTACCCCTGTGGATAGGATGGAAGATTTGGATGGGCTAACCAGGTAATGCATATGATATACATATATGTAATCTTCCAATACAGCTGTCAAATATCAGTAGTCTTTTTGCATTTTCTTTCCTCTGCAGGTTTGTTCACCTTCTAACACTACCATGGCTTCCTGACCAGGACAACAACAAGCAAGTGTGTGGGTATGTGGCCATTCTTACATTCACTGGGCTGCCAGCCACACCTCCCAAACTGAAAACCAGTACAACTTGAGCTTCCCCACATCCAGTGTGAAGGTATACTGGATTGCAAGAAGAGGTATGCATTGGAGTGGACTACTGCAGTTGTTGGAAGAGAAGTGTTCCATTTACCCTGAGCCTGACATTCTTGTGCTGCACATTGGAAGGAATGATGTCATCAGTCAACCACTCGGAAGGCTACAGTTTCAAATCACAGCAATTTCTGAACACCTGAAGTCTTGGTGGCCATGTTATCATTTTGTGTGGTCTGATATAATTGAAAACAACAAACAGTCAACGGGCACCTCACAAGGCCAGACATTTACAGAATGGGTTCATGCATAGCTTGATGCACAGAGTCAGTGCATCTAGTCCTCCATGATAGCATCACCACAGAAGATGTTCACCTGTTCAGAAGGGATGGCGTTCACCTGAGGAGGACATTGAGTTGTTCTTGACCAACCTCCACAATTGCGTAAGGAGAGCTACGCAGGATTGGTAACATACAGCTTGTGAGAAGAATGGAAAACACCCATGACCAAGTAGGACCAGTATAGTAAGTAAAACTCAATGTTATGTAATGTGTTGTGTAAAATATATTTATCTGAGTTTAACAAATAACTGTGGTGAGGATGCTGAGAAAGAACTGTTTCAGGAGAGTGCTACCACATACAATCTAATATGTCAGTGACCACCCTGCAATACTACTTTTTTTTAGTCTGCTTTTATCAGGCATGTGTAGAGTTTAGATGACAAGAAAGGCTTAATAATACAGAACTTGATCCCTTAGGTCCATTGCTGAATGGACACATGTAAAGAGAAAAGGCATAGGTAAGGCAGACTGCTGACGCTGAAGGAGGTCGTGAGACTGCAGTGGTATCAGCTGTCTGAGTGGGTAGCCAGCACAGCTATTAGACAGATGAGATGGCCTTGCCTGCCACTGAAGTCCCATGACTGTCATGGGTTCATTAGTGGAGTGGTGGTCCTTACCTTGCTTTTTCTCTTTACATGTACCTATTCAGCAGCGTGTTGGCTACACCAAGAATGTGTATATTTACAATCATATGTGTGTCTACATGGTAAAAACAACTGCTTCTGAATGCTGTACAGATTTCAGTCTTGTTAGGACTCAGGTTATGGAAATTATGATTTTTTTTTTCATATTTTGCTAAATAACTTTGCAACAGAACATGTCAATGTGGCAAGCAATACCTCATTTTGTAGACAGCATTGCTGGTTTCAATATGGCAAAATAATTGTGCCTGTATGCTGTACAAGTTTGTTTCAGACTAAGGCTATGGAAATTATGATTTTTTTTTTTCATATTTTGGCAAGTGTCTTTGCAAGGGAGCATCTGAATGTGCTAAGTAATACCTCATTTTGAGGACAGTATTGATAGTTCCAACATGGCAAAAGAATTGTGCCTATATGTTGCAGACATGGAAATATCAGTTTGTTTTGGATTTAGGTTATGGAAATTATGATTTTTTTTTTTTCATATTTTGGTAAATAACTTTGCAAGGGAGCATCTGAATGTGCCAAGTAAAACCTCATTTTGAGGACAGCATTGCTGGTTCCAATATGGTAAAAAAAAAAAAAAAAAAAAATTGTGCCTGTATGTTGTGCAATTATCAAAGTTTGTTTCGGACTTAGGTTATAGAAATTGATTTTTTTTTTCATATTTTGGTAAATAACTTAAGTGTGCCAAGTAATACCTCATTTTGAAGACAGTGTTACTCCTTACAAGATGGTAAAAACTGTCTGTACACATGCACAGATATCAGTTTGTTTAGTCTTGTAGGATTATGAAAATTATACATTTACAATACTTACTATTATGCCCATATCTTTGCAAGGGAGCATGGAGATCACACAGATGGCGCATCATTTTGAAGCTGACATTCCAATGCAGTAGGCTGTGTCTTTTACAGGTGAAGAGATATTATGCTTTGTTTATTTATCAATTATGAGAAATATATTAATCATATTTCAGTGAATATCTCAAGAAAGAAGCATCACACCGTAATAGTTAAGGTATAATTTTAAAGCTGACATTCATACTAACAAATTGTATGGGTCTGCATGGTACATTGACCAAGATATTGTGCTTTGCTTTTCCAAAAAGGTAAAAATAATATGCACAATATCAACATTCCTTGCCAAATATTTAATAACGACTTTGATATGCACTATCAACATTTACACTGTTGGAAAGGTCAGTGTTTGCTGAACAACTTTCACATTTACATTTTTAGTCTAGCTCTTATAGTTAAAGGGTTATGAACATTTGTTTTCTGTATGGTATTAGAAATGGATTTTCTGAAAATGAGCTCAGGCTGCACAGTTGTTCCTCTGGTGGAATTAAGCAGGCAGCTTTTTCTGAGCTGCTCCGGAGTGAATGAGTTAAGCATAGTAAAGGAGAGCAGAGGTATAGCCAAAAGAAGTAAGGGGGCTGGAGAGAGGGTAACCGGGACTGCAACAAGTGAATACACACAAACATTTATGGTAACTGTACTATGTCTTTCGTGTTTCACTGTTGCAGTCATCACATTTGGGTTGATTCCCAAAGCTGAGGAGGAATTTAGATAACATTAGGACCAGCAATAAGGCCCTGCAGTGGAAAAGCCAGCTCTGGATTTAGAGAACATTGGCAGATGGTAATGGTTGGTGAAAGTATGTACAGAACTCTAGGATGCCCCTGGTAGGGACACCTCTGAGAAAGGCTGTGCAGGTAGATGCAGCCCTAGTAGAGTGAGGTCTGATCCCCTGTGGAATAGGTTTTCCATGGTGCTTATAGCAGAAATGAATGCAATGGCCTATCCATTTAGAAATAGTTTGCTTTGACATAGCCTTCCCCTCTGCCCCTGCAGCAAATGCCACCAGCAGTTGTTCAGATTTCCTTTGAGGTTTAGTCCAAGTAGACTCTAAGGAGTGCAGTATCCATTCCCCTTTGTTCTGTGGATTAGGAAAGAAGGTTGTCAAATGAATGGACTAATTAAGGGCCACACTGGACACCACCTTGGGCATGAAAGAGGGATTGGTCCTGAGGGGCACCCTGTCCACATGAAAGATGATGAAAGGCTCCACTGCCATAAGGGCCTGTAATTCAGATACCCTTTTTGCTGAAGTGATCGCTAAGAGGAAAGCTGTTTTCCAAGAAAGGAATTTTAAATCTGCATTTGCAGCTGGCTCGAAAGGAGGATCAGTGAGTTTCTCAAATACAAAGTTAAGGTCCAAGGCTTTAGTAGGAGTTCTCCTGGGTGGTCTTAAATTTTTGGCCCCTCTGAGGAACTGTTTGAGCAGTGGATGAGAGAAAAGGGGAGGTTCTGTGTTATAATGAGCTGAAATGGCCACGGTATGAATTTTGATGGAGGAGAAAGACAGGCCCTTGTGAAGCATCTCAGTTAAATATTGTAAAATCTAAGGTAAATTGGGCACTGCTGAGCTCATATTGGTTCCAGGCAAAGAATCTTTTCCATTTTTCAGCATAAGATTTCCTAGTATTAGGCCTCCTTGCCTCTAAGATGATATCCATCACTGGTTTACTGAGGGATGGTAAAAGAGAGATTAGGTAATTAGCCAGGCTGCTAGGTTCAGTGTTTGAAGCCGTGTGTGCAGAATCTGGATCTCCTGCTGAGACAACAGGGTAGGAATCTGAGGCAGGTGCCATGGGGCCAACAGTTTCACACTGAGCAAGAGGGGGGGGGGGGTACCACTGTTGGTGTGGCCAGTTTGGTGCAATCAAAATATCATCCTTGGTTTGTCTTGTTTGATCTTTAGTAATACTTTGGAGAGCAGAGGCAGAGGAGGAAAGGCATAAACTGATAGGTTTTTCCAGCTGAAGGACAGAGCATCCACTTTCTAGGCTTGTTTGTGGGGAGTCCGTGTGCAGAATTTGTCCAATTGACACTTCTGGGGGGAGGCAAACAGGTCTACAGCTGGGCTCCCCCATTTGCTAGTCAACATGTTGAAAATCTTTGGTTCTAGTTTCCACTCATGTGGGTCCATGAGGTTTCTGCTTAGTCCGTCTGCCAGTGTATTTAGTTTTCCTGGCAGGAATTGAGCTTGTAGATGCACATGGTAGCTCAAGGCTGTGTTCCACTATGCCATGGCTAGGCTGCAGAGGGGGGTAAGAATGTGTGCCCCCCTGCTTGTTTATGTACCACATAACAGTGGTGTCCATCTTTACCATTAATTGTCCTTGAAGAATGTGGTCCTTGAAGGCTGTCAGAGCATTCTGTACAGCTAACATATCTTTTTGACTAATATGCAGGTGCATTTGACTTGGGTTCCATTTTCCCTGATAGCACTTCCCTGCCAGGTGAGCCCCCATGCATAGTCTGATGAGTCTGTTGTTAGGGTTTGGGTGGCAGGGGGTAGTGTGAATGGTAGTCCCTTGTTTTGGTGGCAGGTCTCTCCCCACCAAAGGAACTCTAGGCATAGGCAAGGTATGATAGGAATCATTGCTTCTAGATCTTGAGAATGTTGACACCATAGGCTTTTTAGATACCATTATAGTTTCCTCATATGCAGTCTTACATATGGAATTGTAAGAATGCAGGAGGTCATGAACCCCAAGGCTTCTAGTATTTGCCTTGCAGATAGCAGGGTTTTTGTGGCCACTTGTTTGAAGTAGGTAGTCAAATTTGTTTCTCTGGCATGAGGAAAGCCATCTGGGAAGTTGTATTCAAGCTTGCTCCCAGGAATATAATTTGTTGACAAGATACCAGGTGGGATTTCTTTTTGTTTATGGTGTACTCCAGACAAGTTAGCACCCTTTGTACAAAGGCCAGATGATTCAAAAGTAAGTACTGGCTTTCTGCTTGAATTAGACAATTGTCCAGGTATGGGTATATTTGAATATTTCTTTGCCTGCAAAATGCAATGACTGGAGCTAGGCACTTTGGCTTATCTGCTGCACCCAGGGTATTCACAAAGGGCAGTACAGAGAACTGATAGTGCTTGTAGCCTGCTTTGAAGCATAGGTATCTTCTGCAAGATTCCCTAACTGGGATGTGCAGGTATGCTTCCTTTAAATTTAGTGTTGCCAACCAGGCATCTTTGCCTAGCACAGGAAGCAATTGGTTTATAATCAGCATCTTGAATTTTGGAATTACCAAAAAGGTGTTTAGAGTAGAGAGGTTCATAGGTAGGTACTAGGCTATCAGCCCAAGGGCCAATGTAAGCCTAACCAACAAGGTTCCCTGGCTTACGCCACCCAAGAAAGTTATTTTCCAGTACCACTGTCGAGCAGAGACACAGAAGTGCTCCCTGGGGTGTATTTCCTATTTCCCATCCACTCATCAAGATTTTTCCCTCCAGCATGTCCTGTTTATTGTGGTGACAAGGTTTAGATCCTTAGTGTGTGCAGCTCGGAGGGACTGGTATTTCTTTAGGTGTAGTATGTCCAACAGCTCTGGGTTTGGCATAGCTTTATATGTTACGCAGAGATCACCTCGGAGTAGGCGATATGCTACGGAGTAAACCTGGAGTTTTTTTGAGGTGGTCAGTGTATGGCATTTGAGGCCAGTAATTATCTTTGTGAGGTACTTCTGTGGCCTATCCAGCTGCAGCTGTCCTGTGAGGTACATTCCAGAAGGGGCATTGTACTCTACAATGGGTTTAATGAGTGTCGGGTAGTGCGGAACAATGATCTCTTTTTTCCTGGATGAGAACCCTTTTATGATGAGGTGTGCCATGTAGGACTTCCTGACTATTGTGGAGATGCGACTATCAAAGGAGAGACTATTGTCCACCTGGGTCCCAAGGTCTCTTATCATGCATTCGGTGTTAAGTAGATTTCTGCCTATGTGGTAGTTCACAGGTACAGAGTTTTTACCAAAGGGGATGATACTGCACTTTTTGGCATTGAGCTTGAGGCCATGGCTCTGACACCAGGCATCTGTCATAGTGAGGCCCTTCTGTAGGATGTCCACATCATTTGGGGACTTGACTATGGCTCCTAGTTTGCAGTCATCTGCGAACTTCGCTAGCCAGAGGCCCTCTGTGTTAGCCTGTACTTCAGAAAAGTAGATACCAAACAGGAGAGGTCCCAGGATGGAACTCTGTGGTACTCCACTTGTCACTGCTTTGAGGTCAGATTTGGAGTCTGCAACTTTTACAGTGTGGGTTCTGTCAGTGAGCCAGTTGGCAACCCATCTTGTGTCGTAGGGATTTATACCTAGTTTAATGAGTTTAGCTATAAATCCAGAATGGGGGATGGTGTTGAAAGCCTTGGCGAGGTCAAGATAGGCTGTGTGAACCACCTTACCCTCATCTACAGTCTTGGTGACTGCCTCAAAGATGTCAATCAAGTTCAGGAGGCATGATCTGCCTTTCACAACCCTGAACTGGGTGGGATCCAGAGTTTGGAGGTTACCAATGTCTTTGTTTATGAGTTCCATAGCCTTGCAGACTAGGAGAAATGTTATCCTAAAACAAAAATCAGGGGAAGTTATGAAGGGGATTATAGAGTGCATAATTTTGATGGATGGGAGAGAAATGATAGAAACATACAAGAAGATTTAGAAACGTATAACCAAACCTATAATAGTAATAACAATAATAAATGGGAAGTTAGGCAGTATAATGAAACACATGCTAAAGTACATTTTAATAATAATTTGAGTGGAAATGAACAAGAAATAAGGGAAAGGGAAAGGGAAAATCAAATATATGATTTAAATGACCTTTTGGATTTTCCCTTACCGAGACGGTCAGAGAGAATACGGAACAAACCTACAACAGGTAATGAATGAATGTACTAGTAAGGACACAATCGAAGGCATTAATAAGGATATAGAGATAATAAATGAAAATGTATATAGATACCAGAATTTTTACATTTTTAACTACAGTTATATTGAAATTAACGAATGGCACTTTAGATTATTTATGAAAGGACTTAAATTTGTACCTACTATAAAAAGTGATATTAGTAAAAGCCTTATAGATTTAAAATTATTTATTAGAAAGAAACATTTTGAAATAATATTTCAAAATAATGGCTGTGATAACCAAACTAAAACTAATGATATTAAACTTCTTAAAAAGAAAAGTATAGCCAACCCTATAATACACCCCCAACTTAAACATTTTGAGGGGGTAGTAGAAAGAGTTGAGGAAAGAATTGGAGAAAATAAAGATGAGACCTAACTTATTATGGCAAGAAAGACAATTATTGAATACACTAAAAGAAGATAAAAATATTAGGATTTCTAGGCCTGATATGGGAGGGGGGAATAGTTATAATGGATAACATTACATACAATGCTAAAATAGAAGAATTACTAAGATATGAAGAAGTCTCCATAAACAAAAATTAATACTGCTTATTCTAAAATAGACCTAGCCCTGAATGAACTTATGAGGGACGGGCTAATTAATAAGCAGACGTTTGAATATTTACTTGTGGAGAAACCATTAATACCAGTTATTTTCGGTACTATGAAAGTACACAAAGATGTAAATAACCCACCTATTAGGCCTATAGTTTCAGCTAGTGGATCCAAAACATATCCACTACCTAAGTTTGTAGATAAGAAAATTAAGAATGTAGGGATGGACAAAGAAGGTTATCTCAAAGGTTCATGGGATTTATTAAAAAGTGTAAATAATCAGCTATATAATAATACTGTATTTCTTACAGTGGATAATAGACTTATTCTCTGTTATCCCACTTCAAATAGGAATGGAGTGGTTCCTAGAAGCTCTGTTAGGTTAGATACTAATAAATTTAAATGGAAGGAACTAAGGGTAATTATGGAAATTTTAGAACTGGTATTGCTATATAATTTTGTAGTATTTGAAGGAGAATTTTTCAGACAAATTAAAGGAGTAGCTATGGGGGCTTGTTGTGCCCCCAGATTCACAAATATAGTATTAAATATATGGGAAAAGAAATGTCTAGTAGGATCATCATATACAATATATTATAATTTTTATAAGCAATACCTAGATGATCTGTGTTTCTTCTGGCTTGAATCAGATGAAAACATAGAAGAATTTATAAAATATATTAATAACACAACAGATTTTCTAAAATTTACCTATAAAATTAATAAAGATAAATTAGATTACTTAGATATCACAATATATAAAAATCAGCAAGAAAATAATTGAGTCAAAAATTTTTAGAAAGGAAACATTATACTAGTTACCATCCATATAAGCAAAAAAGGAACCTTGTGTTAAGGGACAATTTATTAGAGTATCAAGAATGACTACTATACAAAGAGAATTTGAGGAGTGTAATAAATTAAAAGGAATGTTCCTAGAGAGAAAGGATCCCATTAATTTAATAGACGAAGTTATGGAAGAGGTAAAAAAATAAGAAGGGAAAGTGACTTTAGTCCATTGTTAGGAAAGGGGTTTCAAATAAACATGAAAACCATGAATAATATGTAAGAAAATGCTAAATTAGAAAATAATAAAGGGAAATATAATGGTGCTTATATTATGAATTATAACTGTGAATCAGGCCTCATAAAACAGATAGTGAATAAAAATTGGAAAATGTTTTCAGACCTGACGACAATATTCAAACAACCTATCACATTTAGTTATAGAAGAGAAAGGAATATTAAAAATTTGTTAGAAAATAGGGCTAGAGATAAGGAAATAAGTCATAGGAAAAAAGGCACTTTTAAATGTGGTAGGTGCAAACAATGTAAATATGTATTAAATAAAGATAGATATTACCTTAATGCTAGAATGACATTATTTACTAGCAAGTCTTACGCTAACTGTGATACTAAAGGGATAGTTTCTCGAGCAGAATGTCAAATATGCAACTCTTTTTATGTGGGTAATACTGAAAGGGCATTTAAAAGACGAATATACGAGCATATATATGACACAAGTAAAAAAAAAAAAAAGTTAATAATGCCCTTTATAAACATACCATAGACTGTAATCAAGCTAGGTTTCTGTTTTTTGTATTAGAAGTTATCCCACAAGAAATTAGAGGAGGTGGTTGGGAAAATAGAATAGAAGTAAGGGAATTGTACTGGCAAATATTTTTAGAAGCTAACAAAAAAGCCAGGATTAAATGAACATGTTCCTATATTGAAATTAAGAGCAGCTAGATCATGAATTGGATTATTTATTATTACTAATATATACTTTTATATATTTTTAATTTAATTATATAACCATGTAATATGCACTAGAACTTAATTGTCACCAGAAAGAGTATATTAATGGAAATTGAGTGAAAATATGATGAATGTTCTTATACTAGTATAGATATGAAGTCTTTTCAGCTTCAAGAATTGCATATAGTTTGCACAAAATGTCACTAGATGACGTTATTTAGACACACTCATTTTATTACCTTTTTGTATCTAGATTTAGATCCATATTAAATTTTTAGGAAAGTTCCTTGGAAATAATATATCTTTAGTATTCACATTTAGGTCAAATATCTTCTTTTCTTCATTGTTTTAGCACTGATATTATGGTTCTTAATGATATTATGAACAGTTAGATTATGAATTTGATTTTTTTTATGATCATAGATATTTAACATTTATGGAATTAAACAATAGGTATTAGGATATAAAATGTTTTTAGAGAAGATATATTGAGTGATAGTATGATGAATTTTTTATATTAGTAAAGATGTGGTCTTATTAGTTTTATGAAATGCATGCATTTTGCAAAAAAAAAATGCCACCACATGGTGTTATTGAGCCATAACTTCATTGTTCCCTTGTATTTGCACCCAGATTTAAACGAAGTTCAAGGGAAACTTCATTAAGTACATTATTTGAGTCTTATAATATATACATGTTGGTTTAACATTTCCTTTACTGCAATGTTTTTAAAGCACTGATTTAAATAAGATGCTTCAGCTAACTTGGTTCATTAATCAAATCGCATTCTTTGACAAATTTGAAGATTTCTGAAGGGTCGTATAAATGCATGTAACCAATCAAAATAATTTAAAATTATTTCAGTTAATGTCACAAGACTATTTAAAACAATATTTTTAATGTTTTTAGTGTGCTGATGAAGTTACATTGTTAACGAAAAACGCGGAGAAGTAGTTCAGTGTTTTCTGTGGATTATTGTGCTTTTAGATTGAATAAAGTATGTTCCTGTGGCTCCTGGTGCTTCCGTTTTCTATTGTAGTCAAGTTTTTTTCTCAAGGCACTCCTTCAAGTGGTTTGTTTAGGAGTTCCATGATCTGTTCCATGGCCTTGCAGACCAGGCTTGTCAGGCTGATAGGGTGCTAGTTCACAGGGATCAGTGGTGGCTCCCCCTTTGTGGAGTGGGATAACTGTTTCTGTGCGCCATTCAGTGGGCACAAAGCCTGATGGGAGGCTATTATTGAACATGGTGCTTAAGTGGGGAGCCAGTTTGTTCTGAAGTTTGTGTAAAATGCAGCCTGGGATGTTGTTCAGTCCCATGGCTGCTGTGTTTTTGGCTTTAGTGTGTGCAGCTTTTACCTGTGTAGTTGTGATTACAGGAACTCTGCATTCTTCCTGTATAGATATGGGCCCTTTAGGGGGTGAGAGGGGGGTAAAGTTAGCACTGAACCTATCTGCCAGGATGTTGGCAATATCAGTTGGTTCTGTAATTTTCGTGCCTTTGTGCTGTAAAACTCAGAGCAGATCTGGGTGTTGCCATCGAGATTCTTGACATAGCTATAGAATGCTTTGCGGTTGTCCCTGGAATTAGTGGTGATTTTGTTTTCATAGCTAGCTTTGGAGGATCTTATAAGGGATCTCAGCTTCTTATGGAGGCTGACCAGGGAACTCCTATACTCATGGGATTTTACTCTCTTTTGCAACAGTTTCTTCCTTTTGTTGTACAGTTTGTTTACGGCAGGTGACCACCAGATTGGCCCAGGACAGGATGCCATGAATTGTCTTTTCTGGCTTTGAAGTGTAGGTATCTTCTGCAAGATTCCCTGATTGGGATGTGCAGGTATGCTTCTTTTAAATCTAGTGTTGTCAACCAGGCATCTTTGCCTAGCATAGGAAGTAATTGGTGAAGAGTCAGCATTTTGCCTAGCATAGGAAGTAATTGGTGAAGAGTCAGCATCTTGAAATTCGGAATCTCCAAAAAGGTGTTTAGAGTAGACAGGTCCAGGATAGGATGCCATGAATAGTCTTTTCTGGGTACCAGGAAAAGTCTCAAGTAGAAACCTTGTCCCTTTTCCTCTTCTGGTGCCAAGTGAATAGCCCCTATGCTTAGGAGAGAAAGTACTTGCTTCTGAGCCTCTAGCCACCTGCTTGGTGTTGGTAACATGTGGAAGTGAAATCTGTATCCTTGGAACACTATTTACAACCCATTTGTCCTGGGAAATGAGTTCCCAGTTCTTTGCATAAAGAGAAATCTTTCCCCCCAAAGGGGTAGTCAGTTGAGAAGTGCTTGGAAGTTTTAAAAAGAAGTCACTGAGATACGTTTACCATAGGGGGAGTTTTATTACTCCCAGATTTGGAAGTGGGGGCCCCCCACTGCTTAGTCCTGTGCGTACTCCCGGACTGAAACCTGGGTGCTCTGCTGGATCTGGGTTTGGACTGAGGTCTGGAAGAGGCAGGAAAGGACCAATTCTTGGAAGGCCAATGCCTACTAAACCTTGGAGGTTGTACTTGTAAGAAATCTTTAACAGTTTGCATAGGTTTAGCTTTTCCCTCCATCTTTTTAAGAACAACTTCTGCCTTGTTGCCAAACAGGCGGTCCTGATTTAAGGGAGCATCCAGAAATTTTGCTTTAACATGATCTGGCAAAGATTGCCTTCTAAGTACAAACCCAGTTACTGCAGCCCTGCAAGACGCCTCTAGTGAATCAAAACCACACAGCATTCTGCCATTGCCCAGAATTATACCGCAGTACAAGGACAAAATGATTGACTTCAACAATTGGCTAAGCTTCTGGTGTCATTCTAAAGGGATCCAGTATCTGCTTGGGATGACATGGTCAACAGACCACGATGCTTTGCCACAGATGGCCTGCACCTGTCACCCCTGGGATTCCAGATACTGGCTAAGGCTCTTGCTGCCCCTGTAGTACCTTTTTTAAGCAAGGTTCAAATAAATTCACCACCATAACAGGAACAGGCAAGCAAAAACTGAGGGTAATGCTAGAAGTCTAAATCTCAAAATGCACTCACTCGAGGCACTCCTTAAAATGGAGAACATCGATATCTGTGCACTGACTGAGACCTGGTTCAAGGCTCCAGAGACCACTCCTGCACTACCAGGCTATAACTCATACCACACTTTTTGGCCATGTAACCTGGACTGAACCACCAAAGGTGGAGGTGTGTCAATATTCATTAAGGATATGCACACCTCCAGGCTAGTTGCTCAGCATAATGCATCCGAGGTTATCCAAGTGCAACTAACTCTGGGCAAAACTGCAATCCAAATTGTAGCTTGCTACAAATCCCCCATCATGCCCCAGGATTCCCACTCCTCTTTTCTTGATGTACTGGAAAACATTAGTGTTCAACCAAACACCCTAATAATGGGCGACTTCAGCTACCCCACCATTAACTGGGAAAACTACTAGTGTACCAACTCCTTAGCTCAATGCTTTCTGGAACTCAAACTCCAATGCCCTGGATCAACTTCTCCACACCCACACCAGGGGCAGCAATATCCTAGACCTAGTCATTACCAACATGAGTGACTGGTGTTCCACACCTGAAGTCAACTCCTCGTTGGTCCGATCCGACCATAAGCTAATCACCCTTGATATCCACATCCTGCCCCGACCCCCCCATTAAGAAAACCACAGTAAAAAATTTCTCCAAAGCCAACTTCATGCTTCTTAAGACAGAAGTGGTGAACTTCATGACATCCATGCAGATGGACAATACATTTAAACTGCTGTATCCTACACAAATGCACACTATAAGCGCTTAAGAGTGCATGGATCGTGCTATCCCAAACATAACCAAGATGCTATCCTCCAAAAAAAGGAAGCCAATCTGGTGGTCCCCTGCCATAAACAAACTGTACAACAGAAGGAAGAAACTGTTGCAAAAGAGAGTAAATTCCCAGAGCATGCATGGGACTGGAGAACATCCCAGGCTGTGTTTTACACAAACTTCAGAATGAACTGGCTCCCCACTTAAGCACCATGTTCAATAGTAGCCTCGCATCAGGCTTTGTGCCCACTGAATGGCACACAGCAACAGTTATCCCACTCCACAAAGGGGGAGCCACCACTGATCCCGGGAACTATCGACCTATCAGCCTGACAAGCCTGGTCTGCAAGGCCATGGAACGTATCATCATGGAACTCAAAGACACTGGTAACCTCCAAACTCTGGATCCCACCCAGTTCAGGTTTGTGAAAGGCAGATCATGCCTCCTGAACCTGATCGATTTATTTGAGGCAGTCACCAAAGCTGTAGATAAGGGTAAGGTGGTTCACACAGTCTATCTTGACCACACCAAGGCTTTCAACACCATCCCCCAATTCTGGAATTATAGCTAAACTCACTAAACTAGGTATAAATCCCTGTGTCACAAGATGGGTTTGCCAACTGGCTCACTGACAGAACCCACACTGTAAAAATTGCAGACTCCAAATCTAACCTCAAAGCAGTAACAAGTGGAGTACCACAAGGTTCCTCCCTGGGACATCTCCTGTTTGGTATCTACTTCCCTGAAGTACAGACTAACACAGAAGGCCTCTGGCTGACTAAGTTTGCAGATGACTGCAAACTAGGAGCCATAGTCAAGTCCCCAAATGATGTGGACATCCTACAGAATTGCCTCGCTGAGACAGATGCCTGATGTCAAAGCCATGGCCTCAGGCTCAATGCAAAAAAAGTGCAGTGTCATCCCCTTTGGTAAAAACTCTGTACCCATGAACTACCAGGTCTACCTGAAAATGCCGATGATGAGAACACAGACATGGGAAGATCGACAATGGAGAAGACCAACAGTTGATAATCCCGATGCTGAGAACACCGACATGTTAAGGTAAGTGTGTGATAGTGACAGACTTTAGGTTTAGGGGCAGGTTAAGTGAGTTAGGGTTAGGGTGAGGGTAAGTGTGTGATAGTGAAGGACTTGAGGGTTAGGGGCGGATTAAGTGAGTTAGGGTGAGGGTAAGGTAAGTGTGCGATAGTGACGGACCTTAGGTTTAGGGTTAAGGTTAGTGCACAGATAGTTGTGTATGTAAGGTTTAGTGTAGGTTTGTAAGGTTTTTGGTGTGCTTGTGTTGTGTGCGTGTTTTTCGGGAAAGGTATTTGTTTTGTTGATTGTCGTGATTTTGGTTTGTCGGGCATGTGAAGTTTCGTGTTTTTGAACGTTCTTATTTTTATCATTTTTTCATGTTGGTTATTTCGTTGTTGGTGTTTTGGCGTGTTGGTGTTATCAGATAGACCCGAACTACCACATAGGCAGCAATCTACTTAACACCGAATGCGTGATAAGAGACCTTAGGACCCACGTGGGCAGTAGTCTCTCCTTTGATAGTCACATTGCCACAGTAGTCAGAAAGTCCTTCTACATGGCACACCATCATAAAAGGGTTCTCGTTCAAGAAAGAGGTCATTGTTCCCCTCTACTCGACACTCAGACCCATTAGAGTACAATGCCCCTTTTGGAATGTACCTCAAAAAATCTGCAGCAGCTGGAAAGGCCACAGAAGTACCTCACAAAGAGGATTACTGGCCTCAAACAAATGCCCTACACTGACCGCCTCAAAAAACTCCAGGTTTACTCCGTAGCATATCACCTACTCAGAGGTGATCTTTGCCTAACATATAAAGCTATGTCAAACCCAGAGCTGTTGGACATACTAAACCTAAAGAAATCCCAATCCCTCTGAGCTACATGCTCTAGAGACCTAAACCTTGTCACCACAACAAACAGGGTATGCTGGAGGGATAAATTCCTGTCCCAGAGACTTCCCATACTCTGGAACAGGCTACCCCATCTATGTCAAGCAAAGTTCATTAGCACTCAAGAAAAATCTTGATCAGTGGATGGGAAATACACCCCAGGGATCACTTCTGTGTCTCTGCTCAACAGTGGTACAGGAAAATAACTTTCTTGGGTGGCATAAGCCAGGTAACCTTGTTGGCTAGGCTTACGTTGGCCCTTGGGCCGATAGCCTAGTACCTACCTATGAACATTGCAAAGTATGTTTTCCAACTTGTTCAGCTGAATGCAGTAAATCCTTATTTTCAGCACAATCAGGAATCAATATCATTTTCTGTTTAAGCTATCCAATAATATGCTGATGCTACTTCAACATATGAAACTGGCAGTTTAAAGCCCTATTGGCCAAAGTTGCAGAAGTGTATACCTTCCTACCCAATCTGTCCAGCGCCCTGGAGTCTCTATCTGAGGGGGTAGGATTTTTGGCAGTAATAGGTTTAATGCCCTTAGGTCCCTGTAAAATGGTCTCAGGATCCACAGTAGGATTTTAGAAAAGGAACTTGAGAGTCAGGGACCCTGTAATATCTGTCAGGTTTTCTGGGAGCAGGGGGTAGAGAGTCAGGGGCCAAGCTAGATTCTGAAAAGGCATCAACAATGTCTAGTACAGAAGGTATGGCTAAATGCCTGTGCTGGGGCAGGAGTAAGAAATCCCTAAGCCTCTTTTTAGAATCAGAGAAATCCTGGCTCTCTCAACGAAAATGCTCCATGAGGGTATGCAAGATTTCACCGAGAGAGAAATCCTCTGGGGGGGGATGCAGAGGGAAGGGAGTCCTCTGCCTCAGAATCCTCATAGGTAGATAAGGGTAAATCCTGGTCAGAGGAAACAGAAAAATCAAAATCCTGGTCAAAAGTATCATAAGCAAACTCAATCCTAGGTGTGTTAGAGGGGGAAGGTTGGCGTCCCCTGATTAAAGTAATAAGGTCTTCAGCCAATCTTCTTTTTTTTTTTTTTTTTTTTTTTTTAGGTATAGAGGCCCGGCCATGTGGTCTGGGCATCAGTTTTCTATACATGTTTAGAGTTTTAGGCTTTGAAGAAGATGGTGTCGGTTTAATACGCAAGTCAGTAGGTCTGAATACACCATCAGAAGCCGGTGCCTGCTCGGCAGATCCGGACCCATCCAAGGTAGAGACATCCACAGGTTCCACAGTTGAAGCATCTTGTGGCATACTGGACTCCAAATGGGTCTCAGTAGAGGCCTGCGAATCTGAAGTAGCCGGTATCAGGGACTGGAAAAGTGCTTCACTCAGTACCGACGAACTGGCGACTGGCTTAGGAGAAGCGATCTCGGCAGCCTGTCTTTGTCTTTAACTTTGCGTTTTTTTTTTCAGAATGTCGGTAGTCGGATGGCTTACTGAAGACATATCGGGATAACTGAACCGAGCACAAAAATATTTAGAAGTGCAAATATACATATGTCGGAGAGTTTGTGGTTTAAATAAGGCACAAAACAGACAGCGAGGTACGTCATGGTCAGGGGCCTAGGCAAGGAATACAGTACAAATGAAAATCTTTATGAGGTATTTGCTTTCCAGAAGAAATGCAATTGTTTACTTTTACTAACATTGGTTTAGAGCAAGAAAATGTTTCCCCAATGGGGTACATAGTTTTTAGTTGAAGACTTCTGTTCTGAAACTCAAAAACGAAAATGTCAGGAGTCGGCCGACCGGCACTTGCGAACTGCTTCTGCTTCAGGCACTGCATGGCAAGAAAGACTGATGTAATGGCGTCGGCTGCATGTTTTATACCCCTGACGTCAAGGAAGAAGAGACAGCAACCGACGCAGGACTCAAGACTTTGTTAATCAGGCCTACTGAGGGCTACTGCAAGCAGATATCCCAAATGTAATGACTGCAACAGTGAAACATGAACATCTCTGTCTGGAAAATTTTCAGTCCATATATCTCTAGTTAATCACTGTATATTAATCAGAAAACAGTAGTAGAAGTAGCGAACTTAAACTCCTTAAGTCAAAAAAATATACAATTTGAAATATTGTACAGAATTAAGTATTCAAAAGTAATCCAAGCAAGGCAGGCAGTCTGTTTCCAGTAGACAGACAAGCGATCCAAGTAAAACAAAACTAGAGTAATAGTTTCCTCACAAGCTTTCTAAATATAAATATATATATATATATATATATATATATATATATATATACACACACCTTATATCAGGCAAGGGAGTGGTTTATTATGCTGTAAAATAAAGTGTTATTGGTACACGTTAAATTCACATCCCTTCCCTGATCAGTCCGACATTCAAGCTGGTCCTGCCCTACTTAGCATCTGTCATAATAATATAACCCTTATGTACTTTAAATAAAATTTATAATGATGTAGTACCTCTTATTTAAGTAGATTATCAACTCTGTGATTTTATCTAAGACAATATACTACATGGCTGGGAATATATATCAACCTTCATCCATTTGGCAATCAAAAAATATATACAAATATATTCATATACACTTTGCATGTAAAAAATCAATTGTAAAAATCATATTCTATTATCATAACCTATTGTTAGCAAAGATCGGTTTCGCCCTACTTGACTTCTTCAGGTCCGTGTACAAGAACCCTAAAAACTATCTATAAAAATATTATTGTATTATTACACATCATTTTGAATAAAGTGGAAAAAGAAAAAAATAAGAAAAATGTATGACGGAAACAAAATATACACAAATTAAATCTGATTTAAAATGGTATTTAAAACCAACTGGTAGAATACAATAAAATTAGTCATGTAAACAATGTGGCAATTTAATTGAACAGTAGTAGTTTAGTCCAGGCTTCCTAAAGAGGGCTTCCTAAAGAGTTCAACTTTGCCAAATGAGTTCATGTTTCTCCAGAATATTCAGGATGTCTCCTTCAAAATCACCCATGTCTGTGTGATCCAGGATCTGGAACTTAAAACCAGTGTGTCTTTTATGAAGAGAAAGGTGTTTGGCTAGTGCATTATTTTTACATACAGAGCGGATTTCTGACCGATGACATGAAATTCTACGCTTAAGTTTATTTACAGTCTTGCCCACATAGAATGCATCACATTCATTGCACTGTGCCCTGTAAATTACTTCTGTAGTGTTACAGTCACCCTCTGCACTGGTCTTAGTTTTTATTGCCCTTAAAGAAAATCATCACACCTTGCTGTATAAATATACTAAATGTACAATTAGTGTCACATATTTTAGTGTTTCTCTCATATGGTCTAGGTTTAAATTCAAGACAACTTCTAATGTTCTTGGCCTTCCTATAAACAATCAAGAATCTCAGTGGCAACACCCAGATCTGCTCTGAATTACAGCACAATGGCATGAAAATTACAGAACCAACTGATATTGCCAACACCCTGGCAGACAAGTTCAGTGCTAACTTTACCCCCCATCACCCCATAAAGGGCCCATATCTATACAGGAAGAATGCAGAGTCCCTGTAATCACAACAACATAGGTAAAAGCTGCACTCTCTAAAGCCAAAAGCACAGCATCCATGGGACCGGACAACATCCCAGGCTGCATTTTACATGAACGTCAGAACGAACCTTCTCCCCACCTAAACACCATGTTCAATCATTGCGTCACATCAGGCTTTGAGCCCACTGAATGGCACACAGCAACAGTTATCCCACTCCACAAAGGGGGAGCCACCACTGATCCCAGGAACTATCGCCCTATTAGCCTGACGTGCCTGGTCTGCAAGGCCATGGAATTCAAAGACATTGGTAACCTCCAAACTCTGGACCCCACCCAGTTCGGGTCTGTGAAAGGCAGATCATACTTCCTGAACCTGACCGACAGTCACCAAGCCATAGACGAGGGTAAGGTGGTTCCACACAGCCTATCTTGGCCTTGCCAAGGGTTGACACCATCCCCCATTCTGGAATTATAGCTAAACTCACTAAACTTGGTATAAATCCCTACTTCACAAGATGCTACTAAAAACTCCTGTTGTCCACCACGGCAGTAAAACTTTAATAAAAAAGAATATAACATAAAACAAGCAGTCCTCAGTCTTCCGATAAGCGCTTTCGGCAAGTATGCCTTCCTCAGATTGTGATCTGAGGAAGGCATACTTGCCAAAAGTGCTCATCGGAAGACTGAGGACTGCTTGTTTTATGTTATATTCTTTTTTTATTAAAGTTTTGATTTTATTATCAAGTTTACTGCCATGGTGGACAACAGGTGTTTTTAGTAGTGTTTGCCTTTTCATTTCCTCTTTGTTGTCCTTTACAGTGCAAGAAAGTTTTTTTACCTACTTCACAAGATGGGTTGCCAACTGGCTCACTGACATAACCCACACTGTAAAAGTTGCAGACTCCAAATCTGACTTCAAACCAGTGACAGGTGGAGTACCACAGGGTTTAATCCTGGGACCTCTCCTGTTTGGTATCTACTTCTCTGAAGTACAGGCTAACACAGAAGGCCTCTGGCTAATGAAGTTCGCAGATGACTGCAAACTAAGACATAAGAGTTTGCAAATGATGTGGACATCCTACAGAAGGACCTCACTGAGACATGTCTGGAGTGAGAGCCATGGCCTCAAGCTCAATGCCAAAAAAGTGCAGTGTCATCCCCTTTGGTAAAAACTCTGTACCCATGAACTACCACATAGGCAGCAGTCTACTTAACGCCAAATGTGTGATGAGACCTTGGGACCCAGGTGTTCAGTAGTCTTTCCTTTGATACTCACATCGCCACAGTAGTCAGGAAATCTTTCTACATGGCACACCTCATCACAAAAGGGTTCTCATCCAGGAAAAACAGAGGTTATTGTTCCCCTCTACTCGACACTCAGACCCATTATGGAGTACAATGCCCCTTTTGGAATGTACCTCAAGACATCTGCAGCAGCTGGAAAGGCCACAGTAATACCTCACAGAGAGGATTACTGACCTCAAACAGATGCCCTACACTGATGGTCTCAAAAAACTCCAGCTTTACTTCATAGCATATTGCCTACTCTGAGGCGATCTCTGCCTAACATATAAAGCTATGCCAAACGCAGAGCTGTTGGACATGCTACACCTAAATAAATCCCAATCCCTCTGAGCTACATGCTCTAGGGACCTAAACCTTGTCACCACAATAAACAGGAGAGAGTGATAGATTCCTGTCAGAGACTTCCCATACTCTGGAACAAACTACCCATCAATGTCAAGCAAAGTTCCTCATTAGCACTCCAAGAAAAATCTTGAGTGGATGGGAAATAGAAAATACACCCCAGGGATCACTTTTGTGGCTCTGCTCGACAGGGCACAGGAAAATAACTTTCTTGGGTGGCGTAAGCCAGGGAATCTTGTTGGCTAGGCTTACTTAGGGCCCTTGGGCAGACACAGCCTAGTACCTACCTATGAACAAAGCAGAGACCCTTGACAAGTTCACCAAAAGCAATTATACATGTAAAGAAAGTTGTGCAAATCCTTCTCCTACAAGGCCTCTATCACAATGGCTTATATCTTGATAACCACTATGGGTGCAGTAGAGAGACCAATACAGCATACAGCACTGAAGTGGTGAAAACCAGAGTGAACCAGAGAAAGCTCCTGTGGATCCAGGCACCAATAAGCTAAAAGGCCATCTTCTTGTCCTACAATCTCTATGCATACTATAACAGCAGGAAAGTGACCCTGTGGATGGTCATCATTTAGAACTTAATGTAGCAAGTGTCTTCAGCCATGTCATGCATTCCTGCTCAAGCAAGCTCCAGAGTCTGCTGGTACTACAATCATACCATCAACACAATTAAAAATGCAGGACACCACACACTAACCCCTCTAGCAGTCTCACAAACTCAAATTCACATGAGGACTGTATCTGCACGCTCAGCTGAGGGCCACAATCTTTAACACAAAAAGAATGGTATTCAGTGCCACCAGAATAGGTAGACTTCCTAACTTTTTAGAGAGCTGAGTGTTTGCCTAGATTTTACTAAACTTTGTTCAATTATCCAGAGGGACAAAACCTACCTACCCAGATGGGACAAAAGAGCCGCCCCAGATGTCTTCTGTCTCAAGCTCTGTCGATCCACGACTATATATCCACAGTCCTAAGACCTCATCGGGCAAATATGGTGGAATCATGTAGGGTAGTTTACAGTACCTACCAGCCCAAAGAGATTACAGGAAGTGGCTCAAACACAGACCGGTTTTAAACCATTCGACTGCAAAGCAGAGTCTTGGTACTTTCACAGAAAAAAAAGCATCTTTAAAAACTTCTATAGCTTCTACCTGTAGAAGCTGTTCTTAAAGATGTTGCTTCTACCTGGTAGAAGCAGCATCTTTAACAGCTTCTACAAGTAGGATGCTCAAGGAAACAATCCCCCAGACACCTGGCGCACCATCTCTAGAGAGAAAAACTAAAGTTATGTAGTTACCACAACACTAGATGGATCCATGTTATCTTGTTTTCAGCCAGTTCAACCTTTGGGTCATCAGATCCAACCTCAACACCATTCAGATCCTATTCCTCCCGAACCCATAATTCCCTCTGTTCCCCAAACTACCTAAGCTTGAGTTTGCTCTCTCAAAAACACAACCAACCTGATACAAAAGCAGGCTTAGCTACAACAGGAGCTGGGAAACAAGACAACAACATGAGGAACAGCAAACACTAAGCTGTTCCAAGACAAAGTCCCTGATTATGCTCAATCATTCATGAGGAGTGAAAAGGGAAATTTTAATTTGGGGGACAGAGGAAGGGATGTTGAACTGGACGAAAACACAGATCTAGTATTATGGTAAGTGCATAACTTTCATATTCAATGTCTGTTTTCCACCTTTGGGATAGATTCCTAAACCACAGAGCACTTCAGAGTTATCAAGGAAGGATAATCCTGGGAATGGTGGGACAAAAAGATGCAAGGAATCTAGACTGTAAATCTAGCTTGTAGTGAGGCACAAAAGTGTGAAGTAGCTGCAGCACAGATATCAATAGGAATTCTGCTCATCAAAACAGAAGTAGCTGTTGCCCTTGTAGAATGGACCCTTGGTTTGTTAGGTAAAGAAAGTGCCAGTTTAATGTACACAAAAAAACACAGTACAACCACCACCAAGACAGCTGCTTTTGATACACTTTGAACAATTTTAGGTTGGAGAAAAAAAAAAAGAATGTTCCATCTGTGTTGTCCATTTTTATTCCATTAACCGGTGGGAATGCCGTTCAGAGGCTCGGAACTAACCAGCCACCTTATGCTAGCTTGAGACTCATGACTTGGGCTTCTCCTGCCTACTCATAATGCCCCACTCCCTCAGAGTACCTCAGATCAAGTTTGCAAACAATAACATAACTATCAAGCATTAACTATACTACAAAAAAAAACATGCAGACCAGAAATGCATATATATCACATAAGTAGGGATCAGGAATTCAACCAAAGGAATAAAGATTCCTTATAACTTCTACTAGGCTTCCTGGCTATTCCAGAGTACATCAGAACCAAAGGCACTTCTACTCCTGGATATGATGTCCAATTTGTAATGTGTAACAAAAGTATGAGGGTTTAACCAAGTAGCACAGCAGCACAAATGTACTTAATAGAAAGTCTAGACCAAAAAGCCTGACACGTGACCATGGACCTCATAGAATGAGCCCTTACTGGATCTGGTAAAGGAATATCTTTGAAATAATAAATGTAATACAGTCTTTCAACCATCTCTCCAATGTAACCTTGATAACTGCTCTTTCGTAGTATTTGAAAAAACAAACGGCTGGTCACACTTCTTGAAAGGCTTGGTTCTATGGATATAAAAACAAAGCTGCCTATGAACATCAAGCAAATGTAAAGTTTAAAGTGTATTCGCCCTTGTCTTGATACCCAAGAAAAAAGACTGGGAGATTGACTGACTGATTAATGTTACTCCCTTTAGCCACCTTGGGTAAAAAGGAAGGATTAGTACATAGGGTCACTCTACTAAAAAAGGGTCTTCCAGGAAAGAAATTTCAAATCCACCGTGGCTGAGGGTTCAAAAGGGGGATGGACTAAAGCAGAATCATAGTAAGGTCCCTTGGGGGAGTAGGATTTTTGACTGCTGGCTGGAATAGAAAAGTGCTCCTGAGAAAGGGTTTACACAGTTTAGAAGAAGCAAGAGATAAGGACTTGAAACCAAAGTGAAAATTGGAAACAGCAGCTAGCTGTGACAAACAGCTCATGCCACCCTTGAAAAGGGAAGCCAAAAAAGTCTAGTACAACTGAAACCTGGGCTGTAAAAGGACCTGTTTTTGTTCAGCCCAAAAGAGAACCTCTTCTACTTGCACTTGTAAATTTTCCATGTTGAAGCCCTATGGGATGAAATCTAAACTTCTCAAATGGAGAAAGAAAGCCTGGGAGACCTAGCCATCATTGGAGGTGGAGAAACCATGTGGTTAATTTCAGGCCCTGAATGTCTGGCTGTGGAATCCCCGATGATGAGAAAGCTGATCTGGACTAAGATCCAACTTTATCGGGGAGCAAACCATGCAAGACCAAAGAAAGGTGAAACAGGTTTGTCGAGGCCAAAAAGGAGCAATGAGGATAACTATGCTTTGTAACCTGAGTATTTTCTGTAGGAACATGGGAATCAATGGAAGAGGGGGGAAAGGCAGAGAGTAGACCAGAGGGCCAAGTACGAACAGCATCATCCCTGGGGGACTGTCCCCAAGGAGGGCTCAAGGCTAAATACTTGCTGCAATTGTTGAAAGGGGATGCAAAGATTGCAGGCAAGGATGACCCCATTTCTGGAAGATCGTGTCTGCAATGGACTGATTCAGGTACCACTCATGAAGCATCAATAACATTCGGCTGAGCATGTTGGCTAAAATGGACTCCCACGGAATGTGGGCTGGTGGACACTGTCCACTGGCACACTCATTGCTTCTCGACACAGGGGTAAGACCTGGTTCTTCCCAGTTTGTTAATATACCAAACCACTGACATGTCTGGATTACAGTAGTCCCCTGAAGAAGAAAGCTGTCTAGTTCCTACAATGCTAGGAAATCTGCTCTCATCACAAGAACATTGATATGCAGTTTGGTCTCCAGGGATGTCCACATGTCGGACTGTCTGGCCCAGACAATGCCCCCCCCCACCTCAAATGGGAGGCATCCATGGTCAATGTGGTGACTGGGGAGGAAAAACTGAATGGGCATCCTTGAGTGATTTCCAGGGAGTGAATCCACCAAAGTAGAGACAGCCTGCACACACCAGACAGGCTGATAGGAAGATTCAGAGGACTACTGAGAAGTATTCGCATATGGAAGCATGCCACTGGAAGAAGATTTATGGTTGCCGCAATGCAGCCTAACGCCCTGAGAACTAGAGCCCAGGGGTTTTTGAGCGGTCAAGTTCTGGTTGACATGAAACTTTAGGTTTGATACTCTGTCCATTGCAAGGTAAGCACAGGACATCCTTGTGTCTAGATGGGCCCTTATGAAATCTATGGCTTGTACTGGATTCAGCTATGACTTCTGTAAGTTGACAGTTATCCCCAGGGTTGAAGCTAAGCTGAGGAAGTAATTCCTGGCTAAGAAGTAGATGCCTGGTTGGGGCAGTCAGGAGCCAGTCGTCCAGATAAGGAAATATCTGGAAACATTGCAGTCAGAGATGAGCTGCAACTACTGCAAGACATTTGGTGAACACCTCGGGACTGTGGTGAGACCAAATGGAAGCACCTGGAAATGGAAGTGACTGGCTCCGAGACAGAAAAGACCTGGTGCACTTGTCCATTTTGATATGGTAATACGCATCCTTGAAGTCTATACAGCACATCCAATCGCCATCTTTAGGAGGTGTAAGATTGAATAAGTCTGTGAAGCCCACACAGTTCAGAATGGTTACGATTCAGTCCGAGAGATCAGATCCAGGATGGGTAGAAAGTTCCCTGATTTTTTTTGGTACTAAAAATAATCTTGAACAAACACCCGATCTAACCTGAATGGGGGGACCGCTTGGATGACTTTTTTGCAGTAACTTTCTTAATTCCTATATCAGGGAGGTGAAATTGTTTGGGAATGTCAGAAAAGGGAATGAAGTATCCTCTGGTTATCATCCTTAGCACCCATATGTCATTTGTGATGGTCTCCCAGGCTTCTGGGTGCAAGGAGAAACTTCCTGTGACTGCTTCCAGATGAGAGCAGTTGGGCAACCATTCAGGATCACTGGAAAGGCTTGTCCATGGCAGTGTCTTGTGAACCTTGATCCTGTGAACCCTCTTGGTCATGCAGGTGGCAACTCCCATTCTGATCATGTCCCCCTCTGCCCTAGGGGGGAAAGTCTCCAAGTGTCCTGCAACGGACCCTGCGACTTCTAAAATCATGTCTTCTTACTTCCACGCTGGTTCCTGGAGAAGTCCATTATGCAGTAGAAAAACGGATCCGGATGGCAGACAGGGTCTTACCATCTTTCTCACTCTAGGTTACAGTGTAACATACCATGGGCCCAAACAAGGTGGGGCCATTAATAAAGGAACACTCCCATTTCCTTGATGGGCATGGACCCTAGGACCAAGCTAGAAAGTTCATGACCAAGTCCCTTTGTAGGCAGGTAAAATGCGACAAATAGTTCAATGCCCTAAGCGTAAAAGGTAGATAAAGAGTAGATTATTTTTGCCTAATCTGTCCAACACTTGGGATTCCCTATTTGGGGGATGGACAGAGGAGCTTTTCTGAGCCAGCTCCTCCTTGGTGGCTGCATCTACAACCACGGCATCCACAGGGATTCCTTTAGTCCAGAATGCTGTGTCAGCTGGAGCACTCAAAATATTATTGGCAAATTTGGGAACTGGTTTCACTGTATCCGGCTCATTCCAGGCCCTCGACATCAGCTGGATGAGCGGATCAGCCGGGTGGGGGGGGGGGTGACCCAGGTAGTACTAGATAGGCTGGACCCAAAAGCCTCGCACAGTACAGACTTCTCAGGGGAAGGATTTTGGGCAGACCAACCTCCCTTCTGGTGAAGGATTTCAAGGATGTCTCCAATAGAGACCTCGTTGGGTGGTGATTTGTGAGACCCTTTGCCTTCCTCGAAATCTGTATCTATAGTGAGGGATTCTGTAGGGGAATCCACATGCCTCCTTTTACACAGTCTCCGCCAAGGGATTTCCTCAGGAGGGCACTCCAGGAAGGTGTTGGAAGAAGCTTGTGGATCCACTGAGAAAACAGTAGGGAGGCTTTCCAGGACTGGGTGTCCCTGTGGCAGATCAGAGGTCTCGGGCATAGTCCCAGCATGAGGCAGGGGAAGTTGTCAAAAGTGCAAAATATCCTGGGAATAGAGAGGACCCTCTCCACAACCTCAAATGCAGGACGACTCTGAACCACCTGCAGCTGTCTCATTGGAGCTGAAGTCTCCTGAACAGACACCTCCTGGAGAGAACAGGCCTCCCACTCTGAAGGGGGAGTCGGAGCCAAGGTATCAAAGGTTGTGGGCACTGAGGGGAAGGGACAGCTCCAAAATCTTCGGAGTTGAGGTCAAACCATCGGAACAAACCTCAATGCTATGGCTCCAAGACACACTTGGAACCAAAGCAGCCAGAGCAGAGCAAGTCAGGGAAAACTGAGGCAAAGAGGAGATCTATCAGCTCTGACACTTGCCACTGGGACCCAGTAGAATGGACAACTCAAGCCAGTGATCAAATTGGAGAAGGAGCTACTGGTTGGAATGGGGAAACCCCTCACACATCCAGATGCGGACACAAGCTCCACCTGGATCTGTGTCTTGACAAATTGCCTCATGAGCTTACCAACATCTTTAGAGGACAAACTTCAGAAACAGCCACAAGTAGTAGTGGAAGGGGGTCTGGAGGATCTCCATGGGGAAAGGGATGGAGACCTAGTAAGGACAGGCAAAGACGACCCTGGCACAAACACAGTAGGAGCTCACATAGTGCTGGCACCACTCTACTTCATAGCAACAGAGGATGAACAAGGTGGAGGAGCAGTAGTGGTCAATGAACTCTGAGCAGAGCAAGTTGGCTCCGAAGGCTTCGCAGTCTTCCTGGAGGGTTCTGAGGAAGACCTCACGGGAGACTGTCTTCCTGGACTCCCGGGACTCCCTGGGTTTTTTTGAAGGGGGTTGAGCTCCTAATGTAGAAGGTATCCCCAAGGTGGCAGAAAGAGGAAGTAACCTCTTTAAAATAAGTTTATTCCTTCTGTCTGCCAGAGCCCAAGGATGAAAAGCCCTGCAAATCTCACAGGAAGCATTCAGATGTTGAGGCCCCAAACAGTACATGCACTCCCATGTGTGTCACATGAGGGGATTTTGCACCCCCCCAGGAAGTGTACTCCAAAAATCCTAATGGCTTTTGATGAGCCACGATAGAGAAAGCAAAGAAAAGGCAGAAGAGAATTTTTTTTCTTTTAAAGACCTGATCGACAGAAACCCAAAACCTCGACATGTAGGGAAAGAAACAAGCAAAAAACAACAGATGGAGAAGCTCAAACCAAGGGACTCTATGCAAAGTCTAAGTGGGACACACGAGATCTGAGGTACTGTGGGAGAGTGGGGCATTATGGGTAGGGAGGATGCGCACAAGTCAGCAGTCGAGCTAGAAGGCAGCAGCTGGTCAGTTCTGAGCCTTGGAAACATTCCCACAGGTTAATGGAATGATGTGGAAAACATCAGATCAAACAGTTGATCAGATTTCCTAAATATCCGTGGTTCTATGTAAATAGAATTGGAGTGGTCAATGGACATCTAGCAAATTAAGATTATACTCGCCTTTGTTAGAAAACTCTGGGAGGAAAACTGGTAAATAGTCTGAGGTTCAACTCAGATGCCACCTTTGGAAGTAAATTTGGATTTGTTCTCACGGACACCCTGTCCTTGTGGAAGACCACATATGGAGGTCTGCAGGATACATCCTGCAATTCTGAAATTCTTCTAGCCAAAGTAACAGCCACCATAAAAAGGGTTTTCCAAGAAAGATAAAGTCCATTGTGGATACAGATTCAAAGGGAGCTTGAGTTAAGGCCTGATGCATGACAGTAATATTCCATGGTGGAACTGTTATCTAGTAGTAGGTCTCAAAAGGAAGGCCCCCCCCCAGAATGGTTTTAAAAATCTTTAGGGAAGCAATGGGTTTTTCAGACTGCCCATTATGGAAACCTTGATGGGTGAAAAAAATAGATCCTTTCTGGAAAAGATCTGATAACTCAAAAATAGAAGAAAAAGGGCTATATTCCCTTGAAAGAAGCTCATATGGAAAAACATCTTCATTTACCGAGATGCACCTTTTTACTATTCGGCTTCTGTGAAGACAAAAGAATATGAATCAAACTGGAAAGCCTGGCATCTCTGGCCACAATTACTAATGAAAGAACTATGGAGTTAATTTGAAGATTTCCAGATCCGGGTGAGGCTGCCCAAAGGATAACTCAGAAGACTTGGGTGATGCTAGGGGAAGTGTATTAAATGAGGCTGGAGAAAGGGGAACAAAGCCTGGCAGGGCCAAAAGGGGGGGCAATGAGGATTACTCCAGCATTGAACCTTCTGGCTTTCTGAAAAAATTCTGTTGTAAAAGGAATGGGAGGAAAGGCGTAAAGGAGTCCTGGGGGCCAACTGTAGACTACAGCATTCCTCTCTCTGTCATAGATTCTGCATAGGGATTATGACAAAATAACTAGAGCAATTATTTAGGCATGAAGCAAAGAGATCACAGCAAGACTGGCTCTAGTGATTGAAAATCTACATCGCCACTAGTTGAGGAGGAGGATGGAAAGTACAGTTGTGTACACTTACCATAAATGTAGATGTTAAGAGTGCATTCACTGTTGCAGTTATTACTTTTGGGTAATCTGCTGGCAGGTTGCCCTCAGTCGGCCTGATTAACAAAGTCTTGGGTCCTGCGTCTGTTGCTGTCCCTTCTTCCATGACGTCAGGTCGTCAGGGGTATAAAACATGCAGCCGACACCATTACATCAGTTTTTCTTGCCCCAGATGTCAGGTGCCCCAAAATGGGGATATATATATATATATATATATATATTATATATAGATAGATATATACGCACACACATACATACAATTTAAAATACAAACAATATATACCTCCAAACAAAAGCAAATACACCAAAAAAGGCTTAAGCATAGTAAAAGAGAGTAGCAGTATAGTAAGAGAAAAACAGGGGGCTGGAGGGTGGGTAACCAGGACTGCAACAGTGAATACACTCGAACATCTACATTTATGGTAAGGGTACACAACTGTACTATGTTCTGCGTGTTTCACTGTTGCAGTCATTACATTTGGGTAGATTCCCAAAGCTATGGTTGGGAGGATGGATTTATACCACATTAGGACAGCTATACGGCCCTGCAGGACAGCAGTGGCAAAGCCAGCTCTATTTAGAGAAGAAAGGTAAATGGTAATGTTTGGTGAACGTATGAACTGAGCTCCAGGTAGCAGCTTCTAGAATGTCTCTGGTAGGAACACCTCTGAGAAAGGCTGTAGAAGTAGATGCAGCCCTGGTGGAATGAGATCTGATCCCCTGGGGGATAGTTTTACTATGGTGCATATAGCAGAAATGAATACAATGGCTTATCCATTTGGAAATAGTCTGCTTTGAAATAGCCTTTCCCTCTGACCCTGCAGCAAGCGCCACCAGTAGTTGTTCAGATTTTCTTAGAGATTTTGTCCTGTTTAAGTAAAATCTAAGTTGTCTGTGCACATCCTATGAATGCAGAATCCGCTCCCCCTTGTTCTGTGGATTGAGAAAGAAAGTTGGCAAATGAATGGCCTAATTAAGAGCCACACTGGATACTACCTTAGGCATGAAGGATGGATTGGTCCTGAGAGACGCCCTCTCCGCATGAAAAATAATGAGAGACTCCACTGCCATAACCGCCTGTAATTCAGAAATCCTTCTAGCGGAGGTGACTGCTAAAAAGAAAGCTGTTTTCCCAGGAGAGAAATTTTAAGTCTGCAGTAGCAGCTGGCTCGAAAGGAGAGAGAGTGAGTTTTTTCAATACAAAATTGAGGTCCCAGGCAGGGGTTGGGGCTCTCCTGGGAGCTCTTAAGTTTTTGGCCCCTCTGAGATACTGCATTAGCAGAGGATGAGAGAAGAGGGGAGGTTCTGTGTTGTAATGAGCTGAAATGGCAGAGGCATGGATTTTTATGGAAGAAAAGGACAGGCCCTTGTGAAGCATCTCAGTTAAGTATTTTAAAATATGAGGAATATTGGACACTGCCATGCTTATTCCTTGTGAATGGTTCCAGGCACAGAATCTTCTCCATTTGTCAGCATAAGATTTTCTAGTACTAGGCCTTCTCGCCTCCAAAATGACATCCATCACAGGTTTGCTGAGGGATGCTAAGGGTGAATTTAGGTGATTAGTCACAATGCAAGATTCAAAGTTTGGAGTTGAGTGTGCAGAATTTGGTTGTTCTGTTGAGACAGTAAAGCAAGGTGTCGGAGGCAGGTGCCATGGAGGAAAGTGTGACACTGTGCAGGAGTGGGTACCAGTATTGGCAAGGCTAGTCTGGAGCAATCAGAATCATTTTTGGTTTGCCCTGACTTAGTAGAAATTTGGGGGGGGGCATAAACTGAATGATAGGGAATCCACTTTCCAAGCTTTTTTGTGATGAGCTCTTGTGCAAAATGTGTCCAATTGATGGATCTTTTTGCCTCACCCCAGAACTATGTCTAGACTCCCCCATTTGCATGTCAACATGTTGAAAATCCATGGCTACAGTTTCCATTTGCATGGGTCCATGAGATTTCTGCTTAGTTCATCTGCCAGAGTATTTAGCTTTCCTGGCAGGAATTAAACTTGTAGTTGGTATATCAAGGGTGTGTTCCACAATGCCATGGCTAGTCTGCAAAGAGGGTAGGAATGTGTACCCCTCTGCTTGTTTATGTACCACATAAACCACATAACTGTGGTGTTGTCTATCATTAATTGTCCTGGATGAAGGTAGCCCTTGAAGGCTGTCAGTGCATTCTGTACAGCTAGCATCTCTTTCTGATTGATATGAAGGTGCATTTTATTTGGGCTCCATTTGCCCTGAATGCACTTGTCAGATGAGCCCCCCAAGCATAGTCTGATGCGTCTGTAGTTAGGGTTTGGGCAGCAGGAGGTGGAGTGAATGGCATTCCTTTGTTTTGGTGGCAGGCATCTGCCCACCATAGACACTCTAGTTGCAGGCAAGGTATGATAGGAATCATTGTTTCCAGGCTGTGACAATGTTGACTCCATACACTTTTTAAGTACCACTGAAGTTTCTTCATATGCAGTCTTGCATATGTAATTAGCAGAATGCAGGTGGCCATGAACACCAAGGCTTGCAGAATTTGTCTTGCAGATAGGATTTTTGTGGCCACCTGTTTGAAGTAAGTCATCAATTGAATTTGCTTTTCTGGAGTAAGGTAAACCATCTGGGCAGTTGTATTCAAGCTTGCAAACAGGAATGTAATTTTTTGAGATGGTACCAGTTGTGATTTCTTTTAGTTTATGGTGTACCCTAGACAAGTTAGAACCCTTTTCACAAATGCCAGATGCTGTAGAAGAATGTCTGTTTTCTGTCTGAATTAGACAATCATCCAGGTATGGATATATTTGAATATTTCTTTGCCTGCAAAATGCGATTACTGGAGCCAGGCACTTTGTGAAGACCCTGGGCGCAGAAGATAAGCCAAAGGGCAGTGCAGAGAACTGGTAATACAAGTAGCCTGCTTTGAAGCGGAGGTATCTTTTGCAAGATTCCCTGATTGGGATATGCAGATAAGCCTCAAGTCTAGAGTTACCAACCAGGCGTCTTTGTCTACCATTGGTAGTAACTGTTGAAGAGTCAGCATCTTGAATTTTGGAATGTCCAGAAATATGTTTAGAGTAGATAAGTCCAGTATTGGACACCATGATTTGTCTTTTCTGGGTACCAGGAAAAGTCTTGAATAGAAACCTTGTCCCTTTTCCTCTTTTGGTACTGGTTGAACAGTCCCCATGTTCATGAGGGACAGAACTCGTTTCTGGGCCTCTGCCCACTGATTTGGGGCAGGTCTGGCCATCCGTTTGGGTTGGCAATGTGTGGAAATTAAATCTGTATCCCTGGGATACTATATTTAAAACCCATTTGCCCTGGGTTATCAGTTGCCAGTTTCGCAGACGAAGTGCCAGTTTTCCCCCAAAGGGACAGCCAAAAAGGTAAGTGCTTGGTGAGGGAAGTCATTGAGACTGTTTACCATAGGGAGGTGCCTTGTTGTTTCCAGATTTGGAGGTGGAGGCACCCCATTGCTTTGTTCTAAAAGTCCCTTGTGACCGAAACCTGGAGCCTTTGGAATGTCTGGATTTGACGAGTGGCTCTCGAAGGGACTGGAAATGACCAGTTCTTAGTAGGCCAGTCTCTACTAAATCTTGGAGGTTGCACTTGTAAGAAATATTTCACAGTTTGCATAGATTTAGCTTTATCTTCCATCTTTTTTAAAACTTCTTCACCCTTACTACCAAAGAGACGGTCCTGTTGTAAAGGAGCATCCAACAATTTTGCTTTACCATGATCAGGCAAAGATTGCTCTGAGCCAAGCATGTCTTCTTAGCACAGACCCAGTTACAGCAACCCTGCAAGAGGCCTCCAAAGAATCAAAACCACATTGCAAATTATGTTTTCCAACTTGTTCAGCTGAAAGCAATAAATCCTGTAAATCTTTATATTCCAAAGTCAGAAATTAACATTTTCTGTCTAAGCAGTCCCATGATATGCTGTTGATATTTAAGCATATGAAACTGACAGTTTAAAGCCCTGATTAACAAGGTTGCAGAGGTGTAAACCTTCCTACCCCATCTATCCAGCGCCCATCAGAAGGGATAGGATTTTTAGCAATAGAGGCCTTAATGCCCCTTGGGACCCTGAGAAATGGTTTCAGGATCTGCAGTAGGATTTTTGAAAAGGAATTTGTGGGAGTCAGGAACCCTGTAGTATCTGTCTGGCTTACAAGGAGCCAGAGGCAGAGAATCAGGAGTCATACTATATTCGGAAAAAACAACAATGTCTAGAACAGGAGGTATAGCCAAAGGCCTATGCTGAGGAAGAAGAAAAAGAAAATCCCCAAGTCTCCTTTTAGATTCAGAGAAATCCTGACTTTCCCAGTGGAAATGTTCCCTTAAGGTACGTAATGTTTCCCCAAAAGAAAAATCCTCAGGGGGGAGAAGCAGAAGGAATGGAAACTTCTATGTCAGACTCCTCATAAGTAGATATAGACAAATCCTGTTCATTAGAAGAATCAGAAGAAACAGAATCCTGTTCAGAAGATTCATAATCAATGTCCTGCCTAGGCCTCTTAGCAGGAGGGGTTTGGCTACCCCTGACCAAGGTAATTAAATCTTCAGCCATTTTGATCATTTGTTTTTTAGGCATAGGAGCCTGCACACGTGGGCCCAAGCGTAATTTGTTTTATACATAGAAGTAGATTTTGGCCTTAGTTTTGAAGATGGCGTCGGTTTAACATACAAATCTTTAGGCCTGAAAACCCCCTCAGAAGCCAGTGCCTGCACAGCAGCTCCAGACCCATCCAAGGTAGAGACATCCGCGGGCTCAATACTTAAAGCATCGCGCAGCATGAGTCTCCGTAGAGGGCTGCAAATCAAAAGTAGCAGGCATCAGGGGCTGCGAAAGTGCATCACTGAATACTGGCGAACTAGTGACTGGCTTAGAAGCGTAGTCAGTTTTGGACCTTGACAGCCTCTCTCTCTTTTTCTTTCGTTTTTTTTTTTAGGTATTCCGGTAGTCAGATTGCTAACAGACAACATTTCGGGGTAGTTAAATCATGAGCCAAAATATTTAGAAGCAAAAATATACAGACGTTTAATAGTGAATTGATTAAATCTAGCACAAAACTGGCAAGGTAAGTTATGATCAGGGTCTAGGCAAGGAATACAGGACAAATAAAAATCCTTATGAGGTATTTGCTTCCCACAAGTAATGCAATTAACTTTTACGGACATCGGTAAGGAGCAAGAAAAAGTTTCCCCAACGGGATACTTAGCTTTTAGTTGAAGACTTCGGTTCTGAAACTTGAAAATGAAAATTTCAGGAGTCGGCTGACCGGCCACTTGCAAACTGCTTCTACTTTGAGCACTGCACAGCAAGAAAGACTGATGTAATGGTGTCGGCTGCATGTTTTATACCCTGACGTCATGGAAGAAGGGACAGCAACCGATGCAGGACCCAAGACTTTGTTAATCAGGCCGACTGAGGGCAACCTGCCAGCAGATTACCCAAATGTAATGACTGCAACAGTGAAACATGAACATCTGCTCTTTGCTTGCTAAAACACTGGAAGTCCCAAGGATGTGCACTGCAATGAGAAAGTGACAGGAAGCCATCACAATACACTGCTACAGTATCATGGCTTCTGGGCAAAGTGGATACCATCATGTTCCTCCATTCTTATTGATAAACCCCACTAATGCTATACTGTCAATCTGGACGGAGATCATACCCTAGAGGAGGAAGTCCTGGAAGGCCTGCAGTGCTAGGACTCCTGTTGCGTCCAAGAACCTGTCATACTTTCAAAATTCCCCACTGCACCCCAGAAGGGAAGCGTCCATAGATACTATTGCCATTAGAGGTGTAAGGGAAAACCGTTAACCCTGAGACCACTGGAGAAGTCAACCACCAACTGCTGTGATTCTTGCAAATTGGTGAGAAGCAGATCTGGGTATACAATGGATGGCACATCAGGGACCACTGGACAGACAGGGTCCATTGAAAGACTCATGTAATATCTTGCTAGGGGAACCAGTGTGTGATTAAGGCACTAAGCCTTGCAGTCTGAGAATAAGCCTTGCAGAAGTGTACGGGTGTTGAACCTGATAAGTTACTTGATGCAGTGACAATATTCTAAAATAAGGCAGTTTGGTTATCCAAAGGTTTGTATTCATAAAGCATTGTATAAATTACATGTTGCATCAAGGTTGAGACTCTGCATTACTGATTGCAATCCCTAGTTATTGGACAAGGTGGAGCAATAAGTCACTGTGCTGAACCAAAAGATCCCTGGTTGTTGTAAGGGGCCAATCATCTAAACACAGGAGCACCTGGATCCCCTGCAATCCAAGATGTACTACTACCACTACCACACATTTAAACATCGGGCGGGCTTTATGAGATCAAAGGGCAATACTCTGAACTGAAAACATGATTGCCTCGCTATCTTGATACGACAGGCATCTCAGAGAAGTATTGAGCACAGTGTCATCCTTCCTCAGAAGGAGCATAGTTTCCATCTGGAACTTTTTACACAAACTGGCTGGTTGAGTTGGCTTGGGTCCAAAATTAGCACAAGATCCTCGGTTTTCCTCTGAACTAAAAAGAACCTGGAATAGACTCCAGCTTCTATCTGGTCGTGGGGACCTGTTGAATGACTTCTGTCTAGCAGCTTTTATACTTCTATAGCTACAGAATCCATCTGACTGGGTGGCACATTGGGAATTCTTTGTGGAGGGCAAACAAAGGGAACATTGCAGGATTTGGCGATTATCCTCAACAGTCATGTATCTTGTGTGATGGACTGCCAGGCTTGAGGGTGCAGGAATAAATGTCCCCTGCCTGTCTCCTCAGTAAAGGGAGCATGAAACCCCTTGACTTTGCAGATCGCCTCTACCTCTATGGTAATCTCTGTTGAAGTTGGACCCATCCCATCGAGGTCTGCCACAGGAGTATCTTGGGTAAAACCAATGGATTTCCAAAAACCACATCTCCCCACACCCCCTTGATTCCTACTAAAGGTCCTTTTGAAGGGTAGAAAAACAGGTTCCCACAGGAGACAGGGTCTTGCCTTCCTATTCACTGCTGCGAGCGTTTTTTACCTTTGGTCTGAAGAGTCAAACTGTCAAGGGGGCATGAATGAAGAACATCTTGAAGCCTTCAGCAACACACAAGTGCATCTAATAGTACCGGTGGACAAAAATACTGGTATCCGCTACTCTGGCCATACCATCAGCCATGTTAGCAGATGCATGGATATACTGGACAGACTGTAGGGTAGATAAATGCCACGGACTTCTGGAAATCTGCAAGTTAGCTAGATGAAAGGGCATTAGTGTGCTCTTTGGTCAAGTACTTCTGAAATCTTGTCATATGGACAAGGTAGTTCAGCACTCCAAGCAAAAAGAACGTCTTTCTATTTATATGCTGCAGTACTTGTAACATGAGGGAATCTGCCTTTGGCTGACTCGTATGTCCGGCCAGTATACAAGTTTACTGCTACTGTGAGGTACATGCAACACTGCACAGAATCAGAACATATGCCAGTCATAAAATATCTGGTATAAAGTGGACATCGGCATCTACTAGACCTCAGAACCTTTCTGCTGCCTATCCAACCGCCTGATAGTTTGCTCCGGTTGTCGCTCGTCTAGACTCCCTATCAGGTAGGTGGACAGATGTACTCTCCTCCTAAAGTTCCTTCATTGTGGCAGCTGGAAAAACCATGGCATCCACTGGGGGACCTTTGCTCCAATAAGTCATGGGCTTAAGGGCAACTAAAATCCTGCCTTTTTGCAGTACAGATGCCACCACATCAGGATCCTTGCAAGCCTGCTGAGCTACTAGGTCAATACAGCCACCAGAGGCAGTACCACTAAAGAGGCAGAAGAGACAGCCCAAAAGCCTCGTGGAACATGGACATGGACCAATTCCCTTGCTGCTTCACCAACGTGAGAATGTCACCAAATGTGAAGTCTTCCAGAGGGGATCATGGGGACACTACCCTATCAAAATCCACTTTTTCTGTGACTGACTCTAGAGAGGTGTCTTAAGTGTCTCCTGTTACAACTCTGTTTCTATGACTCTCTTGTTACAGACCGGGAACTTGCATGGTGAGCATCCCCCAAGGCTGAAAGAGGCTGAATGTCACAATCTAACAGGATATATGGACTTGGAAGCAGCACGCAAAGGTGGTCAGCACAGATATGAGCACTGCAAAGACAACTCTTCTCTCAGTCTGGCAAGAACTCCCAAATGCCTTGAATGTCGGCTGACCCAAACTGAGCCGAAGAAAGACTCCCACAATCCAAAAAGGAGACCGGAAGTACATACTCCGAGTCACTCCAGGTCAGAGGTTGACAATGCAGCCAAGCTACAAAAGCACCAAGGCATAGAGGTAGGACAGACAAATCAGACAACTTTGGAGTTGACCCAGCCCCTCAAGCCTCAGTCCCAAGGCTTCTACTTCAATATTCTTTCTGATCTGACAAAACTGGAGTAAGAAAGAGATACCTTTGAAATTGAAGTCAAAAGGACTGCTTCAATGGATGTGCTCTGTGAAGATACAGATCTGAAGGTCGTATCAGAATATAAGAAATGAGTGGTGGGGCCGATGGACCTACGCCTGGGACGCCCGAGAGAGGTGGTGCCAGGAGGACCCACAATCGAATTTGCATCTGAAGAAACCTCTGCATCATCCTGTCAAGGTGTGGTTAAGGCTTCTCATGAAACAGTAGGACCTCAAAGAAGCCACCAAAGGTGGCAGAGGAGCAAGTCTCTCCTGTAGAAATGTAGAATGGAGCCTAGAGCTCACTGACTCCAATGAGAAAGACAGAAGTTGGGAAAATGATCCTGATAGTTTCTGGATCTGAACGCTTCAGCATTTTCAGTGTCGGACAAAGATTCTGTTGGATCCGGATATAATTTTCTGGATCTTTCCAGTTTTCCTCAGTCTTTCTTATAGTTAGTCCTTCTCTAACTTCAGATGGCTTTGCTTTCTCTATTATTTTAGCTGAAGGAGATGACTGAGGTAGAGGATTATGCTTCAGCACCCACTTGGGTGGGTAGCAAGTCCTTCAGGACTAGCTTCTCTCTCCTTAACTGAAGAATTCTAAGCAGCAAAAGTAGTACACCTCACAATCAGCATCTAGGACTTCTATCCCAGGCAATATACACACAAGCAGTGAGGGTCCTGTGAAAGGACCTTGTGAAGCACTTCTCTGAAAAGACCGGGCCCTCAAAGACCATATTCCCCTGCATCAAGTGGCAAATCAGATTTGAGGTAGCCTGGGGGAACAGAGGGAATTATTGGTTGTGGAGGAGTTACAGCCCTGGATCTGAAACTTGTTAAAGGTGCACAGGCTGGATCTGGACAGGTTGAACTGGATGAAAATGGATATCGGACCAAAGGGGTTAAAGGCAGGTATATAGAGGACTTCAAAAGCATAAAAGGTTTCTCCAAAGGAGAAATTTAAGATGGGAGGAACAGGGGCTATACAGAAAGAAAGAAGAGTAGTGTAAAATCTTATAACCACAGATGTCCTTCTCTTCCATGTTGAGGTATTCCAAACCCTTGGGTCATCCTCTGCTAGCTACCAGAAAGTACAGCTATATACACTTACCATAAATGTAGATGTTAGTGTATTCACTGTTGCAGTCATCACATTTGGGTTATTCCCTGCCAGGGTAGCCCTTGGCCGACCCGAATACCAGAGGCTTAGTATTTCTGCGTCGGTTGCTGTCACTTCAAGACTGACATCAGGTCATCAGTAGTATAAAATAAGGCAGTAAACACCATTACATCAATTTTTCTTGCCCTAACCGGTCAGGAGCCCCAAAGTGGGAGCCAGGTTCTGGTGGAAGAACCCCACTAGTAGAAAGTAAATAATATGTCCCATGCAAGGAAAGAGAAGAAAGTAGAGGGGGATGGAGGGAGGGAGGGAAACCAAGACTGCAACAGTGAATACACTCAAACATCTACATTTATGGTAAGTGCACACAACTGTACTATGTTCTTCGTGTTTCACTAGTGCAGTCATCACATTTGGGTTGATTCCCAAAGCTGGGGAAAAGGGTGGAGGCAGTTAAGGAAACTAGAGGCTGGCTAGGATGCCCTGCAAGACTGCAGAGGCAAAACCTGCCCTGGAATTGGAGAAGATAGTCAGGTGGTAATGTTTGGTGAAGGTGTGAACAGATGTCCCTGGTGGGGACTCCTCTGAGGAAAGGTGCAGAGGTGGAGGTTGCTCTGGTGGAGCGAGTCCTGACCCCTTGGGTGAAGGTTTCCATATTGTTTGTAGCAAAAATGGATGCAGTGTGCTATCCATTTGGAGATGGCTTTGCCCCCTGCCCCTGCAGCAAAGGTAACCAGCAACTGATCAGACTATCTGAAGGATTTAGTCCTGTCTAGATAGAATCTGAACTGTCTGTGCACATCTAGAGAGTGCAGGATCCTTTCCCCCTTGTTCTGTGGGTTAGGGAAAAAAGTGGGCAAATGAATGGATTGGTTGAGAGCCACACTGGGTTCCACAGGCATAATCTGGCTGAAGTGATGGCCAGAAGGAAAGCTGTCTTCCAGGAAAGAAATTTTAGCTCTGCTGAAGAGGCAGGATTGAAGGGGGTAGGGTGAGCTTTTCCAACAAAGTTAAAGTCCCAAGCTGGAGTAGGTGCGCTTCTAGGTGGCCTCAAGTTGCTAGCCCCTCTAAGGAACTGTTTGATCACTGGGTGTGAGAAAAAGGGCTGCTCAGTGGGAAAATGAGCAGAGATAGCAGAGGTATGAATTTTAATAGAGGAAAAGGAGAGTCCACTGTGTAGCAGGTCAGCTAGTAATCCAGGATGGGAGGGAGGGCTGTGCCGTATTGGCTCCCTTAGCCTGAATCCAGATGCAGAAAGTACAGTTTTGTACCTACCATAAATGTAGATGTTCGAGTGTTCACCCTGCTGCAGTCATTACACTTGGGTTATCCTGTCATCAGGTGGTCCCGCAGTTGGCCGGATTTCCAAAGTCTTGGTACGACATTGGTTGCAGACGCCTCATCCCGGACGTCAGTGCGCCAGGAGTATATATATTGCAACAGACGCCATTTTCTTCAGTTTTTCTTGCCCCAGATGTCAGGTGCCCCCCAAAAAGGTGATCCAAATCAGTACCAAATGGTGTGAACACTGTACAAACACACAATCCCTTCAGCTATAAGCAAATACATCAGTAAGGCATAGCAGAGGTTAAGCCAGATCAGAGGGGTTGGAGGGAGGGTAACCTGGACTGCAGCAGGGTGAACACTCGAACATCTACATTTATGGTAGGTACAAAACTGTACTATGTTCGTGTTACCCTGCTGCAGTCATTACACTTGGGTTGAGTCCCAAAGCTAAGGTAGGGTGGAGGCATCATAGAGGGTTAGTGGAGGCAATGAGGCCCTGCAGAACTGCAGTGGCAAAGCCTGCCATGGACTTAGAATAAAGAGGTAAGTGATCGTGTTTGGTGAAGGTGTGCACTGAACTCCAAGTTGCAGCTAAGATTTTCTTGGTAGGAACCCCCCTGAGAAAGGCTGTAGAGGTAGCTGTTGCCCTGGTAGAGTGGGATCTAATGGTAGGAGGACCTGGTCTCCCATGATGGGTATAGCAGAATCTGATGCAATGGCCTATCCATTTAGAAATGGTTTGCTTGGATATGGCCTTCCCTTGAGAGGCTGTAGCATAGGAAACAGAGCTGGTCAGTTTTTCTGAAAGCCTTAGTTTTATCCAAGTAGTAACAAAGCTGCCTGTGAATGTCCAAGGAATGCAGGAGTCTCTCACCTTTGTTCTGGGGATTGGGATAGAAAGTGGGTAGGTGGATGGTTTGATTTAGAGCTACACTGGAAACCACCTTAGGCATGAAGGAAGGATTAGTTCGTAGAGAAACTCTGTCTTGATGAAAAATGAGGAAAGGTTCCACTGCCTTAAGTGCCTGCAATTCTGAAACTCTCCTAGCAGAAGTTACTGCCAGGAGCAAGGCAGTCTTCCAAGATGGGAACTGAAGGTCTGCAGAAAAAGCTGGTTCAAAGGGAGGTAGCGTTAGTTTTTCCAGAACAAAATTGAGGTCCCATGTTGGTGTAGGAGCTCTTCTAGGTGGTCTAATGTTTTTTGCCCCTCTGAGGAACTGCCTTAGGAGATGATTTGAAAATAAAGGTGGATTTGTGTCATAGTGAGCTGAAATAGCTTAAGCATGGATTTTAATTGAGAAGGAAAGTCCTTTATGCAACATCTCAGCTAAATACTGCAGAATGTGAGGCATGAGGCTGTTGTGTCTTGGCCTTTAGCTTGGTTCCAAGCAGAAAACCTTTTCCATTTGTCCAAGTAAGCCTTCCTGGTGCTTGGCCTCCTGGCTTCTAGAATAACATCCAGCACTGCTTGTGAAATAGGGGCTGGTTGAATGCTTAATTGATTTGCCATGCAGCCAGGTTTAAGGTTTTGATCTGGCTGTGTAGAATCTGCTTGTCTTGCTGCGTGAGCAAATGAGGTATTTGAGGCAAAATCCATGGTGGGCTGTGAGCCATATTCTTCAATAGCGGGTGCCAGTGCTGGCGTGGCCAGTCTGGGGCTATGAGAATCATTCGAGGTTTCTCCTTTTTGACCTTCAAAAGAACCTTTGTGAGAAGAGGCAATGGAGGAAAGGCATATACTGTCAGGTTTTTCCAACTGAAGGAGAGAGCGTCCGCTTTCCAGGCTTGTTGGTGGAATGTCCTTGTACAAAATTTTGTCAGCTGGTAGTTTTGAGGACTGGCAAACAGGTCTATATTTGGTAGGCCCCATCTTTGAGTTATCATTGTAAATATTTGTGGGTCTAGCTTCCACTCGTGGGGTTCTTTGATGTTTCTGCTTAGGTCGTCTGCCAATGTGTTTTTCTGTCCTGGCAGGAATTGAGCTTGTAACTGGACTTGGTAGGCCAGAGCTGTGTTCCATAAGATTATTGCTTGCCTGCAAAGAGGGTAGGAATGTGTGCCCCCTTGTTTATGTGCCACATTACTGTGGTGTTGTCCGTTTTTATTGCAAGTTGCCCAGGCTGTAGTAGATCCTTGAAGGCTGTCAGAGCTTTCTGTACAGCTAGCATGTCTTTTTGGTTTATGTGCAGTTTTCTTTGTTCTGCAGTCCATAGGCCTTGAATGCATTGCCCCACCATGTGTGCCCCCCCAGGCATAGTCTGAAGTATCTGTTGTGATAGTTTGCCTGGGTGGGGGCAAGGTGAAAGGCTGACCCTTGTTGAGGTGACATGCCTGTGCCCACCATAGAAATTCCTGTTGAAGGCAGGGAATGAGAGCTATCACCGTGTGTCCAAGCTGTGGCTATGTTGAGACCATATGCTCTTTAGGTACCACTGTAGTTTCCTCATATGCAGTTTTGCAAATGGTATCATCAGAATGCAAGATGCCATGAAGCCCAAAGCCTGCAGAATTTTTCTTGCAGTTAATTGGGTCTTTGTTGCCACTGTTTTGAAATATTGAGTCAGGTGTAATTGCTTGTCTGGTGTCAGATACGACTTCTGGGCCGTTGTGTCCAAGCTGGCACCCAGGAATGTCATTTTTTTGTGAGGGTACTAGTTTTGACTTCTTTTCATTTACTGTGTACCCCAGACAATTCAGTAGGTGCTTCACAAAAGCCAGATGTTGTAAGATAATGTCTTTTCTTTCTGCTTGAATGAGGCAGTCGTCCAGGTATGGATATATTTGAATTCCTCTTGGTCTGCAGTATGCAATTACTGGAGCCAGGCATTTTGTGAATACTCTGGGTGCAGTAGATAAGCCAAAGGGCAGTGCAGAGAATTGATAATGGGTTGAACCTGCAATGAAACGAAGGTATCTTCTGCAACTTTGTCTGATAGGGGACATGCAGGTATGCCTCCTTGAGGTCCAACGTTACCAGCCATGCTTCCTTGCCCCACATGGGAAGTAGCTGCTGTAGTGTTAGCATCTTGAATTTAGGAACTTGTAAGTGTTTAGAATTGAAAGGTCCAGAATTGGTCTCCAAGCATTTTCTTTTCTGGGTACTAGAAAGAGTCTTGAGTAAAATCCTTGGCCTTGTTCTTGAGTTGGCACCCTTTGAATGGCTCTCATGGCCATGAGAGCTGAAATTTGCTTTTGAGCCTCTGCCCTTTGATTTTGTGGCAGGTTTGGCATTCCTCTTTTTATTGGCAAGGTGTGAAAGTGGAATCTGTATCCTCGTAAAATTATGTCTAGTACCCATTTGTCTTGTGACCATGTGCCAGTTGTCTGCAAATAGTGCTAGCTTCCCCCCCAGGGGGGCTGACAAAAGAGCTACGTTTGGCCAGCTGAGGTGCAAGTCATTGAGTTTGCCTTCTGGTGGGTTGAGACCAGTCTTCTCCTCCCTTCTGGGTTGGAGTGCCCCATTGGTGAGGTTTATACTGAGCTTGTGGTTGTCCTCTGCCCCTTGGGCGCCTGTATTTACCCCTCTGAGGCCTGTCAGTGGCTGGAAAGGACTGATTTTTTGTTGGCCAGTTTCTGCTGAAGCGAGGGGGTTGTACTTGTAGGAAATCTGACTGTCTGCATTGATTTTGCCTTATCTTCCATTTTCTTTAAAACTTCTTCTGCTTTAACACCAAAAAGAACATCCTGCTGTAAGGGAGCATCTAGTAGTTTTGCTTTAACATGATCAGGCAGACTTTGTTCCTTTAACCAGGCATGCCTACATATAACTGATCCAGTGACAGCTGCTCTGCAAGAGGCCTCTAAAGAATCAAACCCACATTGCAAGGTATGTTTGCCTACCTGTTCGGTGGCGTGCAACCAATCCTGTACTTCTTTCAATTCAGATTGTTGAGGGAGGGTGGTCATCTTTTGTTTTAACTGAGATATCAGAAATTGCTGATACTTAAGCATATGAAATTGACAGTTTAGAGCTCTCATAGCTAAAGTGGCTGAGGTATAAACCTTTTTCCCCCATCTGTCTAGTGCTCTTGAATCCCTTTCAGAAGGTACTGGATTTTTAGCCATGGAAGCATTAGCCCCCTTGGGACCCTAGGAGATAGTCTCTGGGTCAGCTACTGGGCTTTTGTGAAGAAATTTGTGGGAATCAGGTACTCTGTAGTATCTGTCATGCTTGGCCGGAGCAGGAGGCAGAGAGTCAGGGTTGAAACTGGATTCTAAATAGACATCTTCCACAATGCCCAAAACAGGAGGAATGGCTAGAGGGGTCTGTGTTGGGGGAGTAAAAGAAATGCTCTGAGCCTTTTCTTGGAATCAGAGTAATCCTGACCTTCCCAGTGGAAATGTTCCCTCATAGTATGTAAAGTTTCCCCAAGAGAGTAATCTTCTGGAGGGGAAGCTGAGGGAATAGAGTCCTCAGCATCAGAATCTTCATAAGGAGAGAAGGAATAGTCTTGGTCCTCAGAGGAATCCGAAGAAATAGTTGTTCAGAGGAAGCAGATTCTTCCTCTAGTCTAGGCCTTTTGTCAGGAGGAGGTTGAGAACATCTGATAAGAGAAATCAAATCTTCAGCCATCTTGAGCATCTGTTTCTTAGGCATAGGGCCTTGAACAGGAGACTGAAGTGAAGCCTTTTTCGGTTTGGAAGGAGTCTTCGACTTGGAAAACGTTTTGACTAAGTCGGTCTAAAAACGCCTTCAGAAAATGACTGTAAGAGTCGGTCTAAAAACGCCTTCAGAAACAAATGGCATTTCAGAAGCACCGACGTCCTTGGAAGGTAAATAGTTGGTAGGGCCTGAAGTAAAAGGCTGCGTCAGCCTAGTACATTCTGTCAAAATATCTGTAGCGGTCTCGGTTTCTTGAACTGCGGTAGTCAGAGGCTGCGTCGCAGCCTCACTGATAAGGATCAACCGAGGCCTCGGAATCAGGCTTAGGCCTGGGCTGTCGATCCTTATCCCTGTGCTTTTTTTGCACGCTGGTAGTCGGAAGCTCTGACGGCATGTTATTAACTTTTCTGCCAAAAAAGTGTTGTGCGAAATCAAATCATCTTTTAATAGTACGTTTATTAAATCTAGCACAAAAACGACAAGAAGTGACGTCGTGATCAGGGCCTAGGCAAGGTATGCAGTAAGAATGAAAATCCTTATGAAGTATTTGCTTCCCACAAGAAATACAATTAAATTTTTCTGACATCGGTCTGAGGCAAGAAAAGTTTCCCCAATGGGGTACTTAGCTTCATAGAAGACTTCGGTCTAAAATTCGAATTCGAAAATCTCAGGAGTTGGCTGACCGGCACTTGCGAACTGCTTCTGCTTCGGGCACCGCGCGGCAAGAAAGACTGAAGAAAATGGCGTCGGTTGCAATATATATACCCCTGGCGCACTGACGTCAGGGATGAGGCAACTGCAACCGACGTCGGACCAAGACTTTGGAAATCCGGCTGACTGCGGGACCGCCTGACGACAGGATAACCCAAGTGTAATGACTGCAGCAGGGTAACACGATGAACATCCTTTTCCATTTGTCAGCATAAGACTTCCTAGTGCTAGGGTGTCTGGCCTCATGTACATCTACAACCTGCTTGCTGAGGTTGCCATATTGATTGGGGGGGGTTAGGGAATAAGCTAAACTGCCAAACTGTCTACAATTGGGGATGCATGAATTCCTCTTCATCCCTGGGTCAGGTTTGGGAGATGCCAAGGTGGCAGAGGGGAGAGGCTGCACAGCAAGGGGAACCACTGCTGGCGAGGCCAGTCTGGAACTATAAGAATTGTCCTCGTTTTTTCCTCCTTTATTTTGAGCAGTACCCTGGGGATGACAGGTAGTGGAGGAAAGGGAAAGGACAGGGCATCCACTTTCCAAGCCCTGCAGTGATGCTCCCTGGTGCAAATCTTGCTGAGCTGATGGTTGGTGTGGGAGGCAAAGAGGTAGACCTTCGGGGTGCACAATTTCTTAGTTATTAGAGCTAAGGTTCTTCTGTTGAGCTGCCACTTGAGTGGGTCCAGAAGATTTCTGCTCAAGTGGTCCACCGGAGAGTTGAGAGAACCTGGTAGGAATTGTACTAACAGGTGGAGTTGCATGGCAGAGACTTTGTGCCAAAGTGTCATGGGCAGCCTGCATAGAGGGTAGGACTGAGTCCTTCTCTGCTTGTTGATATACCACATCACAGTTGTGTTGTCTGTTTTGATCACGAGAGCCCCTCAGGAGAGAAGGGGCTTGAAAGCTATGAAGGCGTGCTGGACAGCTATCTTTTTGGTTGATGTGCAGATGGATTTGCTGTGGGCTCCACTGGCCCTGTATGCACCTGCCATCAAGGTGTGCACCCCAGGTGTAATCTGATGCCATCTGTGGAGAGGGTCTGGGTGGCATGGGGTGGTGAGAAAGGTAGTCCTTTGTTGAGGGAGCATGCCGTTGCCCACCAAAGAAAATCTTTTATACCTGTAATACCTTGCCTCAGAAGAGTCTCCAGGTCTTGAGTGTGGACACCAAAGGCTTTTTAGGTACCATTGAAGTTTCCCTATATGCAGTCTGGCATATGGAAGGAGTAGAATGCAAGATGCCATGAACCCCAAAGCTTGCAGGATTTTCCTTGCAGACAGCTGGGGTCTGGGTGGCTAGTTGAAAGCAGGCTGTCAGGAAGGCTTCCTTTTCTGGTGTAAGGAATGCCATCTGGGATGCTGTGTCCAGGCTTGTTCCCAGGAATATAATCCTTTGGGTGGGTACCTGTTTGGATTTATTTTCATTGCTTGTGTACCATAGGGAGGTTAGTAAGGACTTTACAAAGGCCAGGTGCTTGAGCAGCATTTCCTGTCTGCCTGAATTAGGCAGTCATCTAAGTATGGGTAAATCTGGATTTTCCTTTGTCGGCAAAAGGAAATGGCCAGAGCCAGACATTTTGTGAAAACTCTGGGAGCAGTAAATAAGCCAAAGGGAAGCAGAGAGAATTGAAAGTGCTGAGATCCTACTCTGAAACAGATATTTCCTGCAGGACTCCCTGCTATGAATGTGGAGCTAGGCCTCCTTTAGGTCTAGGGTGGCTAGCCAAGCATCTTTGGAGAGCATGGGTAGCAGCTTCATCACCAGGAAGGTGTTTAGAGTGGATAAATTGAGGATGGGGCACCAGGTGCCCTCTTTCCTGGGTACCAGAAAAAGTCTGGAGTAGAAACCTTGGCCTTTCTGTTCTGCAGGAACATGCTCTACTGCCCTCATGGAGAGCAGGGAAAGGACTTGCTTTTATGCCTCTGCCCACTGGTTTTGAGGTAGATCTGGGAACTCTCTTGGAGTTGGAAGGGTGTGGAAAGAAAATTTGTATCCCTGGGACACTATGTTGAGAACCCAGCTGTTGTTGGTAATGGTGGCCCAGGTTTTTGCATGAAAGGAGGTTTTCCTCCTAGGGGTAAGTGGAGGTGGGCACAGAGGGAGGGGGTGGGGGAGTAGAGTCACTGCGAGTTCTTACCATAAGGGGGTGGGCTACGACTCCCTGGTTTTGAAGTGGAAGTAGTCCACTGCTTAGACAGTACAGTTGCGTACTTACCATAAATACAGATGTTAGTGTATTCACTGTTGCAGTCATTACAACTGGGTTATCCTGCTGGCAGGCTACCCGCAGTCGGCCTGAATTCCAAAGTCTAGGTCCAGCGTCGGTTGCTGTCACCTCCTCACTGACATCAGTGCGCCAGGGGTATAAAAGATGCAGCAGACGCCATTTTCTTCAGTTTTTCTTGCCCCAGATGTCAGGTGCCCCCAAAAGGGTAGGCTAAAAATATGTCAATAAAGCATGATTGCACCAAGGTAAATTTTTCCTTCATCTACAAGTAAATACACCACATAGGTTGTATAGAATAGAGAAGTATAGATAAGTTCCAGCAAAGATAAGGGGGATGGTGGGAGGGTAACCTGGACTGCAACAGTGAATACACTCAAACATCTACATTTATGGTAAGTACACAACTGTACTATGTTCATAGTGTTTCACTGCTGCAGTCATTACAATTGGGTTAAATCCCAAAGCTAAGGTTGGGAGGCTGGAGCTAAATATTATTAGGAGCGGCTATGAGGCCCTGCAGAACTGCAGTGGCAAAGCCTGCCATGGATTTAGAGTAGAGTGGTAAGTGATAGTGCTTTATAAAAGTGTGCACTGAACTCCAGGTTGCAGCCTCTAAAATGTCTTTGGTTGTTACTCCTCTGAGGAAGGCTGCTGAAGTGGCAGCTGCTCTGGTTGAATGCGGCCTAATACCCTTAGGCACTGTTTTGCCATGTTGTGAATAGCAGAAACGAATGCAGTGGCCTATCCACTTTGAAATAGTCTTCTTTGAGATAGCCATTCCTTGTGATCCTGCAGCATATGCCACTAGTAATTGCTCAGTCTTTCTGAAAGTTTTGGTTCTGTCCAAGTAGAAGTGCAGCTGTGTATGTCCAAAGAATGCAGAAGTCTCTCACCCAGATTCTTTGGGTTTGGGTAAAAGGTTGGCAAATGAACAGTTTGGTTAAGGGCCACACTGGACACTATCTTAGGCATAAATGTCGGGTTTGTCCTCAGCGAGACCCTATCTGGATGGAAAATGTTAAAAGGTTCCACAGCCATGAGTGCCTGTAGCTCGGAGACTCGTCTTGCAGAGGTTATTGCTAGGAGCAGAGCCATTTTCCATGGCAAAAATTTTATACCAGCTGTAGCGGCTGGCTCAAAAGGAGGCAGGGTGAGTTTTTCCAAGACATAATTGAGGTCCCATGCAGGTATTGGTGGTCTCCTTGGAGGCCTCAAGTTTTTGGCTCCTCTGAGGTACTGCCTTAATATAAAGGATGAGAAAAAATAGGTGTGCTCTGTATTGTCTGAAATGGCAGAGGCATGAATCTTGATTCAAAGCATAGGCCTTTGTCCAGCATCTCAGTTAAATATTGCAAAAATCTGAGGAATATTTGGTACAGTCGTGTCAATCCCTTCTGCCTGGTTATAAGCACAGAATCTCTCCCATTTTTTCAGCATAAGAATTTCTGGTACTAGGCCTCCTGGCCCCCAAAATAACATCCATCACTGCTTTAGAGGTGTGCATTTTGAATGACTACATTATCCACCATGCTGCCAGATTTAAGGTCTTGAATTGGCAGCGCAGGATCAGATTGCTGTGTTGGGACAGTAAGTGAGGAATTTGAGGTAATGTCCAGGCTGGGTATTGAGACAAGTTCCTTAGGATTGGGTACCAGTGCTGGCGGGGCCAGTCTGGGGCAATCAGTATCATTTTTGGCTTCTCGTCTGACTTTTATGAGTACCTTGGGGAGGAGAGGCAGTGGAGGAAAGGCATATACTGTTAAGGTTTTCCAGCTGAAAGATAGAGCATCCACTTTCCATGCTTGCTTGTGATAAGTACTTGTGCAGAATCTCTGTAGTTGGCAGTCGTGAGGGGAAGCAAACAGATGTTCGGGCATCCCCAATTCCTTATGCTGAAGACTTGCGGATCCAATTTCCACTTTTGGGCATTCATGAGGTTTCTGCTTAGTTCGTCTGCCAGAGTATTTATCTTTCTTGGCAGGAATTGTGCCTGCAGATATACTTGGTAAGTCAATGCTGTGTCCCACAAGGTCATGGTTAGTCTGCATAGGGGGTAGGAATGAGTGCCTCCCTGCTTGTTTATGTACCACATGACTGTAGTATTGTCCGTCTATCAGTAGTTGTCCCGGATGAAGTAGATCCTTGAAGGCTGACAGGGCATTCAGAACAGCTAGCATCTCTTTTTGGTTGATATGTAGATGCATTTGGCTTGCGGACCATGTGCCCTGAATACATCTTCCTGCCATGTGGGCCCCCCAGGCATAATCCGATGCATCTGTTAATATCTGCCTGGCTGTGGGTAAAGCAAATGGTTGCCCCTTGTTGTGGTGACAGGCCTTTACCCACCATCGAAACTCCTGTTGGAGGCAGGGAATGAGGGCAATTGTTTCCAGGCTGTGGCAATGTTGAGTCCAAACACTTTTTAGATCCCGTTTGAAGTTTCCTCATATGCAGTCTTGCATATGGAATTAGCAGAATGCAGGATGCCATGAAGCCCAAAGCCTGCAGAATATTTCTTGCAGATAACTGGGTCTTTGTTGCCAACATTTTGAAATAAGTAGTCAGTTGCCTTTGTCTGGCGTGAGATAAGCCATCTGGGCAGTTGTATTTAAGTTTGCACCCAGGAATATTATCTCTTGAGAGGGTACTAGTTTTGATTTATTTTCGTTTACTGTATACCCTAGGCATGTTTGTAATCTTTTTACAAACGCCAGATGCTGTAGTAGAATGTCCTTGTTCTCTGCTTGAATAAGGCAGTTGTCCAAACAAGGATATATTTGTATTCCTCTTTGTCTGCAAAATGCAATTACTGGAGCCAGGCATTTTGTGAAAACCCTGGGCGCAGTAGATAAGCCAAAGGGTAGTGCATTGAGCCAGCTATGAATCTAAGGTATCTTCTGCATGATTGTCTGATTGGGACATGCAGGTATGCCTCTTTTAGATCTAAAGTTACAAGCCAAGCCTTCTTGCCCAGCATGGGTAGAAGCTGCTGCAGAGTCAACATTTTGAATCTTGGAATATGAAGATATGTTTAGAATAGATAGGTCCAGTATTGGTCTCCAGGCTTTGTCCTTTCTGGGCACCAAGAACAGTCTTGAGCAAAATCCTTATCCCTGCTCTTGCTGTGGTACTTGCTGAATGCCCCTCATGTCCAGGAGGGATGACACTTGCTTTTATGCCTCTGCCCATTGATTTTTTGGCAGGTCTGGCAAACAGTTTGCCTTTGGCAGGGTGGTTGTTGTAACTTTCGGCTTTTCCCGGTTAGGGGTCGCAACAGCGGAACACCGGTCCGCTAATGATTGGCAGTAGATTTTTACGTACAGAGTTGCCAGTCCTGACGCACAACCTTCAACAAAGGTATGCCCATTCATGCATGTCTCCACACAGAAGACGCTTTAGCTGAGAATCGAACAGGACATCCTACTGTGAGGCGACAACGCTACCGCAGCACCACCACCGCAGTGTGTGAAAGTGAAATCTGCAGCCTTGTGACACCATATCCAAGACCCATTTGTCCTGGGTTATTACGTGCTAATTTTGAGAAAAAAGTGCTAGTTTTCCCCCTAAAGGTGCTGCCAGAAGATAAGTGCTTGGCACAGGCAGGGGGAAGTCATTGGGACGGTTTCCTGCATGGCTGTGATTTGTCTTCTACACTTTTGGAGGTAGAAGTACCCCATTGTTTAGACCTGTATGAGCCTTGGGTCTGGGGATCTGCCTTTAGGGCGTCTGTATCTGCGTCTTTGTGGCCTGTCTGACACTGGACAGGACCAATTCTTTGTAGGCCAGTGCCTGCTAAATCTTGAAGGCTGTACCTGTAAGAAATCCTTGACTGTCTGCATAGATTTAGCTTTGTCCTCCATTTTCTTCAATACCTCTTCTGCTTTAACACCAAACAAGGTATCAGGCTGTAATGGAGCATCTAATAATTTTGCTTTAACATAAGGCAGATTCTGTTCCTTTAACCAGGCATGCCTCCTAATGACCGAACCCATAACAGCGGCCCTGCAGGAGGCCTCCAGAGAATCAAAACCACATTGCAAAGTATGCTTTCCCACTTGTTCAGCTGCATGCAATAAATCCTGCATTTCTTTGTTTTCTCTACATTCAGAATTTATCATTTTCTGTTTAAGCAGTGACATAACATACTGCTGATATTTAAGCATATGCAAGTGACCACTTAAAGCCCTTATAGCCAAGGTAGCAGAAGTGTAAATCTTTTTACCCCATCTGTCCAGTGCCCTAGAATCCATCAGAGGGGGTAGGGGTTTTTTTGCAGTGGAAACCTTGACCCCTTTGGGACCCTGAGAGATAGTTTCTGGGTCAGCAGCAGAGTTCTTAAAAATAAATTTATGTGAATCAGGAACCCTGTAGTATCTGTCTGGCTTAACAGGAGCTGGAGGTCAAGAGTCAGACTGGACTCTGAAAATACATCTACAATGTCTAACACAGGTGGAATGGCAAGGGGCCTGTGCTGAGGTAGTAAAAGGAAGTCTCTGAGCCTTTTCTTAGATTCTGAATAATCTTGGCTCTCCCAGTGGAAATGCTCCCTCATGGTATGCAGAGTTTCCCCAAAAGAATAATCCTCAGGAGAGGCTGAAGGGATAGATTCTTCAGCATCAGAATCCTCAGAGAGGAAGAGAGTATTCCTGATCAGAAGAGGAATCAGAGGAAATGGAAACCTGATCTGAAGATTCATATTCTGTCTCTTGCCTAGGCCTCTTATCAGGAGGGGGATGGGAACCCCTGATCAAAGTAATTAGGTCTTCGGCCATTTTGAGTATCTGTTTTTTAGGCATGGAGGTCTATCCATGGGGCTGTTGTACTTGTTTCTTTGTCTTTAGAGGTGCTTTAGTCTTTGCCTTTGAAGCTAAAGTCGTTTTAACATATAGCTGTGTAGGCCTGAAAACACCCTCAGAAGCTGATGCCTGCTCAGCGGCTCTGGACCCATCTGAGGAAATAATTTCCGAGGTTCCAATACCTCGAGTTTCCAGCTGTCTAGTCGGAAGCGGCCTGCGGCTCTAAAGTAGCGGGTATCAGGGGCTGCGAAAGCGCCTCACTGAGAACCGGCTACTGGCTTAGAAGCAGCCTCATTGTCAGTTTTGGACCTCGGATGCCTGTCTTTTTCTTTGGGTTTCTTTTGAATTGCGGTAGTCAGATGGCTGTCAGACAATGTAATTAAATCTTCTACCAAAATAATGAAATGCAAAATCGTACCGACGCTTAATGGTGCGTTGGTTAAATCTAGCACAAAACCGACAATTAGCAATGTTGGGGCCTAGGCAAGGAATACAGTAAGAATGGAAGTCCTTATGAGGTATTTGGCTTCCCACAAGAAATACAATTAACTTTTTCTGACATCGGTCTGGAGCAAGAAAAAAGTTTCCCCAACGGGGAACTTGGCTTTTAATGAAGACTTTGGATCTGAAATTCGAACACGAAAATCTCAGGAGTTGGCCAGCCGGCACTTGCGAACTGCTTTTGCTTCGGGCACCGCACGGCAAGAAAGACTGAAGAAAATGGCATCGGCTGCATCTTTTATACGCCTGGCACACTGACGTCAGGGAGGAGGCGACAGCAACCAACGCCGGACTTAGACTTTGGAATTCAGGCCGACTGCGGGTAGCCTGCAAGCAGGATAACCCAATTGTAATGACTGCAACAGTGAAACACGAACATCTCTGCATTCCCTGTGGCTGCTCTCTGTGGGGTCTGGTTCCCCAGGGTCTGGGCTGAACTGACCTGGTGGGAGGAGGAAAGGACAAGTGCTTGGAGGGACAATGCCTGCTGAGCCTGGGTGGCTGGACCCGCAAGAAATCCACAAGTGCCTTGCAAATATTTTTTTTCTTCCATCTTTAAGACCTCTTCTGCCTTAGTGCCAAATAAGTAGTCTTTGTGCAAGAAGGCATCCAACAATTTAGATTTAACATGGTCTGGCATGGGCTGTTCCTTAAGCCATGCATGCCTTTTAAGGACAGAACCAGTGACTGCTGCCCTGCAAGAAGCTTGTAGGGCGTCAAAACCTCAGTGCAAGCTGTGTTTAGTTACTTGACTTGCAGAATGTATCAACTCTTGCAACTCCTCAAATTCTGCACAAGCAGGAAAGGAAGACATTTTTTGTTTGAGGAGTTCCAGGATATGTTGCTGAAATTTTAGCATATGGAACTGACAATTTAGTGCTCGGATAGCAAGAGTAGCTGAGGTTTATACTTTTTTTAGCCCATCTGTCTAGTGCTCAGGAATCCCTGTCTGAGGGGGTGGGATTCTTGGAGGTTGCTTTAATTCCTTTAGGCCCTTGAGAAATTACCTCAGGGTCAGCACTAGGATTTTTAAAAAGAAATTTGAGAGAGTCAGGGACTCTAATACCAGTCTGGTTTTCTGGGTACAAGAGGGAGGTTTGTCAGGAGTCAAGCTGGATTCCAGGAAAGTATCCTCCACAACATCCAGGACTGGGGGGATGGCCAGGGTTCTGTACTATGGGAAATCTAAGAATTCAGAGTCTCTTTTTAGTCGGAGGGTAGTTCCTGACTTTCCCATTGGAAATGTTCCCTTAAGGTATGAAGGGTTTCCCCAAAGGAAAAATTCTCTGGGGGAGAGGCTGAAGGAATGGAATCCTCTGCATCGGAATCCTCATAAGCAGAGAGGGGTTGCATGTCTTCATACTCAGATACATCAGAGTCATCGGACTCCTTTTCAGACAAAACTACAGGGGACAGATATTTTTCTCTTGGAAGGGGGGGGGTAGCGTGGCTTCCCCTGATCAGCATGATAAGGTCTTCTGTCATTTTAGGCATTTGAGACAGAGGCAAGGAAGCAGGTGCCCGAGATTGGGTTGGTTTCTTGGGTGTGGTTTGTAACCTGGAACTAAAACTCAGTAGTTTTCAAAAGAACGGTAGACAAGAAAGAAGTTGGTTTGTGTCGAGAATTGGTAGTGCAAAGGACTTCCTCAGAAGCTGGTGCCTGCTCAGCAGCTCCGGACCTAACCAAGGTAGAGGACACTGCAGGATCCTTAGTCGAAACATTTTGTGGCACACCAGACTGCAAAATGATCTCTGTAGCAGCTTGCGAATCCAGAGAAGCTGGCATCAGGGGCTGAGAAAGTGCCTCACTGAGGACCAGATTACTGATGACTAGCTTAATGGGAGCATCGTTGGAAGGTTTGGACCTCTGCAGCCTCCCTCTCTCTACGTTTTTTTCGGATGATCTGCTATCGGATGGCTTACCAAAGCCATATCAGAATTAGAGGACTGTAAGCGAAAATATCTAGCTACAAGGGCCTGACTATGGATAGTTCTGGCGTTGAACAAGGCACAGAAGCAAAATCTGGGGACGTCGTGGTCTGGGCATAAGCAAGTGACACAGTAAGAATGAAAGTCTTGGTGTGGTATTTGCTTTCCACAGGTGAGACAATTGTTAACTTTTTCAGACATTGGTTAGTGCAAGAAAAAGGGATCTCATTGGGGTACTTAGCTTTAGAAGACTTCAGCTTCAGTTCGGAAGATGAAACTCGGGTAGTGGCCGACCGGCGCTCTTGCGAACTGCATCTGCTTTGGGCTCCACAGTAAGAAAGACTGATGTAATGACATTGGCTGCTTTACTTTATATTGACGACCTGACGTCAGTCCTCAAGCGACAGCAACTGATGCAGAAATACTAAGTCTCTGGTATTTGGGCCAGCCAAAGGCTACCCTGGCAGGGATAACCCAAATGTGATGACTGCAACAGTGAAACACGAAGATCATCTGGCCAGTATATAAAAAACTTCTAGTCACTGCTAGGTATGTGGGACGTCTGACTGGCAGAGGGTGCGTGGGCCCCAAATGTTTTGTCTGCATGTACCTTTCCTCAGAACTGAATGCCCCAGCTGAACTCCAGTCCCAGGATAGCTGTACAAGTCCTGTGTCATCCAAGAAAGGATAGTTTTAATTGAAAAAATGTGGTAGGAGGGAGGGAATGAATACTGCGACATGGAAGAGAGAAGGACATCTATGGACTACAGTAAACTTTTACACAACTATTCTATGTCCTTCTATTCTCATGTTGAAGTATTCCAAACTCTTGGGCGAGTGCCAAAGCTCAAAGAGAAGGAGGGGTGGTGGCTTGGAACTGTTTTCTATGGAACCAGGTAGGACTGCCCTAGCAAATCCCACTATAGATCTGGAGATGTGATCAATTCTATAGTGCTTAGCAAAGGTCTGGAGAGCTGTCCATGTAGCTGCCTCTAGAATGGAAGCAGTATCCAGTCCTGTAAAGAAGGCTCCAGATGAAGTCATGGCTTTAGTGGAGTGGGACTTAAAAGATACAGCCCTGAAAATCCAGACAAATTGTTTACTCACTTTTCCCAGAGCACTGGGGTGAAAGGAGACAAATTATTGCACTGACTTCCTAATGGACTTAGTCTTGTCAAAGTAAAATCTAAGCTGTCTGTAAACAAGGGAATACTAGACTCGCTCTCACTGTCATTCTGGGGATGTGGGAGAAGGGTGGGCAGGTGAATCCCTTGGTTTAAGGACAGCTCATTGACCACCTTGGGCATGAAGGAGGCGGTTAGTCCACAGGATCACTATTCTTGTGAAAGAGGAATAAGGGAGGAGTTGCCATGAGGGACTGGAGCTCTGACATTCTTCTGGCTGATGTCAGGGCAACCAGGAGTACGGTTTTCCAAGTACAGTGTTTCAGGGATGCTTAAAAAGCTGGTTAAAGGGTGCAACCATGAGCTTTTCTAAAACGTAGCTCAGGTCTCATGGAGGTGGAACTGGCCTACTGGGGTCCTGAGATGCAGTATTCCCTTGAGGAATAACTTTGCAGGGAGATTGGATGCGAGAGGGTCAAGAGGCAGATGAGCTGAAATAGCAGTAAAGTAGGCCTTAACAGAGGAATATGCCAACCCTGATTACAATTCACACAGCTAGGGCAGCACTAACAGGACCTCACCATGCAGTGGGTCCAGCTGTCTTTGTAGACATCGCATGGAGACACGTTTCCATTTAGACAAATGGAATTTCCTAGTATTGGGTTTCCTGGCCTCCTGCAGTACTGTTAGCATGTCCTTGGTGTAAAGGTATCTATAAGGAATTAAAATTCTATCACTCACAGTTAGGTTCAGAGATTCCAGGTGAGGATGGATTAGGAATCTCTTGCACTATGTGAGAAGGTCCACTCTGTGAGGTAACTTGCGAGGACTACCCCTGGCTAAATGTAGAAGGAGGGGGAACCAATGCTGTCTGGGCCAAAAGGGAGTCACCAATAAGATTTTTAGTTTATCCTGTTGGATTTTCAGTAGGACGTTTTGAAGGAGTGGGAATAGGTGGAATGCATAAAGAAACATCCCCTTCCATGAGACTGAAGAGACATCAGTTCCCCTCACTAGGGGACTGGGTAGCCTGGTGTGAAACACTAGCTGGCTGTTCAGAAGGGAGGTAAACAGATCTGTGGTGCAACTCCCTTGTGGACAATGTCCAGGAACACATTCCTGTGAAGCATTCATTTGTGGGACTGACATGGATCGACTCAGTGTCTGCCTGAGTGTTCTCGGCTGAAGGGATATAAACTGCCTGCAGGGTGACTGCCTATTGGGCTGCCAGTTCCCAGGCTTGGAGTGCAAGTCTGCATAGCGAGTAAGATTTTGTTCCCCCCGTTTGTTCACATACCATAGAACTGGAGTGTTGTCTGAACAATTTTAGGGGTCCTTGTTTTAGGATATGTAGAAAAATTGAAGACAAATAAGATTGCTCTATTTCCCTGATGCTGATGTTCTCCTGCCTGAAGGTGTCTGACCTAGTACCCTGCACTCTCAGGCTGCCTAAAGCTGCTCCCCAGCCCAGATTTGAGGTATCTGTGTACATCACCTGAACTTGGGGAAGGGGTTGTAAGGGGAGTCCTGGGTTGAGTGCGACTTGCTCCAGCCTTCACAGGATCTCCTTCCTGAAGTATAGAAGGAAGGGAATGTTGAAGTCCAAGGGGTGCGAGTGTTGGGTCCATGTGGACCTCCGGTATCAGTGCAATTTTCTCATGTGGAGTTTTGCCAATGGCAGCATTGGGATAGTGGAAGCCATATGACCCAGTAATCCAAGATATTGTCTGGCTGTCATAGCAGTGGCGTGGAGGACAGAGTGCAGGTACTGCTTTAGGTTTTCCACCTTTTGGGGTGGAAGGAATACTCTCATGGCATCTGTCCTTATTCTGCACCTCAGGAAAACTTGGTCCTGGGAGGGATTCAGGTCATACTAGGGGTAACTGATGTTGAATTCTAGTCCCTGCAGGACTGAGATAACTGTGTAGTAGTTGGTGTACAGATCTGGGACATTCTGCCTGTTATTAGGTTGTTTTCCAGGTATGGAAAATTTTGAATCCCTTGGACATTGCAATAAGCAATAACTGGAGCCAGTCACTTGGTGAATACCCTTGGAGCTGTAGAGAGTCCAAAGAGCAAAGCAGAGAAATGAAAATGTGAGGAACCTACAGAAAAACATAAGTACTTCCTGTAGTTCGGCCTTATCAGGATGTGTAGGTAGGCATCCTTTATGTCCAAAGTGGCTACAAATCCCTGAGACATTACATGGTCTGTAGAGTAAGCACACAGAAGGTGGGTACTTGTAAAAAAGATTGAGGTGGGAGAGATCCAGGATAGGTCTCCATGAGCCATCCTTCCTTGGTAGTAGGAAGAGTCTGGAGTAAAAGTCCTTTCCCTTTTCTGCCAAGGGAACGGGTTGTATGGCTCCCTGAGAAAGGAAGGTGTCTGGCTGAAAGAGAGGCAGCTGGTCTTTGGGTGGCTGTGGGATGCCTCTCCAAAGAGGTGGGATGATCCAGGTCATGAAGTAACCCTTTTTTACAATAGACAAGACCCACCTGTCTGATGTAATGCTTTGCCAAAGTGGAAGACAGTGAGAGAACCTTATGGACAGGAGAATGGTGTCTGGAGGGTATGGACAGCAAAGGCAGGTAGTCACAGACTACCTGTCGTGTCTTGAAATAAGAAGTTATGTACTCACCATAACATTCCATCTGAGTAGGTAAACTTCATTTGTCAGCAACCTATGGGATTCGGATCCGACCTTGGATCCGAGCTGGCAGTTTTCAACAGTTTTAGATCTGAGCTCCAAGCTCCTCCCCCTACCCATAATCCCCTGCCAACCCTGACTGACCTCAGATCAAGTTTGCCCAACAGCAGAGACTGCTATAAAATTAGCATTCTCAAGATAAGTGGGTAAAACCCATGGACCCGAGTATGAAGACATTCACAAGTGAGGGGGCAGGAGGGAGGGACGGTTGCTGACAAATGAAGTTTACCTACTCAGATGGAATGTTATGGTGAGTACATAACTTCTTAATCTGAAGTAGTTAACTTAATTTGTGCAGCAACCTATGGGACAGAATCCCCAGCTACCTGAATCTTGGGCGGCCTTCATGGAAGGATGTTCCGGAGCACTGCAGAGCCAAAGGATGCTCTCCCTCTGGAGATAATGTCCAATTTATAGTGATTGATAAAGGTATGAGATGAGGCCCAAGTGGCTGCCGAGCAAATATCATCCAAAGAGACTCTAGCTCTAAAAGCCGCAGAGGTAGACATAGATCGAGTAGAGTGGGCATGGACTCCGTGAGGTGCGGGCCTGCCCGAACTTCCATATGCTAAAAGGATACACTGTGAAATCCATCTAGACAGTGTGACTTTAGACACAGATTTACCCAAGTTAAATTTGGCAAAGGAGACGAACAACTGGTCGGATTTCCTATGGCCAGATGTCCTGTGGATGTAGAAGCGAAGTTGTCTATGCACATCCAATGAGTGTAATTTGTATTCCCCTTTGTTAAGGTAATTAGGAAAAAAGACCGGCAGGTTGATGGACTGGTTAATATTAGACTCAGAGGCAACCTTGGGAAGAAAAGAGGGACTGGTCCCGAGGTAAACTTTATCCTTGTGAAAGGTTAAGTATGGGGGTTTTACACAGAGGGCCTGTAGTTCAGAGACCCTGCGAGCCGAGGTGATAGCGACAAGAAAGGCTGTTTTCCATGACAAGAATTTAAGATCTACTGTAGCTGCAGGCTCAAAAGAGGGAGTTGTCAAGGCCTGAAGCACCAGCGTTAAATCCCAAGGAGGGACTACATCCTTCACTGGAGGTGAGCAGAAAGGTGCCCTTCAAAAAGGTCTTGCACAATTTCGTGGAGATCAAAGTGCCCAGTTAATTTCCCACGTGATAATGAGAGATAGCTGCTAGTTGAACCTTGACTGTGGAGGAGCTAGCCCTCTGATGAAACGGTCCTGACAAATACAGCGGGCAAAGGAGCTGTAAAAGGATCCAAATTTTTGTGTTCCGCCCAAATGGAGAAACGTTTCCATTTGCTGCTATAGATCGTTCTAGTAGAAGGCTTGTGCGCTGCTACTAGAATAGTTTTAACTGGGGAAGAGATGCCGGGAGTCCTAGCTACGAGTGGAACTGGAGCAGCCAAGCTGTGAGCTTGAGGTTGTCCAGGTTCTGGACTGGGAGATCTAGGGGGTGGGATATTAGATCCGGGTGGGGATCCAGAATCCAAGGAGGATTCACCAGATGAGACCAAAGGTAAGGGAACCAGGTTTGATGAGGCCAAAACGGGGCAATGAGGATAATCCTGCTCCCCAACTGGCTGGCTTTCTGAAGAAACTTCAGCATCAGAGGAAGAGGAGGGTAAGCATAAAGAAGACTGGGAGGCCAAGCATGCAGCAGAGCATCTCTCAGGGGTTCCCCAGAGGGGGAAATAAGAATGAAGTAGTTGTAACATTTTGTGTTAGGAGAGGCAAAGAGATCGCAACAGGGTTGACCCCATTTGGCAAAAATCCGATTCGCTATCTCGGGATTCAGAGACCACTCTTATGGTAGCAGGATGGTGCGACTTAGTTTGTCCGCTAGGATGTCGGACCGTCCCGGAATGTGCATTGCTATGAGAAAGCGGTTGGTGGAGATCGCCCATTATCACACCCTCACGGCCTCTCGGCAGAGTGGGTAAGACCTGGTTCCCCCCTGTTTGTTGATTTACCAGACAACTGACATTGTCCGACTGAATCGCAATCGTTCCTACAGGAAGAAGGTCCTGAAGTGCTTGCAACGCTAACAGCACTGCCCTCATCTCTAGGACGTTGATATGCAGTGAGGTCTCAGTGAGGTCCCACGTGCCTTGGACTGTCCTGCCCGAACAATGCCCCTCCCCACCAGAGGCGGGAGGCATCCGTGGTCACCGTGGCTAGTGGAGGGGTCATAGAAAAGGGGCGTCCTTGCTGGAGGTCTGGGGATTGGAGCCACCATAGGAGGGGCCCTCTTGCAAGCCCTGCTGAGGGGAACGGGATGGCTCAAAGGATAGTGAAGAAAGGACCACTGCACCTGCAGGGTCCATTGCAAGACCCTCATGTTCAAACGTGCCATTGGCAATAGGTTGATTGCTGCTGCCATCAAGCCAAGATCCCTCAGGACCAATTCTGCCGGGGGAGCTGGAGATTGCAGAATGGCTTGCACATGTAGCCTCAGGGTTAGTAGCTGGTCTGTGGTCAAGAAAGCTAGGAGTTTGTGTCTAATCTGGCCCCTATGAAGTCTATTGTCTGAGTCGGAATAAGAGACTACTTCTCTATGTTGATAGTGATCCCCAGCCGGGGAGCTAGAAGAAGAAAGTAGTTTCTGGCTGCACAGAGTAGATGCCTTGTCGGGGCAGTCAGGAGCCAGTCGTCCAGGTACGGGAAGACCTGAATTCCCTGGAGCCTCAGGTGGGCCGCTATCACTGCTGACACTTTGATGAACACCCTGGGGGCTGTGGTGAGATCAAAGGGGAGGACCCTGAATTGGAAATGACTGGCTCCAAGCCGGAAGTGGAGGAACCTCCTGGATTGCCTGTCCATACTTGAGGTCTATAGAGCACATCCAATCGTTCTCCCACAAAAGGGGGAGAATGGATTGAAGAGTGACCATGCGGAACTTCTCTTTGGTTACTGACAGATTCAGGGAAGAGAGGTCGAGGATTGGTCTAAAGTCCCCCGTCTTTATTGGCACCAAGAAGAACCTGGAGTAAAACCCAGACCCGCACTGGTCTGGGGGGACGTGTTGGATGGCTCTTTTTCCAGCAAATGTTGGATTTCCATTGCTGCGGCCTCCCTCTGATTGGGTGGGACATCGGGGAGGTATCTGGGGCTGTGTGGGTAACGAGAAAAGGGAATCTGATATCCTCTGGATATGATGTGAAGCACCTAGCGGTCTGTCGTGATGGACTCACAAGCTGCCGGGTGCTTCGAGAAACGTCCCCCAACTGCCTCCAGAGTGGAGCAGTCAGGCAACCCCTCAGGGGTGTTGCATGGGTTGGTCCGAGAAGGGTTCTCTGGATCCAAAGTTCCGCGGGACCCCTCTGCCTCTAGGGCAGCGTCCACCCTGCCCTCCTCTGCCGTGGAAGGGCTGGGAGTCCGGAGCGGGACAGGACTGTTGCGACTTCCGGAACCACATCTTCTGTCCCTTTTGGTTCTTAGAGAAGAACTTCTGGGGAGCAGAGAAGCGGTCTCAGACGTTAGACTTCTTCCCGTCCTTTTTGCTCTGGACCACGTATCTCGCACGGTTTTGCCTAAGAGGGCAGAACCATCAAAAGGGGCATTAGCAAAAGACGCCTTAAAGGGTTCCGCGAAATCACAGTGCCGGAGCCAGGCCTGACATCTCATAATGAGGCCCGCTCTAGCGGCTCCTTCCGTGGCATGAGACAGTAGCCGCATAGAGGTGTTCGATATGGATCATAGAGTGGCCATCCAGGTGGAGTGCAATTGTTTGTCTGCCGACATGGACTCGGGGGTGGGGGGGGGTGATGCAGCGTACTCTTTGATAAGGTCCCGCTGTAGTCTGAGCACATGTGCCATGTAGTTCAGCGACCTCACCGAGAAGGTAGCCGAACTAAACACCCACTTCCCTAGGCGGTCCATCGACAGAGACTCCTTGCTCGGGGGATGAACCGAGGGACTCTCCTGAGCAAGTTCTCTCTTGGTGGCCGCCACCAACATGGCATCTACAGGGGGGCCTTTGCTCCAGTGGGATTTGTCAGAGGGTGGGCTGAGAATCTTGTCCGGGCGCTTGGGGACTGGCTCCACAGTGTCCGGCTCCTTCCACGCCCTGATAGTAATCAAGTCTACCAGGGGGTCGGCTGGAGGGGACACCCAAGAGGTAGACGGGCCTGCTTCAAACGCCTCCAGGAACACTGATTCGTCTGAGGTAGGCTTTGGGCAGACCCCCCCTTATTCTGAGCATCTCCATGATGTCACCAAATGAGACATCTTCAGGGGGTGATCTTGGGGAGCCTGCCCCTTCCTCCAAATCCGTGTCCTCAGTCAAGGACTCGGGGGAGTCCTGGTGCCTCCTCTTGCACCTTTGCTTGTGAGGAACCTCCTCGGGGGGGCTGTCCGAGGAGGTCTCACCAGCAACGTCTTGTTCCAATGGAACTACCTGGGATGTCAAAGCAGGCTGTCCCTGGGGCCGGGTGATGGAAGTCGGACCCAAAAGAGGAGTGCAGGTTGGAGCCGTGGCAAGGGCCAGGGGGCCTGGAATCCCTCGACAGAGCCCTCTCCACCACGTCGAATGCCGAGGGAGAGCTGCTCTCTCTGGGATCCGAAAGCAGACCCTCCCTCGAATCAGACAGACTGATTGGAGCCGGCGCCAAAGCGATCAGATCAGATGGACCAGCATGCTCTGACCTGGACGGAGCCGAAGACATACCGATACCGCCGGATCCGAAGCTCAGCCCTCAGCTCAGAGAGCTGGGATCCGAAGAAAATGGACCCGACAGAAGACTCCGAACCCGGGAAATGGGACAGAGAAGCAGCTATCGGGGAAAAGGGGGTCGAGCTCCCCCCGGAGGGGTGGGGAGACAGGAGCACTCCCATCTGCAGTTGGGCCTGGAGGAATCTTCTCATCATCCGGTCCAAATCTGCATCGGTGAGACTTCGGGTAGATCTCGAGGCCACCGAGGCGAGGCGGGAGTGTCGCCTCGATGACCTCGACGGAGATCAGGTCTCCTCCTCAGGACCTGGTGAAAAGCACCCGAAGCGGAGGCCTTGGCGCACCGCTTGTGGTGCTTCTCCTTCCTCCTTTCTTTCCTAGCCTCCCTCTCCTCCGGGCCTAAGGCAGGAGGTTGAGTCCCAGCCGGGAGGAGGGAAGCAGGAGTGGCAGCTGCCGCAGCGGGAGCCACGGGAGGACCGAAGGTAGAAGCCAAGTCCGGGGGCAGAAGACCCACCAGAATCAGCTTAGACCTCCAGTCCTTGAGTGCCCAGGGGTTGAACGCTGCACAGATTGTACAACCAGAGAACAGGTGCTCAACCCCAAGGCACAACACACAGTGTGGCCATCCGCTGGGGACAGCTTATGGCCACGCTCGGTGCACTTAGAAAATACTAACTTTGGGGCTTCAGACATACCAGAAGGTAAAAACCACACACACTAGGCCCCAAACACACACATCCCTGTATGGAATCACGAAGGAAGGGGGAGGTTAGAATATGGAACAAAATAAATTAAACTAAGATGGTTCTAAGAGATAAGGGACCTGAAAAACACAGTCACACCAAGAGTTAAAGAAAAAGGGGTAGAAAAGTTAAATTTTCTCACGAAGTGGACGAAAAACGCCTGGAACTCGGGATCAAACTGCTGAAGTAAACTGCGGCAAACTAGATCTGAGGTCAGTCAGGGTTGGCAGGGGATTATGGGTAGGGGAGGAGCTTGGAGCTCAGATCTAAAGCTGTTGAAAACTGCCGGGTCAGATCCAAATCCCATAGGTTGCTGCACAAAATGAAGTTAACTACTTCAGATCTGAAGTTTCTGGGCAGGAGGCTGAACAGGCCTGATGCTTCCTGGTGCTCTTTCTGCTCCTACAATTGAGGGGTGGGTGGGGTGGAGTACAGTGTTTTCTAATTAACTGAGTTTTGGTGGGGTATTTTCTACAAAATTCGGGGATAGGGGAGACTAACAAGTGTTTGAGGTCCTGTAGTTCCTTCCTCGTTTGCTGAAGGGTCTTGAATAGCTCAGCCATTATAGCCTAAGAAAGGGCAGAGTTATCCAGGGGTACGTCCATGAGTTTGGCCCTAAAATAATCAGGTAAGGGCTGTAGTCTTAACCAGGAGTATCTTCTACTAACTGAGGCAGATGCTGCAGATCTGGCAGAGGCTTCTGCAGCATCATAGCTGCATCTAATTGAATGTCTTGTGACTTGAGAAGACGAGATGAGCCTAGATATTTGAGCCTTGGTAGGTGAGTCAGGGATGAGATCTGCCAAAAGCTTAGTGAACCAAGCCAAAAGGGCCAGGGCATACTTAGACATATGCATCTGGTAATTTACTACCCTAAAAGCCAAGGTAGCAGAAGTATAAACTTTTTTGCCAATGCGCTCCACTGTTTTACTGTCCTGGTCTGTAGGAAGGACAAAGGTGGAGGGAAGCAGTCTGGATAGGTTATCTGTAGAAACTGAAGCAGTGTCAGGGCTTGCAGCAGGGTATTTAATGAGGAATTTAGCCCCTTCAAGGACCTTATAGAATGTCAGTCCTTCAAGGGGCAGGATTGTTGGGAATCTGGATTCACAGACACTGCATTGAAAACATCCAAGAAAGCTGGTAAGACTGGAGGAATGGCAGAAGGAGCAACAGTGTCCATCTGCAGTAGCTCATGGTATCTTTTTTGGACCTCTGACATTTCAGAGGAATCCCATTTAAAATATTCCCTCATTTTTGAGATGGTCTCACAAAAGTAGAAGTCCTCTCCTGCAGAGTGTCTTAGCAGAGTCCTCCTCTGAGAAAGCATACCCAAGAGGGTAGGGCATCTGGGAGACAGGAAAAAGAATCCTCCTAAGAGGAGTATGAGGAATCTTTAGCTTCAGGCTGGAGAATGTCCTCTACCAGAGGCCTAAGGAGTTGTGGGGGAGTCTGTGAAGAAGCAGGCACAACAGGCCTTCGGGCATAAAAGCATTAAATAGGCTCTGAGAAAAGGCCTGCCAGTCCAGTTGGCTTTCTGCAGGAGAAGAGGCATGTTAGTCTTTTGCTTCTTTTTCAGGGAAGGCCTATATGGCGTAGGGCCTAGATTCTGTTTGCTCAGAAGCAGTGGAAGAGCCTGCCTGGACAGCCGTAATGAGCAGAGGCTCCCCATTGTCATCAGACCTCTGCGAGACCTCCACGCACAAGCTTTCTGCCCTCGGCTCTGCGGCCTCCCAAAGGTACAGTTGTGTACACTTACCATAAATGTAGATGTTAGAGTATATTCACTGTTGCAGTCATCACACTTGGGTTATCTGCCTGCAGGTAGCCCTCAGTCGGCCTGAATACCAGAGTCTTGGGATTTCTGCATCGGACGCCGTCGCCTCTTCCACGACGTCAGGTCATGTGTATTTGTGTTTTCTGATTGCTGCTAAAACTGTCTGGTTTGACTTCTATTTTCCTTGAAAGTATTGTTAGTTTACTGGTTACAAGTTTGGTGTTTGCATCTTGTGTATAAAACATGTAGCTGACGCCATTACATCAGTTTTTTTTGCCCCGGATGGTAGGAGCCCCCAAATCAGGAAGCAATTACATGGTGTGAAACACCTCCAGTAAAAAGTAAATACAATTGCCATAAGATATGGCCAAGAGGATAGGTAGAAAGTACAGAAAAGTCACGGGGCTGGAGGGAGGGTAACCAGGACTGCAACAGTGAATACATTCATCTACATTTATGGTAAGTGTACACAACTGTACTATGTTCTTCGTGTTTCACTGTTGCAGTCATCACACGGGTTGATTCCCAAAGCTGAGGAAGGGGTGGAGGCAGTCAAGAAGTATAAGGGGTGGAGACAATCGAGAAGTATTAGAGCTGGCTAGCAGGCCTTGAAAGACTGCTGTGGCAAATCCAGCTCTGGATTTAGAAAAGATAGTCAAGTGGTAATGCTTGGTGAAGGTGTGTACCGAAGTCCAAGTTGCAGCTTCCAGGATGTCTCTGGTAGGGACTCCCCTGAGAAATGCTGTAGAGGTTGAGGTAGCCCTAGTGGAATGAGTTCTGATCCCCTGTGGGGTAGGTTTTCCATGGTGTTTGTAGCAGTAATGGATGCCGTGTGCCATCCACTTTGAAATGGTTTGCTTTGAAATGGCCTTGCCCTCTGCCCCTATAGCAAAGCTGACTTGCAGCTGGTCAGATATTCTGAAAAGTTTAGTCCTATCAAGGTAGAACCTGTCTGTGCACGTCCTAGGAGTGCAGGATCCTTTCCCCGTTATTCTGAGGATTAGGGAAAAAGGTTGGTAAATGGATGGATTGGTTTAAAGCCACACTGGATACCACCTTAAGCATAAATGATGGGTTAGCCCTGAGGGGATACCCTGTCAGCATGGAAAATAATGAAGGGTTCCACAGCCATTAGTGCCTGTAACTCAGACACTCTTCTTGCTGAAGTGAGGGCTAGAAGTAAGGCTGTTTTCCCGAGAGAGGAATTTTAACTTTGCTGCAGCACCAGGTTCAAAAGGGGGAGAAGCGTGAGCTTCTCTAGTACAAAGTTAAGGTCCCAGGCAGGGGTGGGAGCTCTCCTTGGGGGGCCTTAAATTGCTAGCTCCTCTCAGGAACTGTTTGAGAGGGTGAGAAGAGAGGTGGCTTGGTATTGTAATGAGCTGCGATGGCAGAAGCATGAATCTTAATTGATGAGAAGGATAGGCCTTTGTGGAGCAGCTCTGCCAGGTAATCCAGGATTTGAGACAAGGTGGGCACGGTTGTGTCCTTTCCTTGAGACTGGCTCCAAGAACAATATCTTCAATTTTTCTGAACAGGATTTTCTAGTACTAGGCCTTCTGGCCTCCAGGACGATGTCCAGCACCTGTCTGCTCAGAGTTGCTGGTGGTGTATTTAGGGGGTAAAGCCAGGCTGCAAGGTTCAGCGTTTGCAGCTGTGGATGCAAAATCTGTCCTTCCTGCTGGGACAGTAGGGAGGGGGGTCTGATGTCAGTGCCAGGTTGGCACTGCTGTCGGACAGCATAGGAGTGGAAACCAGTGTTGGTGTGGCCAGTCTGGGACAATAAGGACTGTCCATGGTCTGTCCTGTTTGATCTTGAGTAGTACTTTTGAGAGGAGGGGCAGAGGGGGAAAAGGCATAAATTGAGAGGTTTTCCCATTTAAAGGATAGGGCATTCACTTTCCACACTTGGCTTTGAGGGTTTCTGGTGCACAATTTGCTCAATTGATGGTTTTGGGGGGAGGCAAAGAGGTCCACCTCGTGTCCCCCACCTGTGGATTAAAAGTTTGAATGAGTTGGGCTCCAGTTTCCACTCTTGTGGGTCCAGTAAATGTCTGCTTAAGTAGTCTGCCAGTGAATTTTGTTTGCCTGGCAGGAATTGAGCTTGCACGTGCACTTGGTTGCTCAAGGCTGTGTTCCACAGGGCCATGGATAACCTGCAGAGTGGGTAGGAATGAGTTCCCCCTTGTTTATGTACCACAACTGTGGTGTTGTCTGTCTTTACCAGGAGCTGTCCTGGAAGGATAAGGCATTTGAAGGCTGTCAGAGCATTCTGTACGGCTACCATTTCTTTCTGACTGATATGCAGAGGAATTTGTCCTGGGCTTCATTTGCCTTGAATGCATTCGCCTGCCATGTGAGCACCCCCCCCCCACGCATACTCTTGATGCATCTGATGTCAGAGTTTGGGTGGCGAGGGGTTGAGTGAAAGAAGTCCCTTGTTGTGGTTGCATGCCTCTGCCCACCAAAGGAACTCTTCCCTTAGACAAGGAATGATAGGAATCCGTGTTTCCAGGTCCTGAGAATGTTGACACCAGAGACTTTTTAAGTACCCCACATGGAATTAGTAGAATGCATAAGGCCATGAACCCTAAGGCTTGCAGTATTTTTCTTGCAGATAGCTGGATTTTGGTGGGCATTAGTTTGAAGTAGTTTGTCAAATAAGCCTGTTTTTCTGGAGTGAGGAATGCCATCTGGGAAGTTGTGTTCAAGCTTGCTCCCAGGAATACAATCTTTTGGGTGGGCACCAGTTGTGATTTCTTTTCATTTATGGTGTACCCAGAGAAGTTAGAAGTCTCTTTACAAATGCCAGGTGATGAAGTGGCAATTCCTGACTGTCCGCCTGAATCAGGCAACTGTCCAAGTGTTGGTAAATTTGAATATTTCTGTGCCTGCAGTATGCAATGACTGGAGCCATGCACTGTGAATACCCTGGGTGCAGTAGATAAACCAAAGGGATGTGCAGAGAACTGACCGTGCATAGAGCCTGCTCTGAAACGTAGATATTTCCTGCAAGATTCCCTTATGGGGATGTGCAGATAAGCTTCTTTTAAGTCTAGGGTGACTAGCCAAGTGTCCCTAGCTAGCATAGGAAGAAGCTGTTGCAGTGTAAGCATTTTGAATTTTGGGACCACCAGGAAGGTGTTGAGAATTGACAGATCCAGGATAGGGTGCCAAGAGCTCTGTTTTCTGGGCACCAGGAACAGTCTGGAGTAGAAAAGTACAGTTTTGTACCTACCATAAATGTAGATGTCCGAATTGGATAGCATCTGCAGTCATAACAACTGGGTTGTCCTGTCGTCAGGCAGCCCTTCAGTCGGCCGGATTCCAAAGTCCGGGTCCAGCTTCGGCTGATGTCGCACTTCACCCGACGTCATCTCTGTTGGTCTTCGGGTATAAAAGCATCAGCCGACGCCATTTTCTTCAGTGTTTCTTGCCCCAGATGCCAGAAGCCCTATAGAAGGCTAAAAATTTTGGATAGATGCCAATGTTTCCAAAAGATAGAGGTAAACACAAAAATAAGCATGTATGTACATAAATACAAACAAATACACCATGAAAGAAATCCCCCACTAGCTAGCTATTAGAAGGGTAAACACCCTAGGAGTACCACAGAGGGAAGGAGGGAGGTAATCCTGACTGCAGATGCTATCCAATTCGGACATCTACATTTATGGTAGGTACAAAACTGTACTATGTCCTTCATGGATGCATCTGCAGTCATAACAACTGGGTAGAATACCATAGCCAACTAGGGAGGAGGATAAAAGTAAATTATGGTGTGTTTAGGATCCCTGCAGAACAGCAGTGGCAAACCCTGCTCGGGATCTGGAATATAGAGGTAAATTATAATGCTTGGCAAATGTATGCACGGAGGTCCAAGTAGCCACCTCAATAATGTCTTTGGTAGCCACTCCTCGTAAGAAGGCTGTGGTAGTGGCTGTTGCCCTTGTAGAATGAGGTCTTATGTTCTGTGGAATTGGCTTTCCATGGAAGGAGTAGCAGAATCGTATGCAATTTCCTATCCATTTGGAGATTGTCTGTTTGGAAATAGCTTTTCCTTCCCTTCCTGTTGCATAGGCTATGAAAAGTTGGTCAGTCTTTCTGCTATTTTTTTGTTCTGTCCAAGTAGTAGCGTAGCTGTCTATGTACATCCAAGGTATGCAGTATTCTTTCCCCTCTGTTTTGTGGGTTGGGAAAGAAGGTAGGCAGGTGGATTGCCTGGTTTAAAGACACTCTGGATACCACCTTAGGCATAAATGTAGGATTAGTCCTCATGGACACTCTATCTTGGTGGAAGATTAGAAAGGGTTGCACTGCCATTAAGGCCTGTAGTTCTGAAACCCTCCTTGCTGAAGTAATTGCCAGTAGGAAAGCAGTTTTCCATGACAGGTGTTGTAGGTCTGCTGTTGCTGCTGGTTCAAAAGGTGATAGTGTCAATTTTTCTAGCACAAAGTTCAAGTCCCAAGCTGGCAATGGTGGTTTCCTTGGAGGTTTTACATTCTTGATTCCTCTGAGGAACTGCCTGAGCAAAGGGTGTGAAAAAACAGGTGGATCAAAGCTGTATTCTGCTGAAATAGCTGATGCATGAATCTTGATGGAGGAGTAGGACAGGCCTGAATGAAGTAGTTCGCCAGATACTCCAGAATGTTAGGCATATCTATGTTTGATACATCTTTTCCTCTTTCAGAACTCCAAATGACAAACCTTTTCCATTTCCCAGCATAATTCCTTCTAGTTGAAGGCCTGCGTGCTTCAAGAATAATGTCTTTAACTCTTTGTGAAAGTTCTGTATTAGCAGCTGCTATGTGATGTTCCATGCAGTCAGTTGCAGCGTTTTAGGTTTGGATGCATGGTGCTGAAGTTGTTCTGAGTTAGCATCAAAGGCATCAGGGAATTGGCCACATATTGTTCGAGACATGCTCCTCAGTAGTGGGTACCAATGCTGTCTTGGCCAGTTTGGGGCTATCAGGATTATCCTTGGGCCTTCCTCCTTGATTTTTAGTAGTACTTTGTGTATCAAGGGAAGAGGTGGGAATGCATATGCTGTTAGGCCTTTCCAGCTGAAGGAGAGCGAGTCCACTTTCCATGCTAGTGGGTGGAATGTCCTTGTGCAGAATTTTTGAGCTGGTGATTGAGAGGTGATGCGAATAGGTCTATCTGAGGCATTCCCCATTTCTTGAGATGGTCTTGAAGATATCCGGGTGCAGCTGCCATTCGTGGGCATCCGATGTGGTCCTGCTTAACATATCTGCTAGAGAGTTTTCTTTTCCTGGCACAAATATTGCCTGTAACTGGATGTTGTAGCTGAGTGCCAGGGTCCACAGCTCCAAAGTCATTCTGCATAGGGGTAAGAATGAGTGCCTCCCTGTTTGTTGATGTACCACATGACTGTGGTGTTGTCTGTCCTTATCATCAAGTGGTCCTCCTTGAGAAATGGTCTGAACTTTTGGATTGCCAGTTTTACTGCCAGCATTTCTTTTAGGTTGATGTGCAGGTGAAGTTGGTCCTGTGTCCACAATCCTTATGCGCATTTGTCCAGCATATGCCCCCATCCTAGGTCTGAAGCATCTGTTGTGATGGTCTGGCTTGCTTGACCCTTGCGAAAGGGCAGGCCTGGGTTTGACTGGCATGCCTGAGCCCACCATAGGAACTCCTGTTTTAAGCATGGTATTAGTGGGATTTCCGTTTCTAGGCTGTGTCTGTGTTGGGACCATAAATTCTTTAGGTACCACTGTAGTTTTCTCATATGTAGTCTGGCAAATGGAACCAAGATTATGCATGATGCCATGAAACCCAAGGCCTGCAGTACCTTTCTTGCTGTTAACTTGTTCAGTTTTGTTAGTGCCAAGAAGTAAAGAGGGAGTTCTTTTGTTTTTCTGTAGTTAGGAATGCCATTTGTCTTACTGTGTCCAATTCCGCTCCCAGGAAAGTCCTTGTCTGGGATGGTATCAGTCTTGACTTTTGTAAATTGACTGTGTATCCCAGTGCTTGAAGCAAGTAAATGACCCTTTGTAAATCTGTTGTCAGCTTGCTTTTGTTGTCTCCTTGTATCAGGCAGTCGTCCAGGTATGGATAAATTTGAATTCCCTGTAGTCTGCAATGGGCGATTACTGATGCCAGGCATTTTGTGAATACTCTGGGCAGTAGATAAGCCAAAGGGCAATGCTGAGAATTGATAGTGCTCTGATCCTGCAAGAAATCTGAGGTATCTTCTGCAGATTGGTCGAATGGGGACGTGCAGGTATGCCTCCTTGAGATCTAGAGTTACCAGCCAACACTCCTTGCCCAGCATGGGAAGAAGTTGCTGTAGGGTCAGCATTTTGAATTTTGGGACAATGATGTAAGTATTCAGGGTGGACAGGTCTAGAATTGGTCTCCAACTTTTTCCTTTCTTGGAACTAGGAATAGTCTGGAGTAGAACCCCTTTCCTTGCTCTGCTGTTGGCACTTTCTCCACAGCTCTCATGTTTGCTAACTCCATTATCTGTTGTAGAGCCTCTGTCTTTTGATTTGGAGGTAGATTTGGCATTCCTCTTTTGTCTGGTAAAGTGTGGAAGTGGAACCGGTAACCTTGATCTATGGTTCGTAAAATCCACTTGTCCTTTGTTATGTGGTGCCAGTTTTTTGAAAATAAGGTTAGCTTTCCGCCTAGAGGAGCTGCTATTTGTTCCCTGGTAGGCGGGTTTAGGATTAAGTCACTGTGGTTGTGTTGATGTAGTGGCAGGTGTGGAGTCTGTGCCTCTGTTGTTACCTTGCCACTGTCGTCCTCTGTAGGCACCTCCTCTGGATTGGTTTCTGCCTCTGGAGCGTCTATTCCTGCCCCTTTGAGGTCTTGTGGAGTCAGGAAAGGACCAATTTTGGCAGGCCAGTTCCTGCTAAACCTTGGGGGTTGAACCTGCAAGAAATCTTTAACTGTCTGGACTGATTTTGCCTTTTCTTCCATTTTCTTCATAACCTGCTGGGCAGGTGTACCAAACAAACTTGTTTTATCCATAGGAGCATCTAGCAATTTAGATTTAACATGATCCGGTAAAGCTTGCTCCTTTAGCCATGCATGCCTTCTAATTACAGTGCCAGTCATGGCTGATCTAAATGAAGCCTCCAGTGCATCATAGCCACATTTTAAAGAATGGTTACTAACTTGCTGTATGTGATTTACCATTTCTAATACATATTTCTTATCAAGAGATTCATCAGTGGTTAGTTTTTTAGTTAACTGATCAAGCATAAACTCTTGGTATTGTATCATGTGAAACTGACAGTTTAAAGCTCTAGCTGAGAGAGTGGCTGAAGTGTAAACCTTTTTACCCCATCTGTCTAATGACCTTGCTTCCCTTTCAGAAGGAACAGGGTTTTTAGCTATGGTCGCTGCTACTGCCTTGGGACCCTGGGAAATAGTTTGGGGTCTGCAAGAGGGGCCTTGTAAAGGTGGTGATGAGTATCTGGCACCCTGTAAAATCTGTCTGGTTTGGCAGGGGCTGGGGTAAAGAATCTGGAGCGGAGCAGACATCATTGAAAGCATCATCCACCACAGAGAGAACAGGAGGTATAGCTAAGGGCCTGTGCTGTGGAAGGTGCAAAAGGTCCTAAGTCTTTTCCTGGAGTCTGAAAAATCCTGTTGCTGCCATTGGAACTGTTCTCGCATGGCATGCAAGGTTTCCCCAAAGGAGAATTCTTCTGGTGGGAAGCAGCTGGAATGGATTCTTCAGCATCAGAATCTTCAAAATTGGAGAAAGGAGCCTCTGGCTGGTCAGTTATGTCTGATTCATCAGCAGAATCATCAGAGGACACTGGCTCATGGGGCTCTGCCCTAGGTCTCTTCTCTGGGGGCTGAGAGGCCCTGTCTGGGTGAGATTGAGATCCTCTAATTAATGAAATTAAATCTTCTGCCAAAGTAAGCATTTGAGAACTGGAAGAGGGCCTGGTTGAGGGGGGTTTAACAGGCACTGTTCTAGTAGTCTTGGCTGCTTTAGCTCTGGCGAAGGCCTTAATGGACATGGCTGCTGGAGGCCTAGCAGCACCACGTGCTGGGGTAGAGACATCCAAGGGAATGGTGTCTGATAAGTCAGTGGTAAGCACCGTAGTGGGTAAAATTTCTGAGGCCGATTCAAGAGTGTTAGCAGGGAACTCAGTTGTAGAGATAGATTCAGCTGTATTTTGATCAGTTTTCGGTTTCGCCGAAACCGAGACACTCATGATTTGCTTAACCATGGTTTCGGCGAAACCGCGGACCGCGAGTGTCGGTCTTTTCTTTGCGTTTTTGGCAGAATGCGTGGTCGGAGGATCCGGCGGCATAATGTATGCAAAATCAGAACCGAAAAACTGTTCTGCAAACTCCGACCGACGTCTAAGCGTTCGTCGGTTGAAAGAAGCACAGGGCGAACAGGCTGCTACGTCGTGGGCTGGGCCTAAGCAAGGCAGGCAGTAAGAGTGGAAATCTTTATGAGGTATTTGTTTCCCACAGGTTAAACAATTATTAACTTTTTCTGACATCGGCTGAGGCAAGAAAGAGTCCCCAACGGCGTACTTAGCTTTAGAAGTCTTGAGTAGTATTCGGTAGAAGTAATCTCTGGATCCGACCGACCGGCACTTGCGAACAGCTTCTGCTTCGGGCGCCACGCGGCAAGAAAGACTGAAGAAAATGGCGTCGGCTGATGCTTTTATACCCGAAGACCAACAGAGATGACGTCGGGTGAAGTGCGACATCAGCCGAAGCCGGACCCGGACTTTGGAATCCGGCCGACTGAAGGGCTGCCTGACGACAGGACAACCCAGTTATGACTGCAGATGCATCCATGAAGGACATCCCTGTCCCCTTTGCTCTATTGGAACAGGTTGAATAGCCCTGATACTGAGAAGAGAATGTACTTGCTTTTGAGCCTCTGCCCACTGGTTCGGAGGAAAGTCTGGCAACCCACTTGGGGATGACAGTGGAAGTAGAATCTGTATCCCTGGTATATGTTTAGGACGCATCAGTCCTGGGTAATGGACACCCAGTTTTTTGCATGCAGGGCGAGTTTGCCTCCTAGGGGTGCAAGTACTTGGGCATGGCTGGGAAGGATTATAGACAAGTCACTGTGAACTTTTTCCATAAGGGGTGGCTTACCACTCTGTTTTTGAGGTGGCAGCACTCCATTGTTTAGATCTCTGCATACCCTGAGACTGTAGTCTTGCTAGTCTGTTGCCCCTGGGTTTAGACTGAAGACCTGGGAGGGACTGGAAAAGATCAGTTTTTAGAAGATCAATGTCTAATAAATCTAGGTGGCTGCACCTTTAAGACATCTTTAACAGTTTGCATAGATTTAGCTACTTCCTCCATCTTTTTAAAAACTTCTACTTTTGTGCCAAACGTTCCTGGTGTAATGTAGCATCTAGTAATTTTGCTTTGACATAGTCTGGCAAGATTTGTTCCTTTAGCAAAGCATGCCTTCTCAGTATACTGTGACCGCAGCCCTGCAAGATGCTTCTAAGGCGTCACACTGCAAAGTATGTTTACTAACGTGGTTTGCAGAATGTATTAAATCTTGTAAATCTTTATTTTCTGTACAGTCTGGAAGCAACAGTTTTTGTTTAATTAGTTCCATAATATGCTGCTGGTACTTCAACATGTGAAACTGGGAATTCAAAGCCCTGATGGCAAGAGTTGCAGAGGTATATACCTTCTTACCCCCCCATCTGTCTAAAGCTCTAGAATCCCTGTCCGAAGGGGTAGGATTTTTGGCTAGTAGTAGCCTTATTGCATTTAGGTCCCTGTGAAATGGTCTCCAGATCCGCAATGGGATTCTTAAAGAGAAATTTGAGAGAGTCAGGTACTCTTTAGTACCTATCAATCTTTCTAGGAGCTGGTGATAAAGTATCCGGAGAAAGGCTGGATTCCATGAAGACGTCACTGACAATATCAAGGGCAGGGGGTACAGCTAGAGGCCTGTGCTGGGACAAGTCTAAAAATTTACTGAGTCTCTTTTTGGACTGAGGGTAGTCCTGGCATTCCCAGCAGAAATGCTCTCAAGGTATGCAAGGTTTCACCAAAAGAAAAGTCCTCTGGAGGGGAGGCAGAGGGAATAGAATTCCTCTGCATCTGAATCCTCATAGGTAGATAAGGGTATGTCCTGGAAATCAGAGGGATCAGAGTCATCGGACTCTGTAGAGTCTGAAAGAAAATCCATTCTTTGTCTTTTAGAGGGGGAAGGCTGGCTTCCCCTAATTAAAGTTCTAAGTTCTTCAGCCATTCTAAGCAATTGTTTCTGTGGGATGGAAGCTTGAGCATGTGCTTTGGTCACCGGTTTTCAAGGCATAGTGCGAACACTGGGCCTGAGAAACTTGATTGTTGCATCTTTCGGCTTTTCCCGGTTAGGGGTCGCCACAGCGGAACTCCAGTCTGCTAATGATTGGCAGTAGATTTTTATGTGCCGAGTTGCCGGCCTTGACTCGCAACCCTCAACGAAGGTACGCCCATTCACGCATGTCTCCACACAAGACGCTCTTAGCTGAGAATCGAACAGGACAATGTCTTACTGTGAGGGAACAACACTACTGCAGCACCATCACCGCAGTACGTAGTTTTAGTAAAAAAAAAAATGAAATTATCTGTTGAAAACAAACATCGGAAGGTCAGAATACACCCTCAGAAGCCGGTGCCTGCACAGCGGCTCCGGACCCATCCAAGGTAGAGACATTCGCAGGTTCCATAGCTGAAGCATCCCACGGCATACCAGACTCTGAATGGGTCTCAGCAGAAGACTGCGAATTTGTAGAAGTGGGTATCAGGGGCTGCAAAAGCACCTGAGTACTGGCGGACTGGCAACTAGCTAAACTGAAGCATCGTTGGCAGTTTTGAACCTATGTGATCTGTCTTTATCCTTACATTTTTCGAAAGATCGGAAGTCGGATGGCTTATGGAAGCCATTTCAGAATAAGGAGAATGAGAGCAAAAGAATTTAGTGACAAAGATAGCCCGACAACGAATAGTTCAGGTGTTAAACAAGGCACAAAACCTACAGTGAGGAATGTCGTGGACTGGGCCTAAACAGAGGACGCTGTAAGAATGAAAATCTCTGAGGTCTTTGCTTTCCACAGGCAAGACAATTGTTAACTTTTTCTGACATCGGTTAGAGCAAGAAAAAAGGATCCCCAATGAGGTACCTAGCTTTAGAAGACTTCAGGTTTGAAAAACGAAAATTTCAGGAAGCAGATGACCGTCACTTGCAAACTGCTGCTTCGGGCTCCCACGCGGCAAGAAAAGCTGGTGTAATGTTGTCGGCTGCATGATTTATACCCATGATGACCTTAAGTCATGGAAGAGGCAACAGCATCAGATGCAGAAATCCCAAGACTTTGGTATTCGGGCCGACTGAGGGCTACCTGCAAGCAGATGACCCAAGTGTGATGACTGCAACAGTGAAACACAAAGAACATTGGTACCCACTATACCTATTTCAGCAGATTCCGAACGTTCCTCCAGGTGAATGTCGGACACAGGAGGGAAGTCAGGTGGAAGAGATGCAGCAACAGGTTCTGGCCGCCCTCTCCACTGTCTGACTGAATAGCCCTTCCATTACTAGCATCAAACGTTTAAGATGCTAGTTTTCTAGGTAAATATTAAGGGAGTGCAGATGACTGTGGAGTGTCTTAGGTATGAAGGCCTGTCAGATCACACAAGTTTGATGGTAGTGTGTAAGCCCTAAGCAGAAAAGGCAGAGCTAGTGGGCGTCCTTATGGGGGGAATCTGACGTCCACACCTGCACTTTCCTTTCCTGGATGACATGAAGCTAAACAGACATGCAGTGTCCCAAACGAATCAGGAAAAATAGCCCCAATGGGGTACTTATCTTTTGATTCAAAGATCTGATGGCAGGGACAGCAGGAAGAGCTGACTTTTGACTGGCAGCAGAGAAGTTCTGAGGAAAGGTATGAGCAGACGTCACTTTTATGGTCCACATACCCTCGGCCAACATCAGATGTCCCACGTACCTAGCAGTGACTAGAAGCTTTTGTATACTGGTTGGACGTTCAGGTCAATAGCAGAGAAGACATGGTCTCATTGTCCTTGCATGCCTCAGTGACCCTCAGAGTCCCCTTTCCAGGGCACAGAGGGAAGAATATCCTCAAACCCTAGTTGCAAGATAGTTAGCCCTCATGTCCTACATGCACTGGGTCTTGTACATGGCAGCTGAGCATTTCAGGTCTGTGGCCAGCATTATAACTGGGGAAAGTGCTCATCAAGGGTAAAGTTGGTGGAAACGGTACAGCCTGCACTGGGATTGGTGTTCAAAAAAGGATACAATGCACTTGCAAGAAAAGACCCCATGTAATGACAAATGGCAGATTTACATACAACACCCTGGACTATAATACCTTGTCAGTGCTGGAAAAAAAAAAAAACAGCTAATCCTCCTCAAACTGTCAATAAGCCATACTGTCTGGCCAGGAGGAAGCTTAGGAAAGGATCCCTAGTCCAAAGAGGAAAGGTTTGGGGCAGCCAAAGATATGATCCCACTCAAATGAAGGACAAGTGGTTCAGACATCTCAAACCTCTCAAGGTGGTGGCACCTCTTGCAAGTGTCTCATCAACAGATAACCATCTCAATCCATTCTGCACAAGAGAAGCTGACAGCATGAGAAACCTGGGAGGCTAACTAGAGAGATTTACCTTATGAAAAATGTAACCACTGCATGGCCTCCTCTTCCTCTGCTCTCTTCCTCACTGAATACTTAGCAGTGGCATAACAGCATGCAAGGGATCATTCCTGGCGATCAAATTAGCAATCTACACCACAACCATCCTGAGTGAAATCAAGTTTTACAACTTCAATCTTCACAGTCACCAAGCTGGGCACTTACAGCAACATCCCACCTCCTTACCTTTTTCACCTTCTCAGATAACCAAGTCACTTTCACCACTGCATGTCTAGGTATGGCCTTCTAGTGTGACATACAGCACAATAGTCTGGCAGGATGCATAATGGGGGAGTGGGGGTTGAGGACAGCAAAAACAGGAAACCCTAACATTTACTTACTGCAAAGTGCAGATAATCCAATCTTCAACATTTCTCAAACAAACCTAAAAGTTATCTGTAATGTTTTTAAATAATACAGGCAAACATGTCAATTAGACACTGCCATACAAAGAAGCAAGTTTTTGTGCTACTTTTAACAAGCTTAATCAAACAAGCATTTTGGTCTTCTAAGGTTCATAGGTGCTTACTAGGCTAATGACCAGAAGGGCCTATTTCAGCCTAGCCATGCATCCTAAATCTGACCAGTTCTGGTACCCTTAAGTGCAAGCAGAGTCTTGGGAGATGAAACGTTTACAAGTAGGGGCCTGGGAGATTAACCATTTACAGGCTGTGTCCATTAGAGACAGGTGCCAAACCAGGGATGAATTTCCTGTTCCCCATTCAATTGTCCAAGCTGCACTTGAATTGGCTTAGGGAGAACTCTGCCTCATATGGATGGGGAGCCAGTTACAGAGATGGGGTAGTCTCTGGGATACACACCTGTCTCTCCAGCAGGTCCTATTTATATCACAGGCAAGGTTCAAGTCTTTAGAACTGGTAATTTTGATGCTGTTTTCTGGATATGCAGGAGGACCACCAGTCAGGAAGTCTGACAATGGCCTGTAGGCCCAGGCACAGATCTCCCAACAGCTTGTAGGAGACAGTACAGGGACAGACCCTTGACACTGTCTACAAAGGACATGTTACACCATGTATCCTTTTAGTGAGGAACCTCTGTGGATGCTCCAATTGTTGGACATACCTGGTTAGGTACATACCAAAGTGGGGAGTGCACTCAGTGACAGGTCTGATGAATTCTGAATAGACTAGAACAATGACTTCCTTCGACGTAGATGTCATATCCTTGTTTATAAGTTTCACAACATAGAATTATTTCTTCACTACCAATGACATGTTATGGTCAAAGGCTAGATTACTGTCTACTGGGTCAACTCTAAGGGGTGTGTTGTCAATATATTTACCAGGGTTGGAAGACTTCCTAAATGATACTATTATGCATTTTTTGGCATTTAGTTGTAGCCCATGGCTCTGACACCAGTTGTGTCATCCCTTCCTGCAGAACATTTGTGTCGATGTGGGATTCACTTTCTTCTCCATAAATAGCACACAAAAAGTACAGTTTTGTACCTACCATAAATGTAGATGTTCGAGGATCCACATTGCTGCAGTCATAACCTGTGAGTAGTCCGCTGTCCTAAGAGTTAGGCTGGTGTCGGTCATGGGCACCCGGAGCTGACGCCAGTACGTAGTAGTACTTAAGCGCATGACCGACGCCATATCCTCAGTCGTTCTTGCCGCAGATGTCAGAAGGCCTTAAAAAAGAAAGGCCAGAGCCAAAATAGTAAATACCCAACAACCACAAGTGAGGAAATAACAATTATCCCAAAGAAATAACAGCAACCCCAAACTATAGAGGGGAAGGCGGGAGGGAAAATAGGACTGCAGCAATGTGGATCCTCGAACATCTACATTTATGGCAGGTACAAAACTGTACTATGTTCTTCGTCTCACATTGCTGCAGTCATAACCTGTGGGTAGAATCCCAAAGCAAAGGAAAAGGGAGGCTGGCAAACTAAAAAGCATTAGGAGCTGCTAACATGCCCTGTAAGACTGCAGTGGCAAACCCAGCCCTAGACTTGGAATAAAGAGGGAGATGGTAATGCTTAGTAAAAGTGTGAACTGAACTCCAAGTAGCTGCCTCCAAAATATCCTTAGTAGCTACCCCTCAAAAAGGCAGTAGATGTGGCAGTAGCCCTAGTGGAATGAGGTCTGATCCCAGCGGGAACATTCTTCCCATGATGAGAACAACAAAAAGCAATACATTGACCAATCCACTTAGAAATAGTCTGCTTTGAAACAGCTTTCCCTTGTGAACCCAAAGCAAAGGAAACAAATAACTGTTGAGACTGTCTGAACTCTCTAGTTCTGCTCAAATAATAATGCAGCTGCCTGTGGATATCCAAAGAATGCAAGACTTTTTCCCCCTTATTTTGGGGATCAGCATAAAAAGTAGGCAAATGGATAGACTGGTTCAAGGCCACATTAGAAATGACTTTTGGCATAAAAGTAGGGTTAGTACGCAAAGAAACTCTATCCTTATGGAATATCAGAAAGGGTTCAACAGCCATGAGAGTCTGCAATTCAGATACCCTCCTAGCAGAAGTAATGGCCAACAAAAAAACAGTCTTCCAAGACAAAAACTTCAATTCAGTTGTAGCTGCAGGTTCAAAAGGAGGTAAAGTAAGCTTCTCCAACACAAAATTGAGATCCCAGGAAGGAGTAGGAGCTCTACGTGGGGGTCTTATATTTTTTGCCCCTCTAAGAAATTGCTTAAACAAAGGGTGAGAAAACAAAGGAGGGTCACAATCATAGTGAGCAGAAATGGCTGCAGCATGCACCTTCACAGAGGAAAAAGACAAACCCTTGTCTAGTAATTCAGTAAGGTACTGTAGTGTAAAACTCAAATTAGGCACCGAGACATCAAAGCCCTTTGTTGTGCTCCAGAGAAAAAATCTCCTCCATTTATCAGCATAAACTTTTCTAGTGCTGGGCCGCCTGGCTTCCAAAATGACATCTAAAACCTGTTGAGGAAGCTGAGACCCCACCGGCTCAAACAGAATACGCCAGGCTGTGAGATGCAGGGACTGCACCCTGACATTGAGCAAATGATTGCTTGACTGGGACAACAAGTGAGGAAGCTGTGGCAAAGGCCAAGGGGGCTCCTGAATTAAACTCCTCAGCAGAGGGTACCAGTGCTGACGTGGCCAATCTGGTGCTATTAGAATCATGCAAGGCTTGTCCCGCCTGACTTTCAAGAGTACCTTGGGAAGGAGAGGCAGAGGAGAGAAAGCATAGACGTGAAGGTTGTTCCAACTGAAAGATAGAACACCCACTTTCCAAGCTTTTTGGTGAAACATCTTTGTGCAAAATTTTGGTAGTTGGAAATTTAGAGGAGAAGCAAACAGATCTATGTCTGGAGTTCCCCAAGCCACTGTCAACTGTTGGAATACCTGAGGATCCAATTTCCACTCGTGGGGATCCACAATTTGTCTGCTCAAGACATCTGCTAGGGAGTTCTGTGCTCCTGGCAGAAACCGTGCTTGAAGAGTGATGTGCAAACTCAGAGCAGTCTCCCACAAAATCATGGCTCGTCTGCAAAGAGGGTAAGAATGGGTTCCCCCCTGCTTGTTGATGTACCACATACATGACTGTTCTATTGTCTGTTCGAATCAACACCTGTCCTGGTTGAAGTAGGCCCTTGAAAGCCATCAGGGCAAACTGGACTGCTAACATCTCCTTCATGTTGATATGCAAATGCTGTAGTCTGGGAGGCCACGTGTCTTGAATCCATGTCCCATTGAAGTGTGCTCCCCAAGCCAAGTCTGAGGCATCTGTCGTTATGATCTGACTCGCCTCTGGTCGGGTCACAGAGCGCCCCTTGTTTAGGTGACATTCCTGCGCCCACCACAAGAATTCCTTCTGGATGCAAGGTATTATCCGAATGACAGTGTCCAATTAGAGGCAGTGTTGAGTCCATACACTTTTGAGATACCATTGTAGCTTCCTCATATGCAGTTTGGCATTGGGAAGTACTATAATGGAAGATGCCATGAACCCCAAGGCTTGAAGGACTGTACTTGCAGTCAGCCTGGACAGTACTGATAATTGCTGGAAGTATAGGTGAAGAGTTCTTTGTCCGGGGTCAGAAAAGCCATCTGAGAAGCTGTATTCAGTCTCACACCCAGAAAGCACATGTCCTGAGAAGGTACTAGACTGGACTTTGTTTCGTTCACAGAATACCCCAGGCACCTTAAAACTGCCATTACATACTGTAGATGTTGAAGTAACTTGTCTTTGTCTTGAGCCAGAATCAGGCAATCGTCCAGATAAGGATAAATTTGTATTCCCCTCTGTCTGAAGAAAGCTATTACAGGAGCCAGAACTTTTGTGAACACCCTGGGCGCAGTAGATAAACCAAAGGGCAATGCAGAGAACTGATAATGAGAAGTACCAGCCCAAAATCGCAGGAATCTCCTGCAGCTGGGCCTGATAGGAATGTGAAGATAGGCCTCTGAGATCCAGAGTTACCATCCAGTGATCTTTGCCTAGCATAGGCAGAAGTTGTTGTAAAGTTAACATCTTGAACTTTGGAATGTCTAGGTAGGTATTGAGAATGGACAAATCCAGAATTGGCCTCCAAGTGTTTCCTTTCTTTGGCACTAGGAATAGATGGGAATAAAACCCTAGGCCCACTTCTGACGGAGGTACCACCTGGATTGCTCCCATCTGTAAAAGCAAAGAAATTTGTCCCTGAGCCTCCGCCCTTTGCTGAGGAGGTACATCTGGCATGCCTTTGAAAGGAGGAAAAGTGTGAAAATAAAACTTGTAACCTTGATTTATAATTTCCAACACCCATTTGTCCTGTGTGACCAAATGCCAGTTTAGTTTGAAAAGTGCCAACTTTCCTCCTAGAGGAGCTGCCAGAAAAGAAGGATCTGGCAGCTGAAAATACAGGTCATTGGGTTTGTTTACGAAAAGGCTGACCCCTGCCCTCACCAGATGACTGTGCAGGAGAACTCCAAGTCCTAGGCCTGAAAGAACCCTGAGCTTGAGCCCTACCTCTACCACGTCTAGATCTGCCCTTAGATTGAAAATCCGAAGGGTAGGACCATCCTCTAGCAGGCCAATTCCTGCTAAACTTAGGGGGCTGCACTTGCAAAAAATCCTTAACCGTCTGCATAGACTTAGCTTTATCTTCCATCTTTTTCAAAACTGACTCCACAGGGGAACCAAAAAGAACTTCAGATTGAAGAGGAGCATCCAAAATCCGAGCTTTAACGTGCTCTGACAAATTTTGATCCTTAAGCCAGGCATGTCTACGAATAACTGAGCCAGTAGCAGCCACCCTGGATGAAGCCTGAAGAGCATCGAAGCCACACTGCAAGGAATGTTTACCAACTTGATCTGAAGCATGAACCAACTCCTGCAATTCCATACACTCTATACCCTCAGATAAAGCATCCACCTTAGATTTCAATTGACCCAACAAAAAATTCTGATACTTCAGCATATGAAACTGGCAATTTAAAGCCCTCATAGCTAACGTAGAGGAGGTGTACACTTTTTTCCCCCACCTATCCAACGCTCTAGAATCTTTATCCAAAGGAACTGGATTCTTAACCACAGAAGCCCTGACACCCTTCGGCCCTTGAATAATAGTGTCCGGGTCAGCTCTAGGACTCTTATACAAATATTTATGTGCCTCTGGAACTCTGTAATACCTGTCTGGCTTGACAGGGGCAGGGGGTAAAGAATCCGGATTAAGTGAAGCTTCAGAAAAAACATCCTGAACAGCATCCAAGACAGGGGGAATAGCCAAAGGCCTATGTTGTGGCAAAAACAAAAATTCTCTAAGCCTTTTTCGAGAATCTGAAAAATCCTGACCTTCCCACTTGAAATGTTCCCTCATGGAATGTAAAGTTTCAGAAAAGGAAAAATCCTCTGGAGGAGAAGCAGAAGGACAGGAATCCTCTGCATCCGAATCTGAATATGGAGTGAAATCCTGAATATCCTCAGCCGAGGACTCAGTAGTCTGAAGAATGCTCCATTCCCTCTAAATCTGTCTCCACCCTAGGCCTCTTCTCTGGAGGGGGCATAGAACCCCTGATCAAAGTAATCAAATCCTCTGCCATTTTCAACATATGTTTTTTAGGAACAGAACCTGAAGAACTAGGGCTATGGCCAGTACCAGAAAGACCAGGCTTAGCTTTAGCAGGGCCTTTAGTCACCGAGGTGGAAGGCCTAATAACCTTTTGTAAGGATGGAACTACAGATACCCGAGAAGCACCCTCGGCCTGGCCTAACTCCTGAGAGGCCAACTCCTGTAAAAGTAAAGGTTCCCCCTGGGATTCAGCCGAAACCTCGGCTGGATCCACAGATTCAACCGTAGTTTCCATAGAACCGGCGTCCGCAATGGACGACTCATCCGGTTTAGACCTTAAAGATTTATCTTTTCGCTTTTTAGCGGTAGCGGGCGGAGGATCCAACGGCATGTTGTAGTTACACCTCTTACCGAATACAAGCCTGGCACAGTCTAATCTCCGTTTAATGGTGCGCTTATTAAATCTAGCGCAAAAGCGACACCCGACTACGTCGTGTTCAGGCCCCAAGCAAGGAATACAGAGAGAATGATAGTCCCTATGAGGTATCTGTTTCCCACAAGAAATACAATTATTAACTTTTTCTGACATCTTGATTAACTGAGGCAAGAAAAGACAAAAAGTTTCCCCAACGGGGTACTTAGCCCAACTTGGTCTTCGGTCTGAAACTTGATAACTGAAAATTTCAGAACGCCGAACTGCACTTGCAAACGCTGCTTCTGCTTCGGACCACACGGCAAGAAAGACTGAGGATATGGCGTCGGTCATGCGCTTAAGTACTACTACGTACTGACGTCAGATCCGGGCGCCCATGACCGACGCCAGCCTAACTCTTTGGTATTCGGGCCGACCGAGGACAGCGGACTACCCACAGGTTATGACTGCAGCAATGTGAGACGAAGAACATCTAGAGACTATCAACATTTCAAATGTTACCTCCTATTTTACTGCCTCATGTGAAATGTGACATTTATGGGAGACCCCTCTTACTGCAAAGACTCCTTCAAAATAAGGAACTTGGGGGGGGGGATCACAAGGGTAAGTGACATGCACCCCTTGGCCCGCAAGACTCAAGCTTGTCCCTCTCCCATGCAGTATGGATGCATGGCTGACCAGAGAGCCTGCAAAGAAGAAATGCTATTGTCTATTAAAATAAGCAGAAGCTAACCCAAGAGGCCCTTGTACAGGTATAGAACACCTTATATTATGGATTCTGCAGAGGGAAATGGGAAAACATCTTAAAATGCAAGTAAGAAAACAGCAGCTTATTCTTTCAAATGAAAGCTCTACTATACAGCAAAACAGAATACATTAAGTAAAATGACAAAAGAAATGCATATAACACTTGGCTGTTAGCACAAGTATAACACTTGTTCTGGAGGTTTTACTCGGCAACTTTAAGCAACCTGGTGTACAGATTAAAACAAAAAGCTGGCAAAAATGCAATACAATCCTTTATTTCAGTAATCAAACTTGCTTGTGACAAGCTATAAAAACTGTCAGCTATATGTTTAACTCCTAAAAAGAAACCATATTTATTAAGTAATGCATTTCAAATTGCAGTGAAAGCTGAAAAATTTCTCAGTTGCAATACTCATGTACTATGCCACATTAAATACTCTGAAAAAGTACTTGAACTTCAAAACTGATAGTGAAAAGTATTTCAGTCTCACACACTACAACAGAAGCCACATGTTCATTAATATTGGACTGCTGTAATGTTCACTGGCTTCCTTGAATAAGCATTTAACAGAAACAGAGATGCTATGTATGCTTCAAGGCACCTCTTATTTTGCTGTTCGTGCTATAACGATGTGTGCAAAATGTCTGTAAATCCCCAATTCCCTTCAACACTGCTACCCTTGCTACAAATCATGTTCACAAAATATGTTCAAGTTAAGGCATGTTTAAACAGTTTCAGAATGTTAACATTGATACAGACAGTAAAGAATAAATAAAAACATTTACACCCAAGAGTAAACAAAAAAGTAATTTGCACCAGTCTTTAACCATATTACATAAATGGATCTGTGCACTAGAGTGTACACAGGGAGACATGTTCAAGTTACACATTAATTTTTATTGAAAAAAATTTATAAACAGTGATAATGTTAAACTGTGACAGCAGAACTTGCATATTTTTGTTTAAAATTGTTGATTTCCACTGAGGTAACAAAAGGTTTTCATCAAAGTCCCCAGTGTCTTATCAGATCTTGATAAGCACTGTACAATGATTTACTTAGCAATGTGGATAAGAGTACTTTTGGACATCATAAAACAAAACCGATTTTGTAATATATAAAAAGAGCTACACAAATCATTTTCAAAAATATTACCAGCATGGATAGGGCTGTGAAGTTCTTTCCAAGCAATGTTTGGTGCTACTTAAGCGATAACCATATATTCAAAATATGAGAAATGCATACTTACTATAAACTAATATATCTACCTATGCATATACACCGTCACATATGAGATAATGCACCAACAATGCATGTACAGATGACACAGCAAAAACATGTGCATAAAGTACAGAAGCCAGTGCTAGAAGAGAGTAGTTGTAATGGCCGTCCATTAAATGGTGCATGACAAGCAGTCAGAGATGTTGAACCAACTACATTCTTAGGTTTGTGTACCAGTGGAAAATGGACAGGGAAAGTGAAGGTTTGGTAGAATAAAGGGATCTAGCAGCTCAGCATAGCTCAACACGAATGCTAATGAACATTATCCTGTTGTACTTAACTGGGTCTGAATCACTGTCTCCACTAACATACTGTACAATCAAGTCACTTGACCTGACAGAAGTCCTGGAGGCATAACTGTAGAGAGGCATTTGCACACAGATTACACCACCAAAAATGAAGATCAAGTAAAAGCCTCTAAGAAAGTGACTTAAATAAAAGTGTAGGAAAAACATTTGTTAAGGGATCCTAAGAAGGGCAAGGAAAAGGCTTCAATATTCAAGACAGCTCTAAAAAAAAAAAAAAAGAAAAGATAAAAGATATGGCACAAAAGACAGAGAAAATATTTAAATATGGTCGATGTGCACAGGATTTGCTTCCTAGTTCCTGACCTTCAAAGACCAAGTAAAGGAAAATGATAAAACTAAACCTCAACTATGGATCCTGTGTGACCCAAAGGCATAGCAAGAGGGTCTTAGGCAATTTTCCTTTTATTTAAAAGGAAACTGCTCCTTCTTTATCAGCGGTGCTCTGATTTTAAGCACTGCAGTAGTGGTTGCCCCCCCTTTCATGGATGACTGCTTCACTTTCAAATTTGACAGTCACTTTCCCCAAGGGAGTTAATTTATATGCTGTCAACCCAAGGATTTAAAATTATGTAATACCAAACCACCCCCCAAAAGTGTAAAAAGTTAAACGATGTGCTTCTGGTATTTTATACGATTCTGATGGCTAAAGATGGTGGGATATGCTTTCAAGCAGTTAGGCTTCAGAATAAATTTGAAAACAATGTCCAGACTTCATGCCCTCTGTTTTACAAACACCTGTACTAGTTCAGTATAAAAAACAAATCAAACACATTTTAGAAAGTATGTACCTGCACCCACCAATCCAGCAAGGTGTTTCTACACATACATTAGTCTTACACACAGTGTGCAAAAATACTATTACTGTACAGCCCTAGGAATCATTTCTGATGAATCAAGCTACTCTATTAGTCTGCTGGATGAGGAGGATATACAAGAGCTACATTCTTACTGTTATCAGTTGCTGTACAACACTACCCTTATTAACGGTTCTATTATTGGATTAATCCTGTCAGCCTATAAGAATCTGTTATCTTTTTTCATGTCTCCACAATTAAGGACAGCTGTGTCAGTGAAAACAAAATGTTCCATAATGCGTTGTTTCTGCCTACATTCACCAGTTCACCCCCTAATCACTGGCAACCATCATTCTGCAAATTAACAATTAAGATGTGGCACACCCATTGCTAGCAAGCAATTTACTAGTACATAGTTACTTGACTTGCAAGGATGTCCAACAGCAAAAGTTAGGGCTGGGTGACAGGACAAACACACATGGGAAATTGCTTCTCTTGAATGCGTCTGACATACCAAACATTAAAGAACCCTCATTCATGGGTCCTACAGTTGGATAAAATCCCAATCTGTTAAGCCATCAGGGTGTAAACAGGCAAGAGAATTCATCAGAACAGAATTTAAAAGTTGGCTCTGGAGTGCAGAGGCCAAACTCAGTCACTGTCAAAGGAATAATGACTGCAGGACTGGAGCACTACAGACAGTCATGATGCCAATGCATAGAAGTCATCCAAAAGCCAAAACTGGAGGAATCTATTCTTGTATGGCAGCAAAGTACAACAAAAGTCAGTTGGTACTGGCAACCAATGACAGAGAAAACAGCTGTCAATCGACTAAGCGGATAGTTGGCAAATAAGCTCTTTCATACTCACATTCTGGCACAGATATCCAGTGCAACTGCTTCACGGTGCATTTGAGTTGGAAGTGCATCTCCAGGGAATGAAATATCTGCGCCTATCACCAGTTTATCACCATTAACAGGGAAAAAATGGACTGGTTCACAATAATTTACTAAAATGTAGTAGAAGCAAAGTAAGGTAGGAACACCTGACCTTAAAATGGCCTTAAAGGACATTGCCTCATCCGAGCAACTGAAATTCCTAGACTCAAGAAGGAGATATAAAGATGAATTTCAATGCCAATGGACTTCCAGGCCTGCGGAAAATGAGGACGTTCTCCAAAGTAAACCAGAGAAGCAGAATTCTCAAGGGAACTGTTGAGGCTGTGCCTCAGTCCTGCCCATCAATAAAGAACATTACACAAAATACTCATCTGGGATCCTTCTGGTAAAACCTGAAGACAAAGCACACAGGCATCCAAAGCTTTAAAGACATCCATAACTGACCAGCTAGGGTGGTAGAGGGCACTGTTACCAAAACTGATACTGTTCTAATGGCAAGTCCAAATGGAAAGCTAACAGCTCCAAATCCAACCACGGCTCTAGCCAGCACGGGAGAAGGTTCAACAGAAGCAGGTCATGGGTCAGGACATACTGTGGAGCCTGCTGTTAACCAAACAATGGGGACATCCTTCGCCAACATCATGACAGAAACTTAACTCTTGGTACCTTTTGATGTGTGGATTCAAGTATCATTTTTCCTTCATCAATAACACTAATGAAAAATGTGCATGGATCATCCCAGGCCACAAATTAAGGGGAGCATGACCACATAAAACCTCATCTTCAGGAAAAAAAAAATACAGTGATCTCCTTTGGTACTGGAAGGGTTCTCTCCTGAAATGACACCCTCTTACACAGAGTCCAGCAAGGCACTGGAAGCCACAATTCCAGATAAGGACCAAAGTAGTAGTACTGAAAAAAACACACATTTGCGTTCACATGGAGATACTGAAATCTGGCTCGATGCCACACCAAGGCACCGGGAAGGGAGCTATTCAATGCAAAGGGAATGAATGGTCTTGTGCCCTCTTACATATTAAGATGCCACATTACACAGGGGATACCACACAAACAATGGGACACTGAAAGAAGCTAGACTGTCAAATCAGTCAGACCAGCCATCAGTTTCAACTGGTCAAAAATCAGACACTGTGGAGGGAGGGGCTCATTACTCAAAACTCCTACCCATGAGAAAGCATTCACTGACAGGCATAAGAACAGTTCTGAAAGAAAATGCCCACTCTAGTGTTTAACAGGGACTACCCACTAATTCAGGGTCCTGAAAAATTAGGGACTATCCAAAATGTGTTTAAAATATACAGCCACAATTTCACAACAGCTATACATACGCATCATAAGTATGCCACAACACAGTGAAGAATGTGACTGCATATTGTCGAACGCAAATGGATCTGAACTTGAGCTCTAAATTGCATCCATAATCCATACCAAGGCTTCCAATTCAAGACCTTCTGGGCCATCTATGCCCTCACAGCAATGGTAACTAGCAGGAGAAGCACATAGCTACAAACACAAAAAGGCAAGAGCCTTAACATGAGGCCATTATGACAACCCTGTGTGGCTTCAACACAAGAGAGCAGTACCCTATGGAAAAGTTATTACACTCAAGAATCCACAGGGAGGACCTCTCACCAGACAGTAGCCTCCAATGCAGGTGGGGTGGTGGAGTATAGTTCCACTCCCTCCAATTTTCAGTCACAGTGGTCAAAACCCAGCTACTAAAGACAACAATCCCCTGCTAAGCAAGATGTCACATCACAGCAAAGAGGAAGGAATCAAAATGAAGACTCCCTAATACTAATTAAAATCCCAAGGAATAACAATCCTAAATCCTTGTAAAGGCAGGAAGAATTAGCATGAGAAATGTCAAGACACAGATGGATGACAACGCTACAACCTAGAAGACAATTGCTAAATGGTTTGAAAGGAAGTTTTCTGTCTCAGCAAGTGACTGGGTTTGACTTCAAGCTTTAACAAACTTTTTGTTCGGGGGAAGGGGCAACATAAAAGATGAGTGCTAACTGCTGGCCCACTTTTTCCATATATTCTGATATAAAACACAGTGAGGTAGACCAGCAGGTTAAAAATGAGGGTAGCTCAAGCCTGATGGTACATGCATTAATGTTCACACTATACTCAGAATACCATTTACATGAGGGGAACACATACAGCATAAACAAAACAAAACTCAACTTGAAGTAACATAACATTGTGTGTGTGTGTGTGTGTGGGGGGGGGGGGTCCAGTCCAGCTCTTACTCCTACCAAGAGCAAATATTTAGCATTAGACTGGCAACCACCTCAAATAAGACAACAGTAATGGGAGGACTAAAAACAGGACATTCTGCAATGCCTAGTATCTGGGAATAATAAGAAATTACGAGTACCAAAGGTCACACAGAAAAAACAAAATCAGTAAAAACTAAAAGAAAAATCTAGCCAAGCTAGACTTTTCACTGTGTGATTCCTTGAAACCTCTTGCATTAGAGGTAACATGGGATATATGCAAATGATCTCTGATCATCAGGTGTTTCAGCTCTGTGGCAGTTCTGAATGTCCATGACTTTTTTTCCTTTTTATGTCTGTAATGGACAAATTCAAGCCAATAAAGCCAAACCCCACTAGCTGTGGACATGCATGTTTCAGCCTTCTTATGGCCTTGTTAGCAGAGCATAGGTGGAATGTCCGGCTAACATTTGTCGTATCTAACTGATGTCCATAACAATTAGGGGGACTGCAAAATATTCCAGTTGGGTACGACAACCCTGTGTTTCCAAATGTTAGTCAAACATTCCACTTATGCTGTGCTGACAAGGCCATAAGAAGGCTTAAACATGCATGTCCACAGCTAGTGGGGTTTGGCTTTATTGGCCTGAATTTGTCCATTACAGATATATAAAGGAAAAAAAAGTCATGGACATTCAGAACTGCCACAGAGCTGAAACACCTGATGTCCTTAACGGGTCATTGGCATATATCCCATGTTACCTCTAATGCAAGAGGTTTCAAGGAATCACAGTAAAAAGTCTAGCTTGGCTAGATTTTTCTTTTATGGTTAATAAGAAATGGACTATCCTTTACTACACTTTGTGGGCTCTGAACTTAAATTCCTGCACAAGCATAATATACTATGGAATCTGGCTACAACTCATGGTTTTGGCTCATTCATACCCCAAGGCATACACGGCAGAGGGGGAAAGAAAACCTAAAGTAGTAGTGACATGTTATCACTTATCAGTGATGGCAGCAATATGACAGTGTCATCCTTCTCTTGCAGTACATCAGCAAAGCAGATACCAATTCAGTAAACGTCTTCACTGGAAAAGCAATCTGATCCCCAAAGAACATGTGCAGTGGACTTCAGATAATGTCAAAAATGAGCTTCCCTATATCCTCTTGCTTTCACCAAGTGGTTGGATACATCAATTATTTTCTCTTACCCAAACGGCTTATTAAACAAGGGTTGGTAACTACCAACAACTAATATGCAGAAAACAGTGCAAAATCCAAAGAAAGATTATTCGCTTTAACAAATTCATATACACCCACTAGAAAAATTTGGAAATGGTTCAAGGATCCCAGGAAAGCAAAATGGTCTGTATTCTCATTTGCTGATGCAGTTTTTTTTTTTTTTATACTTAATGCCATGCACATAATTAGACCGAAGTGGAGACTTCATGCAGAAAGTGATCAAATGATCTATTCCACAATCTGACAAAATCCTATAAAATGCACAAATGCAAACTATCTTTCCAACAAAAAGAAAAAAAATGACTAGTCTCAGACTTGTCAGAGACGTAAATAAAAGATTTAAAGTATACAGAAAACATTGTGATAAATTTATCCTCCATTACTTTTTTACCCCAAGTATGATGGGGTGGGTTTACAAACCATGGTATCACAGCTGTACTATGCTGATATGCCCACAGAAATATCAGAATTGCCATCTCATAGGAACATACAAGATACTAAGACAACACTGTTTACATGGTTGAAAAGGAACACTGGTATTTACAAAATAATTTAAAGACAACTGAACATTTTAAACGGTCAGCTACTACAGATGAAGTGGCTAGATTAACTGTGGGTAATGCAGACCCAAACATCCTCATCCATGAAGTACTGATAGGAGCTACATTACAATCCTGTATTTACCCACTATGCTTAACTTCTGCCTTACTGTACCCCCCCCCCCCAAGCTGAACTTGGGAATGGTTACTGTGATCAATGTTCTACTCCAGTTAGTAAATGAAACACAATAAATAAGTTCAAGTGATTTACAAGTCTTAAGAATGCTGACAAAAGCATTTTAAATGAAGGTTATGTGGTAAAATATAACGTAATTATTCTGAACAAGCCAGTTACATACATACATTGCATCAGCGTGCTCCTTGGAGACTTAAATTGTCTGAATTTTAATTGTTAACCAGGTAAACCACAGGATCAACCCAAGAGTACAGTCTGGCCAAGTCAATTGTTCAGAGTCAAACAGCTGGCAAATGAAGACCAAAGGAATCCCAACTTAGAACTAGAGGATGGAGTAGCACTGCATACCCTAAACCAAACTATCCTGTCAACTAACCACTGGTCACAGCCTGCGCATGGTACACTATCCCTTCCATGAACAGCTTGCTTCTAAAAGATGATCTTTTGAGTTCCAACTAGGCATCGACTTGTATTCTGGTGCTTGATCAGTAATCAGGCTAGCTTAGCTCACTTGTCCAGTGTAGGCCTAAGGATTTTCTGAACAGAGGTCAATGATGAATCTATTTTCCATGTAGAGCTACTAGATTTAATGAAGTACAACATTTACTCTAGCAGCTAAGAATCCATACATTGATATCACACAGCAAGGAACTTAAGACACCTCCCTAGATAAGACTACAAGGTTAGGTGTGACAACTGTAACAACGTTAGAGGGTGTATTTTGCTACTAACCATTTAATTAAGGGGGCTCTAGAGCAGACAACCTTCATGTTTATTAGATGGCATATCTATAAAAACAATAACTGGAATATTTAGCAAATAAAAATTAATTTCCAACATGCATGGATCTGTACTTGTCAGGAAATAACCTAATGAAATTTTCTTCTCTTGATTAACATATCTGACTGGTTATTTCCCATCTAAACTGTCGTCACATATTACTCTCTCTGCAGTTAATACCTACGCTATTAAATGCATCTTTGATGTAGTATGTCATGACGTTACTCTGAAATTGTACATTACATATTAGAAAATATTTTTAATTTTAAGGCATTGCTATATTTCCTTGTATACAACTTAATGCTAACCAAATATCTCAAACATATTGCTACTGCATTCTCAAAATACTGTACTTCTGCCTTGTAAATATTCTTGCTGTACATTTCTCTCTGTTCTTGTACTGTTAAGTATCTTACAACTTGAATTGCTAGTCCCCCCCCCCTTTTTTTTTTTTTTACTTATTATTTTCCTGGAGCTTTTCCCCTCAAGTCTCCACTGAAAAAGGGCTCTCTGGGCCCAGTCCGACTAACCCGGTTAACAAATGTAAAAATAAATATGAAAAAATAATTAAGACACACCTATGCACTTTATGTAGGTGGAAATGCTAAATGCAATCCTAAGCAGGCACTACAAAAGTACAATTATTACAAAGGGCAACTTACGAGTCACACTTATCTGATCAATAGCCTAGACACAAGCTGTTCACATAAAAGTGACTGCCAGCTCTGGTGGCATAGAGATATCAAGTCTTGATTACAACCCAAGTGACCCCAGGTTTGATTTGCAGCTGAAGGTCTGATCTGTCAAGAGCCACATACCGCCTCAACCCTTCCGAGAACATGCTGTGATGTAAATGAGCAGCCTGGAGCAAGTGTTAGAATTTACCAACCCATCACCTGATAGTAGCCTTCAATACAAGTAAGTGAAAGTGTACACTTGCATGGGGAGGGCATCTTGGGCCTCGTGCACTGAAGCAGATCACACATTCCCACACAGGATATTAGGCCATTGCAGATGCTCTCGCTGCTGGAATGCAAAGCGAGGACATAAAACACTCTCATGGCAATTTGAATGACAGACTCCTCCAGGCAGCTCATATCCTAGCACTGTGTGAAATCCCTCATGCAAGGGAATGAAAGGGCCATGTCTAATAGGGTGTAAGCTTGAAGGTCTGGATACGAGGAGGACCAAAAGCACCTAAATCATGCAACTGTTATGGAGAATCACATACAAGAAGAGACTTTTGTAGAGGGATATTACAAGTCAGTTTTGCAAATATATTAGAAAAAGGTGATTAATCAATTAACCACAAACCTTTGTGGTGCAGGGAAGAAAATGCAGTCACTAAATACAGACAAGTACTTTTGAAAATGTTTCTTGGTGTAAAACTAGACAACTTCTGCAGCATGAAAATAAGGGGGTCATACAAGCACCAACTCATGATTCACTTATATGTGCTACCCAGAATATCTACAGCACTAGCACCTTTTCTTCTCAGCAGCACTATCTCAAAGCAGGCAATATCTCCAAATACACTGATAAGTATGCAATAAACAGCGAAGATGTACAATGGTAAAATAATCATTAAAACATACAAATAAATGACCCCCCTAAATTTGGGTGAAGCATTATATACATAACTGCTTTTTCTACACAAGTTGCAGTTTTTTCCTAAATGGTTAAAGAGCAAATTTTAAGGAAAAACGAATTTGTGTGCATTTTACAGCAGACCTATTCTTTTACTTGTGACAACTGCACTCTGCTGTAAACAAACTGCTGAAGTGCTGAGACACTCGAGCAAGTGTCAGTCAGTTAAGATCGTTGTCTTCCTCGGATTCATCATCTTCACTTTCATCGGATGCTGTTAAAAATAAATACATAAATAAATACTTGTAAGTCACACTGCATCTAACTACATTCACAAGGAAAAAATATGCAAAAAAAAAATCAAACCGGTAATTGTGAGAGGAACACTTCAAAACAAGAGAACTTTGAGAGCACTGCAGCAATATACTAATATCTGGGTTTACTCAACAGTGAAGCTGCAACGTTCAGGCCATTTTCCCTTAACTGTCACGTCATCTCCTCTCCTACACGGCTGGCCTTGTGCTGATATCGAATATCTATAGGCACAGAGGTCCTACACAGACTGTTCTGGTATGCACATGTGCCAGTTTTTCAAGGCAATAGACCTGAACAAGGAAAATATATTTATATTACACAAATTACTTAACTTGTACACACATGTACAAAAAAAAGGTGGAATAAGGGGAGTTAGAAATGTGATACCTAAGTCTCAGATGTGGTAAGATTAGGAAAAGGCTTGTGTGACAAGTGGTGAATCAGTTTCCTAATCTCACAGTACCAGGTATTTCATATCTCACTAGAACTACACTCAAACATCTTCCATTTATCCATCCTTTTTTCCCCCAGTCTGAAATACTGCTTTCATTCACATCAAGGGAAGAGATGGTGATATACAGAATATTCCAGTTTTAAACACTAAGATAGCTACACCAAGCTTTATGAAGCTATGCCACGTGGTATTCATTTCTTTCACTCTAAAGACGTGCCATAGGTTTGAACACATACACGTACTTGATGTTTACCTACCTTCAAGTACCGCATGGAATACATAAGCTTTCAACAGTTTAGGTGTTTGGGATTAAGTTTATAGAATTCAAAGTGGAAAAGTGATCCAGTCGTAACAAAGAATTCTCTCACATCAAACAAATTTAACAGAAAACTGATGTTCTGGATCCAGAAATCTGACTTGTTCACTATGCCTGGATTAGAGAATAAACCTGAAAAGCTGCAGTATTTATACTCTTGCCTGACACAGAAGGAGATGAGTTAAGACAAACTCTTCTACACCCCTTGAGGAGAAGAGAGACAAACTAGCAATTAAAGAAATTTGAGAACTGTAGTACACTTAGGAAAAAAAAAAAAAAAAATCGGACATTTATTCACCCTTCGCTCTTTACAAGGGTGCAATGTCCTATACCACTTATGTTGTACAGCAGACGAACAGAACCAAAGGAAGTGAATTTGGCAAGTCATGCAAATCGCTAACTAGGGGACAGAAGTTAATTAGTACAAAAAGTTGAGAGCTGAAAAAAGGACATGTAAAACAAAGTAAAAAAAAAAAAAAAAAATCATTGTATAAAAGCAATGGATAAAAAGCATCATGCAAGTGTCACTGACAGCAAACACCATAAGGTACACAGAGTAGCCTGCGCAACAGAGGGCAAAGCTTCAAGAAAGCTAGTTGTGTTCAATAAACTTTGTAGAACTTATGTTTGAACTGGCAAAAAGAACAGAATTTTATATATAAATTTGCATCTAGTTAAACAGAAATATGAGTATTTCCTGCCTGTAACTACTAGTGAGGTGAAGAACCGATACCACGGAGCCAAAGAAATGCCTCTGAATCAGTGAGATGAGCATGCAAGCCAAACGACCAGCAAGAAATACTGAGAATCAAAGTAAGCACAGGTGCTGGGTGTTATAAAAGGCAATAAAAAGACTGAGCGCATCAACGTATTTTAGGTAATAAATGATCCCATTGGATCAAAAGCTACTGACAGTTGAACAAAAAACAAGCACAAGGCCCCACTTCAAGCTATCACTTATTTTGGATGTCTGGCTTCTGAAAAGCTATGAAAGTAAAAAACATTGTGAAACCAAAAAGTGCAGACGTACAGCAATAGTCACACAGAGAAACATCTTAGAATGTCAAAAAGCATGTACTTCAGCGCTGTAAGGAATTCTTACTGTAGCAACTTTTCTGAAGGATGTGCAGAAAGAGGATGCTAAAGATTCCTGCTTGCCCTATGTATGAGGAAAACCCTCTAGATGTTAGGCTAAAATAGTCCCCAGAAATATCCTAATGGATAAGGTTAAACAACTTTCTAAAGACCACAAAATTCAGAATGTTCACCAGAATATTCTTCTGTGCAAGGGAATACATCCTTTTAATCTACTGCCAACCATAACAGCTTATGGGAATAGGAAGAGTATGTAGTCTTTAAAATAAGCATTATGAATTTTGTGATCTATTGAAAGTTGTTTAATCTAGAGAAGACTAAACTGGGCCTCAAAAGATACTCGCCTTTCTGGATGCTAGGAAAGTACAGGTGTGTAAAAGTTAACTTACACTAACAGTACATGTTAGAATGATCACTGCTGCAGTAACCTTAGCTATATGGGTTATATCCTGTTAAGGATACAACAGCTGGCCATCTTTCTAAAGCTTCAGGGCACATTCCACACACCCAAACAGCTCTTCAGAGACTTCTTGCCAGCAGAAAGAGGGAGGTTGAGGCCTGAAAAGACAATGTTGGGAAGAGAAAAAAAAAAAAAAAACTTCCACACCCTTCCATAAAAAAACAAGCAAAAAAAAAAAACAGGAGGGATAAGAGGGAGGGGAGCAGCTACTGCAGCAGTGATCATTCAAAATATCAACTGTTATGGTAAATTTAACTTGCACCACTGTACTGTGTTCTTCATACTGATCACTGCTGGAGTAGCCTTGGCTATACGAGTTGACTACCACAGCTAACTATATTTGGGAGGTGGAAGGAGAAGGGTCCAAAAGTCTCTGGACAATGGTCCTAGCAAAGCTCGATTTAGACCTAGAGAAGGAACAAAGCTTATAGTGCTTTGTATAAGCATGAACAGAGGACCAAACAGCAGCTTCTGTAATACTTCTAGAATTCAAACCTTTCCAAAAAGCCATAGATGAAGCCAAGGTCCTGGTAGAGGAGAGTCTTGATCCTGCCTGGTACAGATTTGTTATGGTGAGTCTACGAAAAAGTAATACCCTTAGACAACCACTTTTAATAGTCTGTTTTTGACACTGGTTATTCCTTCTTACCTTTACATGAAATGAACTGTTCCAAAGATCTGAAAGGCCCCCCGATCTAGTTTCCATTCATGATTATCTGCCCTGGTCCTACTCAGCTTGTGTGTCTCACAATTTTTCTTCGACAGAATGTAGGATGACTGTAGAATGAGACTGTAATGTAAACCTATATTCCAAGCTAACACAGCTAGTCTGCAAATGGGGTATCACCTAGTTCCCCTTTGCTTGCTGATGCACCACATGACTGTGGTATTGTCTGTAACCACCTGAAGAAGTCCTGGGAACCAAAGACTGTTCAGAGAGTTGAGTGCCTTGATCAAGGCAACCATCTCCTTGACATTTATGGGCTTGCATCTGTCCTTGATATCCCACATGCACTTTTATCCCTCCTGAAACTGCTCCTCAAGCAAAGTACAAAGCATCTGAGATTACCTGACTTTTCTGGAGCAGGAAGGGAGAAGGGGAGACAAATTTAAGGACATCTATTGTCTCCACCAAAAGATCGCAAGTCTGGCAAATCCCAGCACTGGGCTCTGAAAATACAAAGGGTGCTGATGCTGGGCCCAAAGAGATTTCAGATATCAATATATCATTCTCATTGCCAGAGTTGTCATGAGAATCATAGATGCCATGAGACCCCAAATCCTGAGGTATTCCCTTGCAGTGACTGAAGTCTGAGTGGAAAACCTTAGAAATAGATCTAGATAAAGATCTTTTTCCTGTGGAAGAAAAGCTCTTTGAACTGACTAATCTAGTTGACTTTCCAGGAACAGCATCCTGTGCGAGGGAGTAGAGACAAACATTTGAATGTTCTCTTAGAATCCCAGTTTTTATATGAGATCACTCACAAGAAAGAGCTTCTTGGCATCTTGAAAAAGTACTCAAAATATGGAAAAATGTGGACACCCTCTAACCTGCAATGAGCTGTAACTGGAGCTAGACACTTTGTAAACAGTCTTGGTGCACTGGATAGTGAAAAGCGTAAGGCAGAGTTTTGAATGTGACCCAGACACAAAAATCAAACTTCTGAAGCCTGGATGAATATGGATGTGATAAGCATCTTCTAACTCTAGTGTCACCAGGAAACTTGAAAGAGGTAACATGTGAAGTGACATGCTGAATTTGGGCACCATCACAAACAGGTTTAGGAAAGAAATATCCAGAACTGGTATCCAAGCATTTTCTTTCTTTGGCACTACAAACATCCTTGAATAAAACCTCTTTCCAACCTGGGAAAGAGGAACTGGTTCTATCACTCCTTGGGACAGCATGTTCTACAAGTGGAACAAAAGAGTGATCTGCAAGATGAGGAATGACACCCAAAGGAGAAATTTCCTCCCACCGGCATCTGTAACCTTGATGACCGTTTCAAACTGGTTCTGAAAATCAATCTGTTGCCAAAAAAGAGAATCAGATATTCTGGAATAGAAAAGGGGGCAGGGTGGGAGGGGATCACAATGTCTCTTGAAAAGTCACTCAGACTTGGGCTGCACTTGGTTTTTGGGAAGTTTGACACTTTTTTGGAGTCTCCTTTCATCTTAAATGTTTGTTTACCTGAATTTTGTTGCGACTGTTTATTCTGTTTTTGCCAAAACTGGATGAGAACATAAATCCCTTGAATAATTTGGAAAAGGAGGGCTGAAACATCTTGATATTCCCTGGATTAGCTTGCTTCTTTCACCACACTTTTTTGATCACCTCTGCAGCAGAGGGGTCAAACACCAACTCTCTATTGAACGGAGAATTAAAATTTTTTTTTTTTTTTTTTTTTTTTTTACACAATGGCGAGGTTCTGCGAATGCAGCCAAGCAAACCTCCTCACAACAGTACCAGTGGCCACACTCCTGGAAGTTGTAACAAGTCATACAAACACTGCAAACATTGAGTAGTGACCAGTGTAATGGAAGAGTCATTTAAAGCAGATTTTTCCTCAGGAAACTGTTGATAAAATATTCCTCATATTTTCACAATTTGTCAGAACAAGCTAATGTACAAGTCTGACCATTCAAAATTCTGAAAATACAACTTGCAGAAGTATACACACTTTTCCCCACACCTATCATTAAATTTTCACATCCTTATTAGAAAAAGGTGGAAATGGAATTAACCAAGTGCTTAGCAGCAGTGGAATCAACTAAGGCTAGAGCTGCTGGGTCAGGTTTGAAATTGTGTATAAAAATATAAATTACTGCAAAACTTTATACATCCTATCTTCCTTTTTAAGGACAGCTATCAGAACAGCAGGAAAACTGCAGGCAGTAAGACACACATCCTCTAAAGCACAATGAAATGGTGTAGGCTCTGTGAAATCTTTCTGTAATAATTCATAGTATTTCCTGAGAAACCTCAGTGTTCTCACTGAAATACTGGGACATCCCAGCAATCTCCAAGAAAGAGAACCCCTCATAGGGACGATCAGAAACCCTCTCCTGAGTTTGAGCCAGAAATCTGAGGACAATCCTTGAACAAGTCTTGCATCTTCCTATTCAGGTTCAGAATCTTGAATATCCTCAAGAAAAGAGAAGTTCCTCTTTCCTTATCTAGAAACTGCTTTAGAAGAAGGAACAATAGCCTACTCAAACCCTGAGCCAGTCTCAGAAAAATACTCTTATCCAAAGAGATTTGGAGAAGAGTAGATACATGGTTGTGTTTTCAGTTTCTTGTGGACATGAAAAATGGGGCCAGACAAGTTACTAACAGCAGCAGTTGCTTCCCCAGGGTTGGGCACAGCATTCCGACAACAGGGAAAGCTTCCCTGTTCCCTCTCCCAGGACAAATGACAGTGGCGCTCTCAGCCACTGAGGGGACCCTTACAGCTGCAGAGGACATGGCTAATTCCCAGACCATAACAGCTGTAGGTGCTACACAACTGGAATTTGGGGCAACAAATGGCCAAAGCAGAATCACCCACCAGCGACTGAAGCAAACGAAGTTTGCTGCAGTGGCAAAGGTTGTTTGCTTAACTTTTTCTTTGTGGCTAGGACTAACAGAGGAACCTGTAGTCTGCTTCATGGTCAATGAGAAAATGATCCTCCCTTCCTGGGGAAGGCAAGCAGCAATGGCGATAAAATCACTAACACACATAAGTTACTTTTTTGATAGTAAAAAGAATTTTAACACAATGATAGTACTAACAGGGAAAAAAAAAATTTCTCCACAGAAAATGTGCTTTCAGTTAATTTACTCTACTTATAAACTGACAGAAAAAAGTGCTCCTTCTAAAAGTACGAGTCAAGATAGTCTGTTAAACACTCTTAGCATTAAGACATTCCTGAAGAGGAAAGTAAATAAAATAAAATGAGAAAATGGAAGCCCCCCCCCCCCCAAAGAGAAAGTACAGTTTTGTACCTACCATAAATGTAGATGTTAGAGTGCTAATACAGCTGCAGTCATAACAGATGGGTTCTCCTGCCGTCAGGTGGGTCCTCGGTCGGCCAAATTCCAAAGTCTAGGTCCAGCGTCTGTTGTCGTCGCTTCTTCCCTGACGTCAGTGCGACAGGGGTATAAAGGAACCAGCAGATGCCATTTTCTTCAGTTTTTCTTGCCCCAGATGTCGGGTGCCCCCAGAAGGAAGGCAATACATAAATTTGTGTAATAAAGCAGTGCAATATAATCAAAATACAGTAGTTGCAAGCAAATACACCATAATGAATACCCCAATCAGGTTGTAAGAGGATGTGTTAGCCTATAGGCCCTGTCCCGAGAGGGGAAGGAGGGAGGGAAACCTGGACTGCAGCTGTATTAGCACTCGAACATCTACATTTATGGTAGGTACAAAACTGTACTATGTTCGTGCATACAGCTGCAGTCATAACAGATGGGTAGAATCCCAAAGCTAAGAAAGGGGTGGTAAGCACTAGGTGGAACTAGGAGGAGCCAGGATGCCCTGCAAGACTGCAGTGGTAAAGCCTGCTCTAGTTTTTGAGTATAATGGTAGGTGGTAGTGCTTGGAGAAGGTATGCACAGAACTCCAAGTGGCTGCTTCCAAAATATCTTTGGTAGGAACTCCTCTGAGGAAAGCTACAGAGGTAGCTGTGGCCCTTGTGGAGTGAGATCGGATGCCTGTAGGTGCAGTTTTGCCATGAAAAGAATAGCAAAAGTGTATGCAGTGGGCTATCCGTTTTGAGATTGTCTGTTTCGAAATTGGCTTTCCTTGAGCTCCTACAGCATAGGACACAAAGAGCTGTTCTGATTTTCTGAAAGGCTTTGTTCTGTCCAGATAATAACGTAGTTGTCTGTGGATGTCCAAGGAATGTAGTAATCTCTCCCCTTTGTTTTGAGGATTAGGATAAAAGGTAGGTAAGTGTATGGCCTGATTCAAAGCTACCCTGGATACCACTTTAGGCATAAAGGACGGGTTGGTTTGTAAGGAAACTCTGTCCTGATGGAAGATGATAAAAGGCTGCACAGCCATGAGAGCTTGTGGTTCTGAAACTCTACGAGCTGAGGTAATAGCCAGAAGGAAAGCTGTTTTCCAGGACAAATATTGCAACTCTGAAGAGGCAGCTGGCTCAAAGGGAGGCAAGGTCAGTTTTTCCAGAATTAAATTGAGGTCCCAAGCAGGTATTGGTTGTTTTCTTGGGGGTCTTAGATTCTTAGCCCCTCTGAGGAACTGTCTTAAGAGAGGGTGAGAGAATAAGGGTGGATCAGTGTTGTATTCTGCAGAAATGGCTGAGGCATGGATTTTGATGGAGGAGAATGAAAGTCCACTGCTTAGCAGCTCAGCTAAATACTGTAGTATTGAGGTAAATTCAGTTTTCCAGGATCCTGGCCCTTTTTCTCATTCCAGACACAAAACCGCTTCCATTTTGCAGAGTAAGCTTTTCTAATTGACGGCCTTCTGGCCTCCAAAATGACATTCTGCACCTCCTTGGAGAGTAGGGTCTGTTGTGATGTTAAGGAATCTTCCATGCGGCTAGATTGAGTGTTTTTAGCTGGCTGTGAAGAGTTTTGAAGCTGTGCTGAGTCAGAAGAGGAGGCATTAGAGGTAGGGTCCATGTTGGGGAATGCGTCAGGCTCCTCAGGAGTGGGTACCAGTGTTGTCTTGGCCTGTCCGGAGCAATGAGAATCATCTTTGGTCTGTCTGCTCTGGTTTTCAATAGAACTTTGGGCAGCAGAGGAAGAGGTGGGAAGGCATAAACTGTCATTGATGTCCAACTGACACAGAGCGTCCACTCTCCAGGCCTTTGGATGGAAAATCCTTGAGCAGAATTTTGTCAATTGGTGATTTTTGTGGGAGGCAAAGAGATCTATGTCTGGCCTTCCCCATGCTTGGATTATTTCTGTAAAAACTTTTGGATGCAACTTTCATTCGTGTGGATCTGTCATATTTCTGCTTAGGTTGTCTGCCAGCGTGTTTTCCTTGCCTGGCAAGTACTGTGCTTGTAGTTCGATTTGTAAGTCCATGGCCATGTTCCAAAGTGACATGGCCAGTCTGCATAGGGGATATGAATGTGTTCCTCCCTGTTTGTTTATGTACCACATAAAGTACAGTTTTCTAGCTACCATAAATGTAGATGTCCGATAGATACGCAACTGCAGTCATAACATATGGGTTGTCCTGCCTCAGGCAGTCCTTCGGTCGGCCGGATTCCAAAGTCTGGGTCCGGCGTCGGCTGGTGTCGCCTCCTCTCCGACGTCAGAACGGCTGGAGTATAAAGGCATCGGCCGATGCCATCTTCTTCAGTGTTTCTTGCCCCAGGTGCCCTCCACGGAAGGCTAAATTTGGTGAATGGATAAACAATTCCAGACATGCACAACAGTAATAAACAGATGCACCATAAAAAATACCCCCAACTAATAGGGTAGAGGGGTAGTGGACCCATAAAGAGAAAAGTAGAGGGGTAGGAGGGAGGGAAAACCCGACTGCAGTTGCATATCTATCGGACATCTACATTTATGGTAGGTACAAAACTGTACTATGTCCTTCAAGAATGCAACTGCAGTCATAACATATGGGTTGAATACCATAGCCAAGCTGGGGGTGGTTGGATCTAAGAAAGGGATGGTGTAGCTAAAATGCCCTGCAGGACTGCCGAAGCAAAGCCTGCTCGGGATCTGGAGTACAAAAGCAGGTTGTAGTGTTTGGTAAATGTATGCACGGAGCTCCATGTAGCAGCCTCTAGAATGTCCTTTGTAGCCACTCCTTTTAGAAAGGCTGTGGATGTGGCTATAGCTCTGGTGGAGTGTGGCCTAATATTGGCTGGCACACTTTTACCATGAAAATAATAACAGAATCTGATGCAGTGTCCAATCCATTTTGAAATTGTTTGTTTGGAGATTGCTTTTCCTTGTACTCCAGCAGCATAGGCTACAAAAAGTTGGTCAGATCTTCTGGTAGTCTTTGTTCTGTCCAAGTAGTAGCGTAGTTGTCTGTGCACGTCCAAAGTATGCAGCAGCTTTTCCCCCTTATTCAGAGGGTTGGGAAAGAAAGTAGGCAGGTGAATGGCTTGATTTAGAGACACCCTGGATATTACTTTTAGCATGAGGGAAGGATTAGTTCTTAGAGAAACTCTGTCCTGATGAAAACTGAGAAAGGGAGGTACTGCCATGAGTGCCTGCATCTCCGAGACTCTCCTTGCTGATATTACTGCCAATAGGAAAGCCATTTTCCAGGAGAGGAATTGCATTTCTGAAGATGCTGCTGGTTCAAAGGGAGGAAGAGTTAATTTTTCCAAGACGAAATTGAGATCCCATGCAGGTACTGGTGGCTTTCTGGGAGGTTTGATATTCTTTATCCCCCTTAGAAACTGCCTTAGCAAGGGATGCGAAAACACAGGTGGGTCACAATTGTATTTTGCTGGGATTGCTGACGCGTGAATCTTTATGGAAGAATATGAGAGGCCACTATGAAACATTTCTGCCAAGTATTCTAATATGTGAGGTATGCTCATTACTAATGCATCCTGACCGTTGTTGGCATTCCAGATGATGAATCTCTTCCACTTAGCTGAATAGGTTTTTCTGGTGGAAGGTCTGCGTGCTTCCAGTAAGATATCTTGAACTGTTTTGGAAAGAGATATGGGAAGGAGTCATGGAACCCTCCAAGCTGTCAGATGCAATGTTTGCAGGTTTTGATGAACAGTCCTGTAATTGTGTTGAGTTAGTAGCAGAGGCCATAGAGGCAGGGGCCACGGCTTGGTCTGAGTTATGCTCAATAGCAATGGGTACCAGTGCTGCCTTGGCCAGTCTGGAGCTATCAAAATGTCTGTTGGTTGTTCTGCTTTGATCTTCAGTATCACCTTGGTCAGTAGTGGTAGAGGAGGAAATACATAAATTGTTAGGGAATTCCAGCTGAAGGAGAGAGCATCCGTCCTCCAGGCTAGAGGATGGTGAGTCCTTGAACAGAACTTTTCCAGGTGATGATTCAGGTGAGAAGCAAAGAGATCTATGTCCGGTCTCCCCCATGCACTTATTTGTGAGAAAATGCGAGGATGCAGCATCCATTCGTGTGTATCCAAGAAATTTCTGCTCAGCCTGTCCGCCAGAACATTATCTTTGCCTGGCACAAACTGGGATTGCAAGTGGATCTTCAGACTCAGGGACTTTTCCCAAAGAATCATTGTTAATCTGTAGAGGGGATAAGAGTGGGTGCCTCCCTGCTTGTTTATATACCACATGACAGTGGTGTTGTCTGTCCTTATTAGTAGATGGCCCTGGTGAAGTGATTCTTTGAAAGTCTCGATGGCATGAATCACTGCCAACATCTTTTTGATTTATGTGCAGATGCCTTTCCCTTGGAGTCCACTGCCCTTGAGTGCATCTGCCCTCCATGTGCGCCCCCCCATCCATGATCCGAGGCGTCTGTTGTAATGATTTGACTTGCTTGAGGGTTGTTGAAAGACATGCCTTTGTTTAAATGACTTGCTTGAGACCACCACAGAAATTCTCTTTTCAGACATGGAATGAGTGGTATTTCGTCTTCTAGGTTCTGGCTGTGTTGGGACCATTAGCTTTTTAAGTACCATTGCAGCTTTCTCATGTGAAGTCTTGCCAAAGGTATCAGAAGAATGCAGGATGCCATGAACCCCAGGGCCTGCAGGAATTTCCTTGCAGTCAGCTGGGAGAGCTTTGCTAGGCTTTTGAAGTAGACTAGTAACTGCTCTTGTTTCTCCTCTGTGAGAAAGGCCATTTGAGAGTTTGTGTCCAGTTTGGCTCCTAGAAAAATAATTTGTTGGGATGGCAGTAGTCTTGATTTTTGAATGTTGACTGTGTATCCCAGAGCCTGTAGTAATCGAATAACATAGTCCAAGTTTCTTATCAAGGTTTGTTTGTTGTCTGCTTGTATAAGGCAGTCGTCCAGATAGGGGTATATTTGAATCCCCTGGAGCCTGCAATGTGCAACTACTGATGCCGGGCATTTCGTGAATACTCTGGGCGCAGTAGACAAGCCAAACGGCAATGCTGAGAATTGATAATGCTCTGGCCCTGCAAGAAATCTGAGGTATCTTCTGCAACTGTCTGATGGGGACATGCAGGTATGCCTCCTTGAGGTCCAGAGTGACCAGCCAAGACCCCTTGCCCAGCATGGGAAGGAGTTGCTGTAACGTCAGCATTTTGAATTTTGGCACAATGAGAAAAGAGTTCAGAGTAGACAAGTCCAGTATAGGCCTCCATTGCTTTTCTTTTCTTGGAACAAGGAACAGTCCTGAATAAAATCCCTGGCCTTGTTCCTGAGGAGGGACCTTTTCTATTGCTTTTATTTGTAACAGCTTTGAAACTTGAATTAGTGCCTCTGCCCTTTGATTTTGTGGCAGGTTTGGCATGCCTTGTCTTGTTGGTAAAGTATGAAAGTGAAACTTGTAGCCTTTGTCTATTAAATCCAGAATCCATTTGTCCTTGGTTAAGATGTGCCATTTTTTTGAGAATAAGGATAATTTTCCGCCTAAAGGTGCTTCTCTTTGAGCTTTGGTCGGTCGGTGGTATGAAAATCAAGTCATTGTGTTTGTCCTTGTGGTGCAGCTGGACTACCTGCGCCACTTCTCTGATTTGGTGGTTGCCATTGGCGGCCCCTGTAGGAGCCTCGGTATTGCCCTCTACCTCGAGCACGCCTGTTTTTTCCCCTTTGAAACTTGTCAGTGTCTGGAAAGGACCAATTCTTTGAAGGCCAATTCCTGCTGAATCTGGGTGGCTGAACCTGGAGAAAATCTTTGACTGTCTGTACTGATTTAGCCTTTTCCTCAATGGACTTCAACACATCTTGTGCATTAGCACCAAAAAGCTTCTGTTTTTCCAGAGGTGCATCAAGTAGCTTTACTTTAACATGGTCTGGCAGTGGCTGTTCTTTTAACCAAGCATGTCTACGTATAACAGCCCCTGTCATAGCTGCCCTACATGAAGCTTCCAATGCATCATAACCACACTGAAGAAAATGATTGCTAACCTGCTGAGTGTTATGAACCAGATCCTGCAATGCCTTTCTATCTATAGGCTCAGGAGAGGCTATCTTTTTCTGCAAATCATCCAGTAAATAATCCTGGTACTGAAACATATGAAAAAGGCAGTTAAGTGACCTCATGGCAAGGGTGGAAGAGGTATAAACTTTTTTACCCCATCTCTCCAGGGACCTTGCTTCCCTGTCCGCTGGCAGTGGATTCTTGGCTGAGGAGGTAGCCACTCCTTTGGGGCCCTGTGAAATAGTTTCTAGATCCACAGAGTGGGCCTTAAAGAGATGCTTGTGAGTGCCAGGGACCCTGTAATATCTGTCTGGCTTGACAGGAGCAGGAGGGAGAGAATCAGGGGAAGCACTGGAGTCGGAAAAAACATCATCCAGGACATCCAAAACTGGAGGGATAGCTAAAGGTCTGTGCTGGGGTAACTTAAGGAAGGTACGTAGCCTTTTCCTAGAATCAGAAAATTCCTGACCCTGCCACTTAAAATGTTCCCTCATGGAGTGGAGGACTTCACCAAAAGAAAAATCCTCTGGAGGAGAGGCAGAGGGAATTGATTCCTCAGCATCAGAGTCCTCATAGGCCTGGAAGGATTCTTCTTGGGTATCTGAATGCTCTGAATCCCCAGAGGCTTCATCTGAAGAGAGGTTGTCTGCCTGCTCAGTTCTAGGCCTTTTTTCTGCAGGCGGCTGAGAACCTCTGTCTGGGTGAGGCTGAGACCCCCTGATAAGAGAGATTAGATCTGCAGCAAGAGACATGATCTGTCTATCAGAAGAAGGGGCCTGAGAAGTAGGTTTAGGATGGGCCTTGGCCTGGCTGGCGGCCTTAGCACGTGCAAAGGCCTTGATGGACATGATACAGGAGGCCTAGCTGCCCCACGTGCAGGAGTAACTTTGTCCACGGGAATGGTGTCGGGTAGATCCAGAACTTCGGTTTCTGAAGGAAAATCAACAACCGGCACCGGTGTAGTCTCAGAGACCGAAGAACGTGTTAACGCGGTGTCGTCGGCCTGTGGCGGTTGAATTACCGCTTCCAAAGGGACCGAAGCACTCGGAGGGCTTAGGCGTTATATCGGTGGAAGACGCGGGCCGAGGATGTCGGTCCCGGTCCTTTCGTTTTTAGGTAGTTTGTGCTGTCGGTTGTTCCGACGGCATGATGTAAGCGTAGGATCCGCCAAAAAAGTCTTCAGCAAATTCTGCCCGGCGCCTGAGAGTGCGCTTATTAAAGCAAGCACAGGCCAAGATGTCGTGGTCTGGGCCCAGGCAAGGGAGGTAGTAAGAATGGAAGTCCTTATGAGGTATTTGTTTACCACAAGACAAGCAATTATTAACTTTCTCAATTTGTTCTGACATCGGCTGAGGCAAGAAAAAATGTTCCCCAATGGGGTACTTAGCTTTTAGATGACTTCGGTAACTGAAGACACAGGAGCTGACCGACTGGCACTTGTGAACTGCTTCTGCTTCGGGCACCGCGCGGCAAGAAAGACTGAAGAAGATGGCGTCGGCCGATGCTTTTATACTCCAGCCGTTCTGACATCGGAGAGGAGGCGACACCAGCCGACGTCGGACCCAGACTTTGGAATCCGGCCGACCGAAGGGCTGCCTGAGGCAGGACAACCCATATGTTATGACTGCAGTTGCATTCTTGAAGGACATCTGTGGTGTTGTCCGTTCTTATCAATAGTTGACCTGGTTGCAGAAAGTCCTTGAAAGCTATAATAGCATTTATTACTGCTAGCATTTCCTTTTGATTGATGTGAAGATGCCTTTCTTTTTGGGACCATTTGCCCTGAATGCACCGATCTGTCATGTGCGCCCCCCCAGGCGTAGTCGAGGCGTCTGTTGTGATGACTTGATTTGCTTGAGGCTTGCTGAATGGAAGACCTGTGTTTGTTTGGCATGCTTGAGCCCACCACAGAAATTCCTTTTGCAGACATGGAATTAGTGGTATTATTGTTTCCAAACTGTGGCTGTGTTGAGACCATATGTTTTTCAGGTACCACTGAAGTTTCCTCATATGCAGCTTTGCACATGGGATTAGTAAGATGCAAGATGCCATGAATCCCAGAGCCTGCAGGATTTTCCTTGCAGTCAGCCTGGTGCAATTTGCTAGTGCTCTGAAGTATTGAGTTAGTTGCCCCTGCTTCTCTGGTGTGAGGTAGGGCATCTGGGTGTTTGTATCCAAGTTGGCACCCAGGAAAATTATCTTCCAAGAGGGTATTAGCCTTGATTTCTTTTTGTTGACTGTGTATCCCAGAGAGCTCAACAACATTATTGCATAAGCCAGATGTTTCAGAAGAATGCGTTTACCGACCGCTTGGATCAGGCTGTCGTCCAAACAAGGGTATATTTGTATCCCTTGAAGTCTGCAGTAGGCAATTACTGATGCCAGGCATTTCGTGAATACTCTGGGCGCAGTAGATAAGCCAAAGGGCAATGCAGAGAATTGATAATGGGTTGAACCTGCAAGAAATCTGAGGTATCTTCTGCAATTTTGTCTGATTGGGACATGCAGGTATGCCTCCATGAGGTCCAATGTTACCAGCCAAGACTCTTTGCCCAGCATGGGAAGATTTTGCTGTAGAGTGAGCATCTTGAATTTTGGTACGAGTAGAAATGTGTTTAGGATGGTCAGGTCCAAAATAGGTCTCCAATCTTTTCCCTTCCTTGGTACCAGGAATATCCTGGAATAAAAACCTTGACCTTGTTCGTGCGTAGGTACCTCTTGAATAGCTTTCATGTCTATGAGATCTGTAATTTGTCTTTGTGCCTCTGCCCTTTGATTGTGTGGCAGGTTTGGCATGCCTCTCATTTTTGGAAGGGTGTGAAAATGGAATCTGTAGCCTCTGTTTATAATGTCCAAGATCCATTTGTCTTTTGTGACAATATGCCAATTCTTTGAAAATAATGCCAGCTTTCCTCCTAAAGGGGCTGCCATTTGAGTCTTGCTTGGCATGCAAAGGGGAAAGTCATTGGGCTTGCTTTCTGAATGATTGCGAGTTATCCTCACCACCTCTTTGTGTAGGAGCTTGCCATTGTCTGCCTCTAAACGATCCTTGGTATTGTCCTCTGCCCCTCGGGCGCCTGTATCTGCCTCTTTGGGGTCTGTCCGTGGCTGGAAAGGACCAATTTTTGGAAGGCCAATTTCTACTGAAACGTGGGGGTTGTACCTGTAGAAAATCTCTTTCACAGCTTGCATTGATTTAGCCTTTTCCTCCATTTTCCTTAATGCCTCCCTCAGCATTAGCACCAAATAATGCATCCTTTTGAAGAGGGGCATCTAGTAATTTAGCTTTGACATGATCAGGCAAGGTTTGTTCCTTGAGCCAGGCATGTCTACGTATGACTGATCCTGTAACAGCAGCTCTACATGAGGCCTCGAGCATCAAAACCACATTGTAAGGTATGCTTACCCACTTGTTCTGCACTATGCATCAAATCCTGCAACTCCTTCAAGTCCGGTTGTTCAGGTTGTGACATTTTACTTTTCAATTGTGATAACAAAAACTGTTGGTATTTTAGCCGATGGAACTGACAGTTTAAGGCCCTCATGGTTAAGGTAGCCGAGGTATATACCTTTTTTCTCCACCTTTCTAAGGATCTGGAATCTCTCTCGGAAGGTAATGGATTTTTTAGCAGTGGAGGCCTTAATTCCCTTGGGGCCCTGTGAGATGGTTTCTGGGTCAGCAGCATGGCTTTTGTATAGAAATTGGTGTGAGTCAGGAACCCTGTAGTACCTGTCAGGCTTAACTGGGGCTAGAGGCAGAGAGTCCGGGTTAAGGCAGGCCTCCGAGTAAACATCATCTAGGATGTCCAAGACAGGAGGAATAGCCAGAGGCCTGTGCTGAGGTAGTAAGAGAAATTCCCTAAGCCTTTTCTTGGAATCTGAATAATCTTGGCCTTCTCAGTTTAAGTGTTCCCTTAAGGTATGCAAAGTTTCCCCAAATGAGTAATCCTCTGGGGGGGGGATACAGAAGGAATGGACTCCTCCGCATCAGCGTCTTCAAAAGGGGAGTAAGAATGTTCCTGATCATCAGAGTGCTCTGAAATAACGGAGCCCTGATCAGAGGAGGGGGATTGTTCCTCCACTCTGGGCCTTTTGTCCGGTGGGGGTTGAGAACCCCTGATAAGAGTAATTAAATCCTCAGCCATTTTAAGCATCTGCTTTTTAGGGATGGGGCCTGGAGATGCGCCCTGTGTAGCTTGTCTCTTAGAGTGCATGGCTGCTTTAGACTTAGTGAAAGCCTTGATGGAGAAAGAGGAGGAAGGTCTGAAGACACCTTGAGTGGAGGTAGACCTGTCCACATTTTGAGGTTCAACGCCAAGAGTGGCTTCAGTATCTGTAGTCGGGGTGTGGGCCGAGGAGCCTGCGACCTCGGGCACAGGAGACACCGCCAATGAAGTGTCGTCGGTAGTCAGGGGCTGTGTAGGCGCCTCGCTGAGAACCGGACCACGTGTAGTCTGCTTTGGAGTGGTGTCGGTAGAGGCCGCGGACCTCGTGTGTCGGTCCTTATCTTTGCGTTTTTTAGACAAAACTGGAGTCGGAGTATCCGACGACATAATATAGTTAAATGTTTTTCCAAAAAAATGCTGGGCAAACTCCGCTTGACGCTTAATGGTGCGTTTGTTGAATGTAGCACAAAAGCGACAGACCGAGACGTCGTGGTCTGGGCCTAAACAAGGTATACAGAGGGAATGGAAATCCTTATGCGGTATTTGCTTCCCACATGAAATACAATTATTAACTTTGTCCGACATCGGTCTGAGGCAAGAAAAGTTTCCCCAACGGGGTACTTAGCTTTCAAGAAGACTTCGGTTTCAAAATGTTCGTAATTTCAGGAGCTGGCCGACCGGCACTTGCCAACTGCTTCTGCTTCGGGCACCGTGCGGCAAGAAAGACTGAAGAAAATGGCGTTGGCTTGTACCTTTATACCCCTGTCGCATTGACGTCAGGGAAGAAGTGACAACAGACGCTGGACCTAGACTTTGGAATTTGGCCGACCGAGGACCCGACTGACGGCAGGAGAACCCATCTGTTATGACTGCAGCTGTATGCACGATGAACATCTTGTATGCTCAGCAAAGAGAAAGCACAAGCTTACTGTTGATCCTGAAATACCTCAGAGGAGCACATTTGGTGCCAGTAAAGCTCTGAAGGGTTTTCCACTTAAACTTGTATTTTAGTCAGCTCCGCTTGAGCTGCTTTACAGTGTGGAGACAATGCACCCTTAAGCTTTGGAAGCTGACCAGCCGTTATGTCCTTGGGAGGATACAACCCATACAGCTACAGTTACTGCAACAGTGATCAATATGACATCAATTTTGAGCAGAACCCTTTTACTTGACCTTTTCTTAACACTAGTTCCATTACTCCTTGGAACAGAAGTGCTTTATAGAAGAGGAGATAATAGTTCCTTTATATTGTTACTGGTGGAATGACTAAAACACTGATTTTTACTGGAAATGAAGTTTGTAACATTGGCTTACTATTTCAGTATCCACTATGCCCTTGGTAGCAGCCTCCTATAGTCTGCAGAATTGTGGACACCAGCAAGAGCCACATACTGAAATAAAGTATATAAGGAAAGCTGATGGTATAATGCAGAAGTCTAGGTAGTCACCAAAATAAAGAATGCAGAAAAAAGTGGAAAAGAAAAAAGACAAACCGGGCTAGGAGGGAATACTTGTTCACTAATAAAGAAGTTGCAATAGGAGGGAACACTGGTTGGCTAAGACAGGAACTGCAATAGCAAAGAACAAGGCATCAGAGTCACTCTACCAACTTTTGGAAAGTGTCTTAGCAAATGGCACAGGAAACTTGTCAGGTTGCAGGGCAAATACAAAAGACAGTCAGACATCCTTCATAAGGGATGCCAGCAACATCCTGCTCAGCAGGCCACAGAACATCAAAGGAAGATGGAGGGAGTATCTCCAGCAGCTTCTGAATGAAGAAACCTCACATAATCTGTACTGGCACAGATAGCCTAAGATGAAAGAAGAGTAGCAGCCCACCCTAGATTATGTAAGAAAGAAAAGCTGTTTAAACTCTTAACATAACCATATATGTCCCTCTCTTCCATGTTGCAGTATTCATTCCAGTAGGGATACGGCTGCCTGCAGCGCCATACATCCGGCCAGTACACCAAAGTCTTTAGTAAGAGGTACATGCGATACAGCATGCTAGGGCCAAAAACCGACGTCAGCTGTAAATGTGACGTCTACACGTATGCAAGTCAGGACTGACTGCCGCAGAAGATGAGGCTGAATGAAAAGCATTCCAACTAAACAAGACTATAGAAAGGAGTTTATAGGGCAAACAAAAAAGGCTCTACCTGGGACTATGAGAAAATTCTACACATAGTAGTATAACCAACACCAAGTAAACACATCTACCAAACTATATAACCATAAAACCCCAAAAACTAAGGATAGAGGGGAAGAGGGTGGATTCAGAATACTGCAACATGAAGTGAAGGACATCTAGGAGTCATGCAGATGGACAATACAGTAACGAAAGCTGAATCCTACACAAATGCACTCTAAGCACTTACACGAGTGCATGGATCGTGCTATCCAAACGGAACCAAGATGCTATCCTCCAAAAAAAGGAAGCCAATCTGGTGGTCCCCTGCCATAAACAAACTCTACAACAAAAGGAAGAAACTGTTGCAAGAGTAAAATCCCATGAGTGGAGGAGCTCCCTGGTCAGCCTCAGTAAGAAGTTGAGATCCCTTATAAGATCCTCCAAAGCTAGCTACGAAAACAAAATCGCCACTGATTCTAAGAGGAACCACAAAGCATTCTATAGCCATTTCAAGAATCTCAATGGCAACACCCAGGTAGTATAGTTGTGTACACTTACCATAAATGTAGCTGTTCGAGTGTATTCACTGTTGCAGTCATCACACTTGAGTTATCTACCTGCAGTTAGCCCTCAGTCGGCCCGAATACCAGAGTCTTGGGATGTTTGCGTCGAATGCTGTTGACTCTTCCATGACATCAGGTCGTCAGGGGTATAAAACATGTAGCCGATGGCATTACATCAGTTTTTCTTGCCCCAAATGTCAGGAGCCCCCCCCAAATAGGAAGCTATTAAATGGTGTGGAAAGTACAGTTGTGTATACTTATGTATTCACTGTTGCAGTCATCACATTTGGGTTATCTGCTTGCAGGTAGCCCTCAGTAAGCCTGATTATCAAAGCCGTGGGTCCAGCGTCGGTTGCTTTATCTTCCATGAAGGTCAGGTAGTCAGGGGTATAAAGCATACATCTGACTCCATTACATCAGTTTTTCTTGCCCCAGATGTCAGGTGCCCCCATAACTGGAAGCAATTATATACAAGGTTATACCTCCAACAAAAAGCAAATACACCAGAAAGCTTTTAGCATAGTAAAAAAGAACAGAGGTATAGTCAACAGAAGTCAGGGGGATGGAGGGAGGGCAACCAGGACTAACAGTGAACACACTTGAACATCTACAGTTATGGTAAGTGTACACACAACTGTACTATGTTCTTCATGTTTCACTGTTGCAGTCATCACATTTGGGTAGATTCCCAAAGCTAAGGATGGGAGGAGGCAATTAGACAGCATTAGGACCAACTATAATGCCCCGCAAGATTGCAGTGGCAAATCCAGCTCTTGATTTAGAAAAAAATGGCAAGTGATAATGCTTGGTGAAGGTATGTAAAGAACTCCAGGTAGCAGCTTCTAGGATGTCCCTGGTAGGGACACCTCTGAGAAAGACTGTAGAGGTAGATGCAGCCCTGGTGGAATTAGGTCTTATCCCCTGTGGGGTAGGTTTTCCATGGTGTTTATAACAGAAATGAATGCAATGGCCTATCCACTTAGAAATAGTTTGGTTTGAAATGGCCTTCCTCTCTTCCCCTGCAGCAAATGCAACCAGCAGCTGTTCAGATTTCCTGAGGCGCTTAAGTCCTGCCCAAGTAAAATCTAAGTTGTCTGTGCACGTCCCAAGGAGTGCAGTATTAGTTCCCCTTTGTTCTGTGGATTAGAAAAGAAAGTTGGCAAATGAATGGACTGATTAAGGACCACACTGGATACCACCTTAGGCATAAAGGAAGGATTGGTCCTGAGGGACACCCTGTCTGCATGAAAGATGACGAAAGGCTCCACTGCCATGAGGGCCTGTAATTCAGAAACCCTTCTTGCTGAAGTGATGGCTAGAAGGAAGGCTGTTTTCCAAGAAAGGAATGTTAACTCTGCATTTGCAGCTGGCTCAAAGGGAGATATAGTGAGTTTTTCCAATACAAAGTTAAGGTCCCAGACTAGAGTAGGGGCTCTCCTGGGTGGTCTTAAGTTTTTGGCCCCTCTGAGGAATTGCTTCAGCAATGGATGAGAGAAGAGGGGTGGTGGCTCTATTATAATGTGCTAAAATGGCAGAGGCATGAATTTTGATGGAAGAAAAGGAAAGGCCCTCGTGAAGCATCTCAGTTGAGTACTGAAGAATATGTGGTAAATTGGGAACTGTTGTGCCCATCCCCTGAGTTTGGCTCCAGGAATAGAATCTTTTCCATTTTACAGCATAGGATTTTCTAGTAATAGGTCTGCTTGCCTCCAGAATGACATCCATCACTTGCTTACTGAGGGATGGAAACGGAGAGATCAGGTAATTAGCCAGACTGCAAGGTTCAGGTTTTGAAGCTGTAGGTGCAGAATCTGGCCCTCCTGCTGGGACAGCAGGGCAGAGGTCTGAGGCAGGTGCCATGGTTCCAGAAGTGACACTGCGCAAGAGGGGGTACACCAGTGTTGGCATGGCCAGTCTGGTGCAATCAGCACTGTCCTTGGTTTGTCTTGTTTGATCTTTAGTAGCAATTTGGAGAGGAGAGGCAGAGGGGGGAAGGCATAAACTGATAGGTGAAGGACAGGCCATCCACTTTCCAAGCTTGTCTGTGTGGAGTCCTTGTGCAGAATTTGTCTAATTGGTAGTTCTGAAGTGAGCCAAACACACTTGTTTCTCAACATGTTGAATATCCTTGGTTTGAGTTTCCACTCGTGTGGGTACATGGGATTTCTGCTTAGATAGTCCGTCAATGTATTTAGCTTGCCTGGCAGGAACTGAGCTTGTAGGTGCACTTGGCAGCTCAAGGCTGTATTCCAGAGAGCCATGGCTAGTTTGCAGAGAGGGTATAAGTGGATCCCCCCCTGTTTATGTACCACATAACAGTTGTGTTGTCCGTCTTTACTAATAATTGTCCTGGAAGAATGTGGTCCTTGAAGGCTGTCAGAGCATTCTGTACAGCTAACATTTCTTTTTGATTGATATGCAGGTGCATTTGCCCTGAATGCATTTGCCCTGCCAAGTGAGCCCCCCATGCATAGTCTGATGCATCTTTTAGGGTTTGGGCGGCAGGGGGTAGAGTGAATGGCAGCCCTCTGTTGTGGTGAAAGGCCTCTGCCCACCAAAGGAGCTCTGTCTTTAGACAACGGATTGATAGGAATCATTGACTCTTGGTCCTGAGAATGTTGAAACCATAGGCATTTTAGATACCATTGTAGTTTCCTCATATGCAGTCTTGCATTTGGAATTAGTAGAATGCAAGAGGCCATGAGCCCCAGGGCTTGCAGTATTTTCCTTGCAGATAGCTGGGTCTTTGTGGCCAGTAGTTTGAAGTAGGCTGTCAAACTCGTTTCTCTGGCATGAGGTAGGTCATCTGGGAAGTTGTATTCAAGCTTGCTCCCAGGAATACAATTTGTTGGCAGGGTACTAGATGAGATTTCTTTTTGTTAATGGTGTACCCCACAGAAGCCAGTAATTTCTTTATAAATGCCAGATGATTTAACAGTATGTCCTGGCTTTCTGCCTGAATTAGACAATCGTCCAGGTATGGGTATATTTGAATATTTCTTTGCCTGCAAAATTCAATGACTGGAGCTAGGCACTTTGTGAATACCCTGGGCGCAGTAGATAAGCCAAAAAAGCAGTGCATGTAGCCTGATCTGAAGCGTAGGTATCTTCTGCAAGATTCCCTTGACTGGGATGTGCAGGTAGGCATCCTTTAAATTCAGTGTTGCCAACCAGGCATTGTTACCTAGCATGGGAAGCAGCTGATGAAGAGTCAGCATTTTGAATTTTGGGATTACCAAAAAGGTGTTTAGGACAGACAGGTCCAGGATATTGTCTTTGAGGAACCAGGAAAAGTATTGAGTAAAAACCTTGCCCCCATTTTTCTTCTGGGACAGGTTTAATAGCCGTGATGCTTAGAAGAGAGAACCTGCTTTTGAGCCTCTGCCCACTGATTTGCAGGTAAGGTCTGGCCAACCATTTGGGGTTGGTAAGGAGTGTAAGTGGAATCTGTATCCTTGGGAAACTATATTTAAAACCCATTTGTCTTGGGTAATGAGCTCCCAGTTTTTTTTGCATGCAGAGTGATCTTCCCCTCTAAAGGAACAGTCAGTTGAGCAGGGCTTGGAAGGTTTAAAGTTAAGTCACTGTGACAGCTTACCATAGGGGGGTGTCTTACTACTTCCAGCTTTGGAAGTGGGAGTCCCCCACTGCTTAGGCCTGAGAGTACCTTGAGACTGAAGCCTGGGTGGTCTGCTGGTTCTGGGTTTGGACTGAGAAGGCCTGGAAGAGGCAAAAAAGGCCAATTCTTAGAAAGCCAGTGCCTACTAATTCTGGGAAGCGGTACTTGCAGGAAATCTTTAACAGTTTGCATAGATTTAGCTTTTTCCTCCATCTTTTTTAGTACTTCTGCTTGGATGCCAAACAGGCGGTCTTGGTTTAAGGGAGCATCCAGTAATTTAGTGATCTGGCAAAGTTTGCTCCTTAAGCCAAGCATGACTTCTAAGTACAGACCCAGAGACAGCAGCCCTGCAAGATGCCTTTAATGAATCAAAACCACATAAGTAATTTTTCCAACTTGTTCAGCAGAATGCATTAAATCCTGTAATTCTTTACTTTCAGCACAGTAAGGAACCAACATAATTTTCTGTTTAAGCAATCCAATAATATGCTGCTGATACTTCAACATATGAAACTGGCAGTTTAAGGCCCTAATAGCCAAAGTTGCAGAAGTGTAAACCTTCTTAGCCCATCTGTCCAAGGCCCTGGAATCTGTCAGAGGGGGGTAGGGTTTTCGGCAGTAGTAGCCTTAATGCCCTTGGTTCCTTGTGAAATGGTGTTGGGATCCACAGTAGGATTCCTAAAGAGGAACTTGTGAGAGTCAGGTAATCTGTAAGACCAGTCAGGTTTTCTGGGAGCCGGGGGGTAAAGTGTCAAGGGCCAGGCTAGATTCCAAGAAGAAATCATCTACAATGTCCAGTACAGGAGGGATAGCTAAAGGCCTGTGTTGAGGTAGGAGTAAGAATTCCCTAAGCCTCTTTTTGGAGTCAGAGTAATCCTGGCTTTCCCAGCGGAAATGCTCCCTAAGAGTATGCAAAGTTTCACCAAAAGAGAAATCCTCTGGAGGGGAAGCTGAGGGAATGGAGTCTTCTGCATCAGAATCCTCAGGTAGATAAGGGCAACTCTTGGTTATCAGAAAAAAACAGAAATTTCAGAATCCTGATCAGAAGAATCAGAAGGAAAATCAGTTCTAGGTCTCAGAGGGAGAAGGGTGGCTTCCCTGATTAGAGTAAAGGTCTTCAGCCATTCTTACTTGCTTTTTAGGCATAAGGGTCTGACCATGCGGTCTGGGCGTCAGTTTTCTAGTCGTGGATCGAGATTTAGGCCTTGATGAAGATGGTGTTGGTTTAATATGCAAGTCAGTCGGCCTGAATACACTCTCAGAAGTCGGTGCCTGCACAGCGGCTCCGGACCCATCCAAGGTAGAGACATCTGCAGGTTCCACAGTTGAAGCATCTCTCGGCACACTGGACTTCGAATGGGTCTCAGTAGAGGCCTGCGAATCTGAAGTAGTGGGTATCAGGGGCTGTGAAAACGCCTCACTGAGTACCGGTGAAGTGGCGACTAGCTTAACGGAAGCGTCGTCGGCAGCTTTGGACCTATGTGGCCTGTCTCTGCCTTTACCTTTGCAGTTTTTCAGAATGTCGGTAGTCGGGTGGCTTACCAAAACCATTTCTGGATAAGTGAACCCAGTACCAAAATATTTAGATGCAAAAATTAACAGAAGATGAATAGTTCGAGATTTGAAAAAGGCACAAAACTGACAGCGAGGAACGTTGTGGTCTGGGCCTAAGCAAGGAATGTAGTACAAATGAAAATCTTTATGAGGTATTTGCTTTCCGCAAGAAATACAATTGTTAACTTTTACTGACGTCGGTTTAGAGCAAGAAAAAGTTTCCCCAAGGGGTACTTAAGCTTTGTTGAAGACTTCGGATCTGAAACTCGAAAACGAAAATTTCAGGAGTCGGCCGACCGGCACTTGCGAAATGCTTGTTTCGGGCACCGCGCAGCAAAAAAGACTGATGTAATGGAGTTGGCTGCATGCTTTATACCCTTGACTACCTGACGTCATGGAAGATGAGACCGCAACCGACGCAGGACCCAAGACTTTGATAATTAAGCCGACTGAGGGCTACCTGCAAGCATATAACCCAAATGTGATGACTACAACAGTGAAACATGAAGATCACCACCTCTGGTAAAAAGTAAATATCCTGGCACTTGCTCAAAACTCATAGCAAGTACTAATAAACCTAAGCACTAGACCCCCCCCCCCCAATACTGTAGGGAAGGACAAGGCTCTCTATTCGACCTTACCAGCCAATCAGTAAAACAGTTCACTGTACCTATCCAGGCATGTCCAAAGGGCAGTTTCAGGTGTACTCTCTGGTCCAACTGGTGAATCTGGGCATTTTGAGGCAATGCTACAACTGCCTCATGTACACAGACAACCCTCTCCTCTTACCACCAAACACTAATACATGCGAGAGATGCAATTATACAGCCAAACTGGAGGCTACACTCTCTCAACCCAAGACTGGATCACACAGTCAAGAGAAGGGAATTACTTTCATCACACCACCAGTCTCGCATAGACCTATGAAACCAGCACTGGCAAAACACACACAAATACACAAAAACATACCTGGGAGGCTCTAAATAAAAATCTGCAAAAGCAAGAGAGACCTCCAAAGCAGACACCCAAGCAACCGCCACCCCTCCCAACACAAACCATGAAACACTTCACAAAACCAGTGTGCCATGCAATCATAGCCCTTAAGGCAAAATAACATACCAAACACACTAACAATAGGTGACTCTATAGTTGGGCACACTGATGTCCCACTCACTAGGCTGAACAAGGAGGTTACTGTTAGCTGCCAGGATCCACCACATAACACAAGCACTCAGGTCACTCCAGAACAAGTACAAATACGACTCTGTCACTGTCCATGTTGGTATGAATGACCTGCGCCGTACCTCCCTGGACTACATGAACAGAGACAAGGAAAAGCTCTCTCATCACGTAGCCCTGGCCGATATGACCCTGACCTTGAGTAGCACCCTGCCATCACCAAGAATGATACCACGGTATAAAGAAAAAAATAATCAATTTCAATAATTGGCTAAGCTTCTGGTGTCATTGAAAAGGGATCCAGTGTCTATCAGTCTGGGATAACATGCTCGACAAGCCACGTTGCTTCGCTAGAGATTGCTTGCACCTGTCACCCTTAGGCTTTTGAATACTGGTCAAGGCTCTTGCCACCCACAGTGCCTTTTTTAGGCAAAGCTCAAAAGACAAACCCACCACCATAAACAGCACAAGTAACAAAAAACTGAGGGTAATGCTCTCAATGCCAGAAGTCTAAACTTCAAAATGCACGCACACGAGACACTCCTCAGTATGGAGAAAATAGATATATGTGCAGTAACAGAAACCTGGTTTAAGGCTCCAGAGAGCACCCCAGCACTACCAGGCTACAACTCATACCATACACTTCAGCCACAAAACCTGGACCGAAATACAAACGGTGGGGTCGTCTCCATATTCATTAAGGATACCCAAACCTCCAGGTTAGTGGCAGAGCACGATGCTTCAGAGATCATCCACATGCAACTAACAAAGGGCAAAACTGCAATTCAAATTGTAGCTTGCTACAGATCACCCACCATGGCCCAGGACCCCCATTCCGCACTTCTGGAAACACTGGGAAATATAAAGGTCCTACCAAACACCCTGATATTGGGTGATTTCAATTACCCAAATATTAACTGGGAGAACTACTCAAGTACTAACTCCCTTGACCTACATTTCCTAGAATTTATAAACTCAAACACCTTGGATCAACTGGCCAACACCCCCACCAGAGGTGACAACATATTGGACCTGGTCATCACCAATATGGGCGACCGGTGTTCCACACCGGAGGTCAATCCCTCGCTGGTTAGATCTGACTATAAACAACCCACTTTGGATATCCACATTCTGCCCCCATACCCGGTCAAAGAAACCACCATGAAAAACTTTTCAAAAGAAAACTTCATGTTAAGACCGAGATGCAAAGTAGCCCCCATTCTAAAGGATAATGTTGCCCAAGCTGCAAAATCCTTTACTAATGCACTCTACGGGCACCTACAGGAATGCATGGATCGTGCTATCCCAAGCAAACCCAAGACTTACTCATCCAAGAAAAGGAAACCAGTCTGGTGGACCCCCGCCATAAACAAGCTATGCAATAAAAGGAGAAAACTAGTACAGAAAGAGTAAAATCCCAAGAAGGGAAGACATCCCTGATCATTATCAGCAAGAAACTATGATTCCTCATAAAATCAAAGGCTAATAGCTTCGAAAAAAAAATTGCCAAGGATTCCATGGATAAAGTACAGTGTACACTTACCATAAATGTAGATGTTCGAGTGTATTCACTGTTGCAGTAATCACATTTGGGTTATCTGCTTGCAGTAGCCCTCAGTCGGCCTGATTAACAAAGTCTTGGGTCCTGCGTCGGTTACTGTCCCTTCTTCCATGACGTCAGGGGTATAAAACCTGCAGACGATGCCATTATATCAGTCTTTCTTGCTGTGCCCGAAGCAGAAGCAGCAGTTCACAAGTGCCGGTCGGCAGACTCCTGAAATTTTCGTTTTCGATTTTCAGAACTGAAGTCTTCAACTAAAAGCCAAGTACCCCATTGGGGAAACTTTCTTGCTCTAAACCAATGTCAGTAAAAGTAAATAATTGCATTACTTGTGGAAAGCAAATACCTCAAAGATTTTCATTCGTACTGTATTCCTTGCCTAGGCCCTGACCACGACGTACCTCACTGTCGGTTTTGTGCCTTATTTAAACCAAGAACCATCAGTCAGTATATTTACGCTTCTAAATGTTTTGGTGCTCGGTTCAATTATCCCGATATGTCTTCGGTAAGCAATCTGACTACCGACATTTAAAAAAAACGCAAAGATAGAGACAGACCGCCGAGGTCCGAAGCTGCCGAAAACGCTTCTAAGCCAGTCGCAAGTGCTTTTGCAGCCCCCGATACCCGCTACGTCAGATTCGCAGGCCTCTACTGAGACCCATTACATCAGTTTTTCTTGCCTCACATGTCAGGTGCCCCCCAAATGGGAAGCCATAAAATCTATAAATATACAAGGTTATACCTACAACAAAAAAGCAAATACACCAAAAAGCTTTTGAGCATAGTAAAGGAGAGTAGAGGTATAGCCAAAAAAGGTAAGGGGGCTGAAGTGAGGGTAACCAGGACTTCTACAGTGAATACACTTGAACATGAATTAGAAGAAAACAAAAAAGGAGCGTAACACCATAGACATAAAACTGGAACTTTAATACAACAAAAACAAGAACAGGATAAGCGCTTTCGGAATGTGCTTTCCTTTAGATCCTGAAAACTATTCCTACACAAAACTATTTAAGAACCAGCTAACCAATCTAGTTAAAAGGCAATTAAGCAATTAAACATTTTTGTTACAAGTGCACTATGCAAATGGGGAGTAAGTATTGCTATGTTTCATTGCCTCATTTTTTAATCAGGCTGTGACTGTTGCTTCTTTAATATTATGGTTGTGAACCTGCCATGTTAACAGTATGAGCTCAGAGTTTTTAACAGATTCACAAGCTGTGTAATGGTTATGACAACAGTGTTTTATTTACTGCAAGTTTTAATATGCTATGCTGATTAACAAAATGCAGTTTTGTTCCAAGCCTGGATCGAAGTTATTTTAAAACATGTTTTTGTTACAAGTACACTATGCAAATGGGGAGTAAGTGTTGCTAGGTTTCATTGCCTCATTTTTTAATTGCTTAATTGCCTTTTAACTAGATTTTTTGTTGTCTTCTAATGTGTGTACTGGAGCATTCCTTGGTGATGCTACTGGATTTTGGTACTGTATACTTGGACATGACTTCTGCGGTGGTGCAGCGGTAGTGTTGTTGCCTCACAACAAGAGGTTCTCCTGTTCGATTTCCGGCTGGAGTGCGGGGAGTGCCTTCTGTGTGGAGTCTGCATGTCCTCCCCTTGGTTGGGTGGGCATTCGAAAGACATGCATAAATGGGCGTGCCTTCGTTGAAGGTTGAACGTAGAGCTGGCACCTTGGCATTCGTGAAAATCAACTGCCAATCATTAGCGGACCGGAGTTCTGCTGTGGCGAACCTAACCGGGAAAAGCCGAAAGACACTTGAACATCTACATTTATGGAGAAGTGTACACAACTGTACTATGTTCTTCGTGCTTCACTGCTGCAGTCATCACACTTGGGTAGATTCCCAAAGCTAAGGATGGGATGAGGAATTTAGATAGCATTAGGACCAGCTATAAGGCCCTGCAAGACTGAAGTGGCAAAGCCAGCTCTGGATTTAGAGAAAATTGGCAGATGGTAATGCTTGGTGAAACTATGTACAGAACTCCAGGTAACAGCTTCCAGGATGTCCTTGGTAGGGACACCTCTGAGAAAGGCTGTAGAGGTAGATGCAGCCCTGGTTGAGTGGGGTCTGATCCCCTGTGAGATTTGGTTTTCCATGGTGCTTGTATCATAAATGAATGCAATGGCCTATCCATTTGGAGATGGTTTGCTTTGAAATAGCCTTCCCCTCTGCCCCTGCAGCAAATGCCATCAGCAGTTGTTCAGATTTCCTTTGAGGTTTAGTCCTGCCCAAGTAGAATCTAAGTGGTCTGTGCACATCTAAAGAGCGCAGTATCCGCTCCCCTTTGTAAATGAATGGACTGATTAAGGGCCACATTGGATACCACCTTGGGCATGGAGGGATTGGTCCTGAGGGACACCCTGTCCGCATAAAAGATGATGAAATGCTCCACTGCCATAAGGGCCTGTAATTCAGATACCCTTCTGATTGCTAAAAAGGAAAGCTGTTTTCCAAAAAAGGAATTTTAAGTCTGCAGTAGCAGCTGGCTCGAAAGGGGGAAGAGTGAGTTTCTCAATACAAAGTTAAGGTTCCAGGCTGGAGTTGGAGCTCTCCTGTGTGTCGTACATTTTTGGCCCTTCTGAGGAACTGGTTGAGTAGTGGATGAGAGAAAAGGGGAGGTTCTGTGTTATGAGCTGAAATGGTTGAGGTGTGAATTTTGATGGAGGAGGAGGACAGGCCCTTGTGCAGCATCTCAGTTAAGTATCGCAAAAGCGGAGGTAAACTGGGCACTGCTGTGCTTATCCCTTGAGATTGGTTCCAGGCACAGAATCTTTTCCATTTTTCAGCATCTGATTTTCTGGTAATAGGCCTCCTTGCCTCTAAAATGACATCCATCACTGGTTTACTGAGTGATGGTAAAGGAGAGATTAGGTAATTAGCCAGGCTGCTAGATTCAGCGTTTGAAGCTGGGGGTGCAGAATCTGGTTCTCCTGCTGAGACAATAGGGTAGGAGTCTGAGGCAGGTGCCATGGGGGCAACAGTGACACTGCGCAAGAGGGGTACCAGTGTTGGCATGGCCAGTCTGGTGCAACCAAAATCATGTTGGTTTGTCTTGTTTGATCTTTAGTAGTACTTTGCGGAGCACAGGTAGCGGAGGAAAGGCATAAACTGATGGCTTTTTCCAGCTGAAGGACAGAGCATCCACTTTCCAAGCTTGTTTGTGGTGAGTCCTTGTGCAAAATTTGGACAATTGGTAGTTCGGGGGGGGGGGGGACAGGTCAATATCTGGTCTCCCCAATTTGTTTGTCAACATGTTGAAAATCTTTGGTTCCAGTTTCCACTCGTGTGGGTCCATGAGGTTTCTGCTTAGTCTGCCAGTGTATTTAGTTTTCCCTCGCAGGAATTGAGCTTGTAGATGCACTTGGTAGCTCAGGGCCATGTTCCACAATGCCATGGCTAGTCTGCAGAGGGGGCAAGAATGTGTACCCCCCCCTGCTTATGTACCACGTAACAGTGGTGTTGTCAGTCTTTAACATTAACTGTCCTGGAAGAATGTGGTCCTTGAAGGCTGTCAGAGCATTCTGTACAGTTAACATTTCTTTTTGATTGACATGCAGGTGCATTTGACTTGGGTTCCATTTGCCCTGAATGCACTTCCCTGCCAGGTGAGCCCCCCATGCATAGTCTGATGTATCTGTTAGGGTTTGGGCAGCAGGGGGTAGTGTGAATGGCAATCCCTTGCTTTGGTGGCAGGCCTCTGCCCACCAAAGGAACTCTAGGCATAGGCAAGGTATGACAGGAATCATCGCTTCTAGATCCTGAGAATGTTGACACCATAGGCTTTTTAGATACCATTGTAGTTTCCTCATATGCAGTCTTGCATATGGAATTAGAAGAATGCAGGAGGCCTTGAACCCCAAGGCTTGTAGTATTTGCCTTGCAGATATAGCAGGGTTTTTGTGGCCACTTGTTAGAAGTAGGTTGTCAAATCAATTTGGTTCTCTGGCGTAAGGAAAGCCATCTGGGAAGTTGTATTCAAGCTTGCTCCCAGGAATATAATTTGTTGACAAAGTACCAGGTGTGATTTCTTTTCGTTTATGGTGTACCCCAGGCAAGTTATCACCCTTTGTACAAATGCCAGATGACCCAAAAGTATGTCCTGGCTTTCTGCCTGAATCAATCATCCAGTTATGGGCATATTTGAATATTTCTTTGCCTGCAAAATGCCATGACTGGAGCTGGGCACTTTGTGAATACCCTGGGCACAGTAGATAAGCCAAAGGGCAGTGCAGAGAACTGATAGTGCGTGCAGCCTGCTTTGAAGCGTAGGTATCTTCTGCAAGATTCCCTAACTGGGATGTGCAGGTATGCTTCCTTTAAATCTAGTGTTGCCAACCAGGCGTCTCTGCCTAGCATAGGGAGCAACTGGTGAAGAGTCAGCATCTTGGCTTTTCTGGGTACCAGGAAAAGTCTTGAGTAGAAACCTTGTCCCTTTTCCTCTTCTGGTACCAACTGAATAGACCCCATGCTTAAGAGAGAAAGTACTTGCTTTTGGTCCTCTACCCACTGATTTGGGGGTAGATCTGGCCACCCGCTTGGTGTTGGTAATGTGTGGAAGTGAAATCTGTATCCCTGGGACACTACATTTAAAACCCATTTGTCCTGGGTAATGAGTTCTCAGTTCTTTGCATGAAGAGCAATCTTTCCCCCTAAAGGGGCAGACAGTTGAGAAGTGCTTGGCAGTTTTAAAAATAAGTCATTGAGACAGTTTACCATATGGGGGAGTTTTACTACCCTCAGATTTGGAAGTGGAGGTCCCCCCCCCCACTGGTTAGTTCTGTGCATACCCTGGGACTGAAGCCTGGGAAATCTGCTGGATCTGGGTTTGGACTGAATGTCTGGAAGAGGCAGGAAAGGACCAATTCTTGGAAGGCCTTAGCTTTTTCCTCCATCTTTTTAAAAACAACTTCTGCCTTGTTGCCAAACAAGCAGTCCTGGTTTAAGGGAGCATCCAGTAATTTTGCTTTAACATGATCTGGCAAGGACTGCTCCTTAAGCCAAGCATGCCTTCTAAGTACAGACCCAGTTACAGCAGCCCTGCAAGATGCCTCTAGTGAATCAAAACCACATTGCAAAGTATGTTTTCCAACTTGTTCAGCTGAATGCAGTAAATCCTGTAAATCCTTATTTTCAGCACAATCAGGAATCATCATTTGCTGTTTAAGCAATCCGAAAATATGCTGCTGATACTTCAACATATGAAACTGGCAGTTTAAGGCCCTAATGGCCAAAGTTGCAGAAGTGTATACCTTCTTACCCCATCTATCCAGCGCCCTTGGAGTATCTATCAGAGAGGGTAGGGTTTTTGGCAGTAGTAGCTTTAATGCCCTTGGGTCCCTGTAAAATGGTCTCAGGATCCGCAGTAGGATTTTTAAAAAGGAACCTAGGAGAGTCAGGGACCCTGCAATATATATCAGGTTTTCTGGGAGCAGGAGGTAGAGAGTCAGGGGCCAAGCTAGATTCTGAAAAGGCATCAACAATGTCTAGTACAGGAGGTATGGCTAAAGGCCTGTGCTGGGGCAGGAGTTAAGAAATCCCTAAGCCTCTTTTTAGAATCGGAAAAATCCTGACTTTCCCAACAAAAATGCTCCCTGAGGGTATGCAAGCTTTCACCAAAAGAAAAATCCTTTAGGGTGCAGAGGGAATAGAGTCCTCAGCATCAGAATCTTCATAGGCAGATAAGGGTAAATCCTGGTCATCAGAGGAAACAGAAAATTCAGAATCCTGGTCAGAAGTATCATAAGCAAACTCAGTCTTCGGGTTTCAGAGGGGGAAGGCTGGCATCCCCTGATTAAAGTAATAAGGTCTTCAGCCATTATCATTTGTTTTTTAGGCATAGAGGCCTGGCCATGCGGTCTGGGCGTCAGTTTTCTAGGCATGGTTTGAGTTCTAGGCCTTGAATAAGCAGATGGCGTCAGTTTAATACGCAAGTCAGTAGGCCTGAATACACCCTCAGAAGCCAGTGCCTGTACAGCGGCTCTGGACCCATCCAAGGTAGAGACATCCGCAGGTTCCACAGTTGAAGCATCTCGTGGCATATCAGACTCCGAATGGGTCTCAGTAGAGGCCTGCGAATCTGAAGTAGCAGGTATCAGGGGCTGCAAAAGCATCTCACTCAGTATCAAACTGGCGAGTGCGGAAGCGTCGTCGGCAGCTTTGGACCTCAGCGGCCTGTCCCTATGTCTAATCTTTGCGTTTTTTCAGAATGTCTGTAGTCGAATGGCTTACCAAAGACATATCGGGATAACTGAACTGAGCACCAAAATATTTAAAAGCGTAAACATACAGACGATGGACAGTTCATGGTTTAAATAAGGCACAAAAACTGACAGCGAGGTACATCGTTGGTCAGGGCCTAGGCAAGGAATACAGTACGAATTAAAATCTTTATGAGGTATTTGCTTTCCACAAGTAATGCAATTATTTACTTTTACTGACATTGGTTTAGAGAAAGAAAAAGTTTCCCCAACGGGGTACTTAACTTTTAGTTCAAGACTTTGGTTCTGAAACTCGAAAATGAAAATTTCAGGAGTCGGCCGACCGGCACTTGCAAACTGCTTCTGCTCTGGGCACCGCATGGCAAGAGAGACTGATGTAATGGTGTCGGCTGCATGTTTTATACCCCTGACTACCTGACATCACGGAAGAAGGGGCAGCAACCGACGCAGGACCCAAGACTTTGTTAATCAGGCCGACTGAGGGCTACTGCAAGCAGATAACCCAAATGTGATGACTGCAACAGTGAAACACGACAAACATCCACAAGGAATTCTTTAGCTATGTCAAGAATCTACGTGGCAATTCTCAGATCTGCTCGGAGTTGGTGCAGAATGGCACAAAATACACTGACCCGACCAATATTGTCAACATCCTGGCAGACAGGTTCAGTGCAAACTTCACCACCCTCTCACCCCCAAAAGGGCCCATAACCATACCAGAAGAATGTAGTGCCCCTGAAATCAGACACTCAGGTTAAAACAGCCCTCTCCAATGCCAAAAAACAGCATCAATGGGACCGGACGTGTCCCAGGCTGCGTCCTACACGAGCTCAAAGATAAATTAACCCCTCACCTAAACACACTGTACAAACTCAGCCTCTCCACAGGCTACGTGTCCATAGAGTGGCACACAGCAACAGTTATTCCACTCCACAAAGGTGGAGCCACAACAGTCCCCGGGAACTATCACCCTATAAGCCTGACTAGCTTGGTTTGCAAGACTATGGAGTACATCATCATGGATCTCATTAACGGAGACATTGGGAACCTACAGACACTGGACCCTACCCAGACGACTGCAAACTTGGGGCTATAACCGACTCTCCGGCTGAGACAGACACCCTCCAAAAGGGTCTCACTGAGATGCCCGAGAGATACCTGGTCCCGAATCCATGGCCTGAAGCTAGATGCCAAAAAGTGCACAGTCATCCCCTTTGGAAAAAAATTACCCACAAACTACCACATAGATGGTAGCCCCCTAAATATGGAAGATGTAATAAGGGATCTGGGGACCCAAGAAAATAGTACACTTTCCTTTGATAATCACATTGCCAAAGTGGTTACAAAATCCTTCTATGTGGCCCATCTAATCACAAAAGGGTTTGCATCCAGATCAAAAGTCATTGTGCCCCTCTACGCATCACTCACCAGACCCATCATAGAGTACAATGCCCCATTTGGGATGTACCTTACAAGACACCTTCAACAGCTGGAAAGACCACAGAAGTACCTCACCAGGAGGATCACTGGCCTCAGATGCCCTATGCAGCTCGACTGAAGAAACTCCAGCTGCACTCAGTTGCATACAGTCTACTCAGAGGTGATCTATGCCCAACATACAAGGCCATGTACAACCCAGACTTGATGGACATGCTCCACCTAAAGAAAACCATAGCCCTTCGAGCTACACGCTGTAGGGATCTAAACCTCACCACAACAATAAATAGGATGTGCTGGAGGGATAGATTACTGTCCCAGAGACTTCCCATGCTCTGGAACAAGATTCCAATCAACATTAGGCAGAGCTCCTCACTAACACACAATAGAAACCTTGAGTGGATGGGAAACCAAGTTTACCCCTGGGATCACTTCAATGGTTCTGCTGGACAGAGGCACAGGGAAGTAATCTAAGGGGGCGGCGAAAGCCAACACATTCTGGCTAGGCTTATTAATGTCTTTGAGCAGATAGCCTAGTACCTACCCTATGAACCTATAAAAGACGGCCATAAAGAGGATAGGTAGAAAGGATAGAGAAAGCCAGGGGGGCTGGAGGGAGGGAAAGCAGGACTGCAACAGAGAATACACTTGCACATTTACATTTATGGTAAGTGTACACAACTGTACTATGTTCTTTGTGTTTCACTGTTGCAGTCATCACACTTGGGTTAATTCCCAAAGCTGAGGAAGGGTAGAGGCAGTCAAGATATGTTAGGACTGGCTAGCAGGCCTTGTAAGACTGCTGTAGCAAATCCAGCTATGGACTTAGAAAAATAGGTCAGTGGTAATGCTTGTGTACAGAACTTCAGGTTGCAGCTTCCAGGATGTCCCTGGTAGGGACTCCCCTGAGAAATGCTGTGGAGGTTGAGGTAGCCCTAGTGGAATCAGTTCTGATCCCCTGTGGGGTAGGTTTTCCATGGTGCTTGTAGCAGAAATGGATGCAGTGTGCTATCCATTTTGAAATGGTTTGCTTTGAAATGGCCTTGCCCTCTGCCCCTGTAGCAACTAGCAGCTGTTCAGATTTTCTGAAAGGTTTAGTCCTCTCAGGGTAGAACCTGAGCTGTTTGTGCACATCCAAGGAGTGCAGCATCCTTTCCCCTTTATTCTGAGGATTAGGGAAAAAAGGTTGACAAATGGATGGATTGGTTTAAAGCTACACTGGACACTACCTTGGGCATAAATGAGTTAGTCCTGAGGGAAACCCTGTCAGCATGGAAAATAATGAAGGGTTCCACAGCCATTAGTGCCTGTAACACAGACACTCTTCTTGCTGAAGTGATGGCTGGAAGTAAGGCTGTTTCCCAAGAGAGGAATTTTAACCGCTGAAGCAGCAGGTTCAAAAGGGAAGTTAAGGTCCCAGGCTGGGGTGGGAGCTCTTCCAAGGGGCCTTAAAAATGTTAGCTCCTCTCAGGAACTGTTTGATGAGAGGGTGAGAAAAGAGAGGTGGCTCAGTATTATAAGCTTCATATAGACCCATTTCAATAATAAACCATGTTTATAAAGTGTTGTCTATGATGGCTAAAAGAATGGCAAAAGTGATGACAAAATTGATAGATACGGATCAGTGTGGTTTTGTGGTGGGGAGACAAACATTTGACAACATAACAGAACACTGATAATTCAGAGAGAAGCAGAATATAACAAAATACCACTGTTGTTGGTGGGTCTTGATGCAGAGAAAGCATTTAACAGAGAAAGCTTGAAACTTTATGAGCAATGCAATGGAAGCATTTGCTTTCCCTGATAAAATTATAAGGTTGATTAGGAGGATATATGAGGGAATGGAGGTGAAAATTAAAGTGGGTGGGTGTTCCTATCTGATAATTTCTGCTTGAGTAGAGGAATCGGGTAGGGGTGTTCTCTTTCCCCTTTGTTTGCATTATAATTAGAACCACTGGCCAAGCAAATAAGGGACTCAGACATTCAAGGATGTAATTGGTATGGTTGTCAAGAAAAGCTGTCTCTCTTTGCAGATGCTTTTGTTTTATACCTGATAAAATAAGAAAAGGACATTACAGTGTTGTGGAACGTTTTGAGACAGTTTCATATCTTTTCGGGATACAAAGTTAATGAAGCTAAAACAAAGGCAATAGAGGTAAAATTATGCACCTACACACAAATTGGTTCAGCAATATTCGTATATTTGGTGACATGATAAAATGAAGTCTTTAGGAGTATGGATTAAAAATGATTCTGGTGGGGCAGCTAAGGATATGTGGGAAGTGACTAAACAAAAGATGATAAAACTGAAGTTGGAAGCTCCGTTATATGGATATGAATAGTAAGATGCAAGCGGTTAAAATGTTTTTACTCCCTTTACTCTTATACACAAGTCAGGCATATATTTTTATCAACCAGGAGACAAGTTGTTGTGAGTAGCAATTAATAGAGGTGAAGGATTTTTTCTGGGAGGGGAAGACAGCAAGAGTCAATTGGGATAAGCGGATTCTTCCAATATAACAAAGCATATTGGGATTACCCGATTTGAAGGGGTATTTCAGAGCTACACAGTTGACTGCTATACATACAAGCAGAAACCTATCATTCAGAGTGGAAGGGGATGATGACGAAACAAGGGGGGAAGCTTAAGAAACAAGGAAAGACTGGGATTTTGGATGCAGACCTTTAAGAACAATAATCATACAGAATGTTATAATCATAAAGTATAGCAGAAAGTATTTTAAGAACTAAGCCAGTAAAGGAATGGAGAAAGATTCTGCCAGTAGGGGTGACTGCAATTAGGGGTACAGACAATAGGCAAGAGAAGCTGGAATTTATTGGAGAAGACTGGCAAAGGACCAAGGTATTGGGAGCAAATAGCTAGAGATAGAAAGGTAATAGAATGGGAAGGCGCCAATAATTTATTTTGGACTGCAGGTTAGAGATTGCCTTCCTTTATCAAGGATTGAAATCAGTGTGTAGGCAAAGGGAAAGAAATAGGTTGGTCCTAAACGAAAGACAAGCACTAGTAGAGTTTTTAGCAGAATCTAGAACAGAAGCTGCTGTTAAAAAGGAATACTTACTTGAACATATAAAATATTGCATGACAACTATAATTCAGTCAAAAGAGGTTAGAAAGGATTGGGAAAATAAATTGCATAAGCAATTCACAAAAAACAATGGGGGATATTGTTTGCTGATCTCTGGGCTTTGGTTTGGTTCCTGTGCTATTCCATATCCTTATTTGGATAAAGGGAAGCTTCTTTGTTCACCAGTGGGAAGCACTGAGCAGCCTATTTGTCCCTAGAGCAGTGGTTCCAGCCAGAAACTTGTAGTCTATTGGCCATTTTGGGTCAATTCCTAGCTCTTTTCAACTCCCTGCTATAAAGCCCGCTTTAGCACGCTTTTGCGTGATTTAGCACGGAGTTGCCCATAGAGCACCATCGGGAAGCGCCGGTTAAACAAGGTTAAACTATTTGTGGCTCTGTAAAGTCTGCTCTTCAATTTTTCCCTTAGAACTTCTCTACTTGCAATCTTAACAGTCTATTCTCTATCTCAAAAGCTCAGCACTTGCTCCTAAAGCACTTATATACTAAACAAAGTACTACATTAGCCTAGAATCCCTTTGAGTACCCATTTCCCTATAGGTCCCTTCTGACTCAGTTACACAGCAAACTTTTTCACTTTTTCTAGCATGTCGAAGGGTCAGTTGCTAGCGTCCTCTCCTGTTCAGCTGGTGAATCTGGGCATCTTGAGGCAATGTTACAATTGCCTCATGTACACAGACAACCCACTCCTTCTCCCACAAAACACAAATACATGTGAGAGATGCAACTATATAGCCAAACTGGAGGCTGAGCTCTCTCAACTCAGGACTGGCAAGACCAGACAGGAGGAGAAGGAAACCACGCACACCACAAACCCAGTTTAACATAGAACTATCACAACTGCAAAACAAACACAAACACACAAAGACATACTCGGAGGCACTGATCAAAAATCTACCAAAACTAGAGAGGCCTCCAAAGCAGACACCCAAGCAACTGCCACCTCAAGACATGAGACATGCAACACACAGTTCTCAAAGTCAGTGCGCTAAACAGTCACAGCCCTTAAGGCCAAACACAATGCCAGACACACTTGTTATAGGTGACTCCATAGTCAGACACACTGACATCCCACTCACCAGACTGAACAAGGAAAAGATCACAGTAAGCTGCCTGTCAGGCGCTAGAATCCGCCACATAACACAAGCACTCAGGTCACTCCACAGCAAGTACAAATATGACTCAGTCATTGTCCATGCCGGTGTGAACGACCTGAGACGTACCTCCCTGGACTACATGGAGAGACAGAGGAGCTCTCAGATTATGCAGCCCAGGCCGGTATGACCCTGACCCTGAGCAGTATCCTACCCTCACCAAGAATGATGCCACAATACAGAGACAAAATGATCAGCTTTAATAATTGGCTTAATTACTGGTGTCATTCTAAGGGGATCCAATGTCTGTCTGCCTGGGATGACATGCTTGACAAGCCACGCTGCTTCGCAAGGGACGGCTTGCACCCGTCACCCCTGGGCTTCCAGATATTGGCAAAGGCTCTTGCCACCCCCATAGTGCCTTTTTTAGGCAAGGCTCAAATGATAAACCTACCGCCCTAGAAAACAAAAATGGAGAAAAACTAAGGGTAATACTGCTCAATGCCAGAAGTCTATACCTCAAGATGCACTCCCTCAAAGCCCTCCTCAGTATGGAGAACATCGATGTCTGTGCTGTGACTGAAACCTGGTTCAAGGCTCCTGAGAGCACCCCAGCACTATCAGGTTATACCTCATATCATGCGTTCCGGCCCCAAAATCCGGACCGAACCACAAAAGGAGGGTGAGTATCCATATTCATAAAGGATACCCACACCTCCAGGTTAGTGGCACCGCACGAAGCATTGGAGACCATCCAGGTGCAATTAACCATAGGTAAAACTGCCCTACAGTTTGTAGCATGCTACAGACCACCTTCTCAAACTCAGGAAACCCACACAGCCTTCCTGAAGACACTGGAGAGTATGAATGTCTCTCCAAACACCATCATATTGGGTGACTTCAACTACCCAAACATAGACTGGGAACATTACTCAAGCCCCAACACCCTAGCCCAAAGGTTCCTGGAGTTCATAAACTCAAATGATATGGAACAACTAGTCACCATTCCCACAAGAGGAGAAAATATACTAGACCTGATCATCACAAACATGGGGACAAAATGCTCCACACCGGAAGTATATCCCTCATTGGTGAGATCAGACCATAAATTAATCTCATTGGAGATCCACATCCCACCCCACCCCCAGCAAAAAAGACCACAGTGAAGAACTTCTCAAAAGCAAACTTCACACTTCTTAAGACTGGAGTGGTATCCTTCAAGGCCCCCGAGCCAGTGGAAACCACAACCCATGCTGCTGAAACCCTTACAAATGCCTTCTACGAGCACCTCCAGGAATGTATGGATCAAGCAATCCCTAATAAAATCAAGACCCTTTCCACCAAAGGCAGGCGCCCTAAACAAACTCTACAACAAGAGGAGAAAGCTACTACATGACAGAGCAAAATCCCTAAAAGTGAAGGCATCTCTGATCAATACTAGCAAAAAACTACGATCACTCATAAAATCATCCAAGGCCAACTTTGAGAGAAAAATCGCTAATGACACAAAAGACAATCATAAGGCCTTCTTTAGCTATGTTAGAAACCTGGGTGGAAACTCCCAGATATGCTCAGAATTAGTCCAAAATGATAAAAAAATCACTGAACCCACAGACACTGCCAACATACTGGCAGACAGGTTCAGTGCAAATTTCTCCCCTCCCCCCCCCAAAAGGAGAAATATCTATCCCACCAGAGTCTAGCCTCCCAAACATCTCAGATGCCCAGGTGAGAGCTGCTCTCTCTAAAGCAAAAAACACAGCATCAGGGACTACATGAACTCAATGAGGAACTAAACCCACACATAAGGCTGCTGTTTAATCTTAGCCTTACTACAGGATACGTACCCAAAGAATGGCGTACGGCAACTGTGGTCCCACTCCACAAAGGCGGTGCTTCTACGGACCCTGGAAATTACCGCCCCATAAGCTTGACGAGCCTTGTCTGCAAAGCTATGGAGAGGATCATAATGGAACTCATAAATAAAGACATTGGGGATGTACAGACACTGGATCCTACCCAATTTGGCTTCGTCAAGGGCAGATCCTGCCTCTTGAACTTGGTCGACTTTTTCGAAACAGTCACTAAGGCCATTGATGAGGGTAAGGCAGTTCACACAGCCTGCCTTGACCTAGCAAAAGCGTTCGACACAACACCCCACTCGGGCATCATAGAAAAGCTCACCAGCTTAGATGTAAACCCATATGTCACAAGATGGGCTCAAGGACAGAACTCACAGGGTTAGAGTTGCTGGTGCCATGTCAGACTCTAAGCCGGTCACGAGCGGTGTCCCACAGGGCTCAGTACTGGGCCCCCTCTTGTTCGGCATTTATTTTTCTGAAGTGCAGGCAAACATAGGGGGATTGTGGCTGACAAAATTTGCAGATGACTGCAAACTGGGCACCATAATTGACACTCCATCAGACACAGACATCCTCCAGAGAGGTCTCATAGAAATGGATAACTGGTGCCAGAGCCATGGCCTTAAGCTAAATGCCAAAAAATGTATAGTCATACCCTTTGGGAAAAACAAGGTAACCCCTAATTACCACATAGGTGGTAATCCATTAAACACGGAAGAAGTTATCAGGGACCTGGGGACCCAAGTTGACAGTAACCTCTCTTTTGACACTCACATTGCCAAAGTGGTTAAGAAGACCTTCTACATTGCCCACCTGATCATGAAGGGATTCACATCCAGATCAGGAGAGGTCATTGTACCCTGTACTCTTCACTTATCAGACCAATGATTGAGTACAACGCCCCATTGAATGTACCTTACCCGACACCTGCAGCAGTTGGAAAGACCCCAAAAGTTCCTCACCAAAAGGATAAAGGGGCTCAAACATATGTCATACGATGCCCGACTGAAGAAACTCCAGCTCTATTCAGTCGCATACCGTCTGCTCAGAGGTGATCTGTGCCTGACATACAAGGCCATGTCCAACCCGGAATTAATGGACATGCTCCACCTCAAAAAATCCAAATCCACCGGAGCCACGAGAGCAAGAGACTTAAACCTCAACACGGATATAAATAGGACGTGCCGGAGGGACAGATTCATCACCCAGAGACTCCCTACACTATGGAACAGAATCCCAGTCCATGTGAGGCAGAGCCCCTCACTGACTCTGTTCAAGAGAAATCTTGACGAGTGGATGGGAGATCGTAGGTTTACCCCGGGAATCATCTCTGTGCTACTGCTGGACAGAGGCACAGCAAACTAATGGGTATAGCATTCTCATCCTAAGGGGTGGTGAAAGCCACACACACTCTGGCTAGGCTTATAAATGTCCTAGGGCAGATAGCCTAGTATGAACCTATGAACCTATATATGCATATCTCCCAAATATGCAACAAAATCTAGAAGATTTAGGATTTTTGCTTGGAAATGTTTACATAAATATTTTTATACCCTAAATAGACTCCAGAGAATTTTTCCTCAAGTAGACAGCAAACAGAGCTGTGATGGGGGAAAAAAGAGGTAATTGTGAATATACGTACTTGCGTACAACAGACTACTCTAGAGATGCTGGGTGAGCAAATTGATGCAACTAGGGAAATGATTTTGCTGAGATATGATGCAGACTGAATTGCCTACACATGGTAAGGCCTTGCTGTGTCTAAGTGTGGTGGCTGCCAAAAAAGCAATTGCTAGAAAATGGAAATCAATCTAAACTTGTAAATATTGTAAATAGCTTTTGACTTTAACTGTGAATTTGTTAAAATGCATCTGCACAATATTTTTCCACTATGGGCAATATTGCTCACACTTTGTATTATTTGATCTGTATTTGTACTTGTACTTTTATTTTTACTGGACTGCTATCTTTACTGTAATCTGTTTCATGGAACTTTTCTCCCCGGGCCTCCACTGAAAATGGGCTCTCTGGGTCCAGTGGACTTCCCTGGTAATCAAAGTGGAAATAAAAATGAGCTGAGATGGCACAGGCTTGAATCTTAATGGATGAGAAGGATAGGCCTCTGTGGAGCAGCTCTGTTAGGTAATCAAGGATTTGAGTTAAGGTGGGCATGGCTGTGTCCTTTCCTTGAGACTGGCTCCAAGAGCAATATTTTTTCCACTTTTTAGCATAGGATTTCCTGGTACTAGGCCTTCTGGCCTCAAGGATGATGTCCAGCACCTGTCTACTGAAGGTTCCTGGTGGTGTATTCAGGGTATAAGCCAGGCTGCAAGATTTAGTGTTTGCAGCTGTGGATGCAAAATCTGTCCCTCCTGCTGAGACAGCAGGGAAGGTGTCAGATGTAGGTGCCAGGGTGGCACTGCTGTCAAGACTGTGTAGGAGTGGGTACCAGTGCTGGCTTGGCCAGTATGGGGCAACAAGGATGGTCTTTGGCCTGTCCTATTTGACCTTGAGTAGTACTTTTCAGAAGACGGGCAGAGGAGGAAATGCATAAATTGAGAGGTTTTCCCATGCAAAGTATAGGGCATCCACCTTCCAGGCTCTGGTGAGGGTTCCTGGTGCAAAATTTGCTCAACTGGTAGTTTTGGGGGGAAGCAAAGAGGCCCACCTCTGGATTAGAAGTTTGGTTCCAGTAGACTTCTGCTTAAGTCTGCCAGTGAATTTTGTTTGCTTGGCAGGAATTGAGCTTGTAGGTGCACTTGGTTGCTCAAGGCTGTGTTCCACAGGGCCATGGCTAACCTGCAGAGTGGGTAGGAATGAGTTCCCCCTGCTTGTTTATGTACCACATAACTGTGGTGTTTCTTTATCAGGAGTGGTCCTGCAAGGATAAGGTGTTTGAAGGCTGTCAGAGCATTCTGTACAGCTAACATCTCTTTTTGATTGATATGCAGGGGAAACTGACCTGGGCTCCATTTGCCTTGAATGCATTTGTCTGCCATATGAGCCCCCCATGCATAGTCTGATGCATATGTTGTTAGGGCTTGGGCCGCGAGGGGATGAGTGAAAGGAAGTCCCTTGTGGTGGTTGCACGCCTCTGCCTACCAAAAGAACTCTGCCCCTAGACAAGGTATGATAGGAATCACTGTTTCTAGGTCCTGAGAATGTTGACACCAGAGACTTTTTAAGTACCAATGAAGTTTCCTCATATGCAGTCTTGCATATGGAATTAGCAAAATGCATGAGGCCATGAACCCTAGGGCTTGCAGTATTTTCCTTGTAGATAGCTGGGATTTGGTGGCCATTAGTTTGAAGTAGTTTGTCAAATAGACCTGTTTTTCTGGAGTGAGGAATGCCATCTGGGAAGTTGTGTTCAAGCTTGCTCCCAGGAATACAACTTTTTGACTGGGCACCAGTTGTGATTTCTTTTCGTTGATGGTGTACCCCATTGAAGTTAGGAGTCTTAACAAATGCCAGGTGATGAAGTAGCAATTCCTGACGGTCTGCCTGAATCAGGCAATCGTCCAAATATGGGTACATTTGAATATTTCTTTGCTTTCAGTATGCAATGGCTGGAGGATAGGCACTGTGAATACTCTGGGTGCAGTAGATAAGCCAAAGGGACGTGCAGAGAACTGATAGTGCATAGAGCCTGCCCTGAAACGTAGATATTTTCTGCAAGACTCCCTTATGGGGATGTGCAGATAAGCTTCTTTTAAGTCTAGGGTGACTAACCAGGGATCCTTAGCTAGCATAGGAAGAAGCTGTTGCAGTGTAAGCATTTTGGGACCACCAGAAAGGTGTTGAGAATTGACAGATCCAGGATAGGGCACCAAGAGATCACTTTTCTGGGCACCAGGAACAGTCTGGAGTAGAAACCCTGTCCCCTTTGTTCTGCTGCAACAAGGTGAATAGCCCTGATATTGAGAAGGGAAAGTACTTGCTTTTCAGCCTCTGTCCACTGGTTTGGAGGAAGGTCTGGCAACCCGCTTGGGGTTAGCAGTGAATGGAAGTAGAATCTGTATATCCCTGGGATACGTTTAGAACCCATCAGTCCTGACTAATGAACATTGTTTTTTGCAAGAAGGAAGAGTTTTTCCTCCTAGGGGTTCAAATACTTAGGCATGGCTGAGAAGGATGATTGAAAAGTCACTGTGAACCTTTTCCATAAGGGGGTGGGCTTACCACTTCCCGTTTTTGAGGTGGGAGCACTCCATTGTTTAGATCTCTGCATACCCTGAGACTGTAGTCTTGGTGGTCTGTTTCCCCTGGGCTTGGACTGAAGGCCTGGGAGGGACAGGAAAGTACCAGGTTTTATAAGGTCAATGCCCATTGAATCTAGTTGGCTGCACCTTTAAGAAATATTTTGACAGTTTGCATAGATTTAGCTTTTTCCTCCATCTTTTTAAGAGCAACTTCTGCTTTTGTGCCAAATGGTCCGGATTTAATGGAGCATCTAGTAATTTCGCTTTGCCATGGTCTGGCAAGATTTGTTCCTTCAGCCAAGCATGCCTTCTCAGTACAGACCCAGTGACAGCAGCCCTGCAAGATGCTTCTAAAGCATCAAACCCACACTGCAAAGTATATTTACTAACTCGGTTTGCAGACTTGCATTAACTCTTGTAAATCTATTTTCTGCACAATCTGGAAGTAACACCATTTTTTGTTTAATTAGTTCCATAATATGTTGCTGGTACATCAACATGTGAAACTGGCAATTCAAAGTCCTGATGGCAAGAGTTGCAGAGGTATATACCTTCTTACCCCATCTGTCTAAAGCTCTAGAATCCCTGTTTGAAGGGGTAGGGTTTTGGCTGTGATAGCCTTAATGCCTTTAGGTCCCTGGGAAATGGTCTCTGGATCTGCAGTAGGATTCTTAGAGAGAAATTTGTGAGAATCAAGTACTCTGTAGTACCAGTCAGGTTTTCTAGGGGCTGGTAGTAAAGAGTCAGTAGTAAGACTGGATTCCATGAAGATATCTACAATATCCAGGACAGGGGGTATAGCCAGAGGCCTGTGCTGAGGCAAATCTAAAAATTCTGAGTCTCTTTTTGGACTGAGGATAGTCCTGGCATTCCCAGCGGAAATGCTCTCTTAAGGTATGCAAGATTTCACCAAAAGAAAAATCCTCTGGAGGGGAGGCAGCGGGAATGTAAACCTCTGCATCTGAATCCTCATAGGTAGATAAGGGTATGTCCTGGTAATCAGAAGGATCAGAGTCATTAAACTCCTGGTCTGTAGAATCAGAAGGAAATTCAATTCTTTGTCTTTTAGTAGGGGAAGACTGGCTTCCCCCAATTAGATTAATAAGGTCTTCAGCCATTCTAAGCATTTGTTTTTGTGGCATGGGAGCATGTGCTTTGGTAGTCTGTTTTCTAGGTGTAGTGTGAACACTGGGCCTGAGAAACTCGGTAGTTTTAGCTAAAAATGAAGTTGTCAGTTTAATACGAACATCGGTAGGTCGGAATACACTTTCAGAAGCCGGTGCCTGCACAGCGGCTCTGGACCCATCCAAGGTAAAGACATCCGCAGCTTCCATTGTCAAAGCATCTCACGGCATGCCGGACTCTGAATGGGTCTCAGCAGAGGCCTGCAAATCTGTAGAAGCAGGTATCAGGGGCTGCGAAGGCACCTCACTACGTAAAGGCAGACTAGCTTAACGGAAGCGTTGTCAGCAGTTTTGGACCTATGCAGTCTATCTCTGTCTTTATGCTAAAGTTTTTTCAGAAAATCAATAGTCGGATGGCTTAACGAAGCCATTTCAGAATACAGAGAACGAGAGTGAAAGAATTTAGTGACAAAGATAGCCTGTCTCAAGGCACAAAACCGACAGCGAGGGATGTCATGCTCTGGGCCTAAACAGGTGTCATAGTAAGAAGGAAAATGGCTGAGATATTTGCTTTCCACAGGCAAGTCAATTGTTAACTTTTTCTAACATTGGTTAGAGCAAGAAAAAAGGATTCCCAACGAGGTACTTGGTTTTAGAAGACTTCAGGTTTGAAGCTCTAAAAATAAAAATTTCAGAAAGCAGCCGACCTGCATTTACGAACTGCTTCTGCTTCAGGCTCCTCCATGGGAAGAAAGACTGGGGTAATGGGGTCAGCTGCATGTTTTATACCCCTGATGACCTGACATCATAGAAGAGGCGACAGCATCTGACGCAGAAATCCCAAGACTCTGGTATTCGGGCAGACTGAGGGCTACCTGCAGGCAGATAAACTCAAGTGTGATGACTGCAACAGTGAAACACGAAGAACATCTGCTCTGAGTTACAGCACGAAAATTACAGAACCAACTGATATTACCAACATCTCGGCAGACAGGTTTAGTGCTAACTTTACCCCCCCACTAAAGGGCCCATATCTATACAGGAAGAAAGTACAGTTTTGTACCTACATAAATGTAGATGTTAGAGTGTTCACCCTTGCTGCAGTCATCACACTTGGGTTATCCTGACGTCAGGCGGTCCCGCAGTTGGCCTGAATTACAAAGTCTTGGTCCTGCGTCAGTTGCTGTCGCTTCTTCCCTGACGTCAGTGCGCCAGGGGTATACAAGAGGCATCAGACACCATTTTCTTCAGTTTTTCTTGCCCCAGATGTCAGGTGCCCCCAAAAGGTAAGCAAAAAAACAAAAAAAAAAAAAAAAAAAACAAAATATATATATATATATATATATATATATATATATATATATATATATATATATATATATACACACACACACACATATATATATATATATATATATCTATATATACACAAACAAAACCCTTAGGTACAAGCAAATACACCACAGAGGTAGAATAGGATAAAGTGGTAGAGAAGTTCAGCTAGTTCAGAGGGGATGGAGGGAGGGTAACTTGGACTGCAGCAGGGTGAACACTAACATCTACATTTATGGTAGGTACAAAACTGTACTATGTTCATCGTGTTACCCTGCTGCAGTCATCACACTTGGGTTGAATCCCAAAGCTAAGGAGGGGAGGTGGAGTCAAACACGGTTAGAAGAAGCTAGTAGGCCCTGCAAAACTGCAGTGGCAAAACCAGCTCTAGTCTTAGTAAAGAGGTAAGTGATAGTGTTTGGTGAAGGTGTGCACTGAAGTCCAAGTAGCAGCTTCCAGAATATCCTTGGTTGGCACTCCCCTGAGAAAGGCTGCTGATGAAGCTGTAGCCCTGGTGGAGTGGGACCTAATGTTAGCAGGTACTGATTTCCCATGATGTGTGTAGCAGAAATGTATGCAATGTCCTATCCATTTAGAAATGGTCTGTTTTGAGATAGGTTTTCCTTGTGATCCTGTAGCACAGGCTACAAAGAGCTGGCCAGTTTTTCTGAAAGCCTGAGGTTTATCCAAGTAGTAACGTAATTGCCTATGAATGTCCAAAGAGTGCAGGAGTCTTTCTCCTGTGTTCTGGGAAGAAGGTGGCAAGTGAATGGTTGGTTTAGGGCCACACTGGCTACCACCTTTGGCATAAAGGAAGGATTATTTCGTAGAGAAACTGTCTTGAAAAATGAGGAAAGGTTCCACTGTCATTAGTGCCTGTAGCTCTGAGATTCTTCTAGCTGAGGTTATTGCTAGTAGTAGGGCAGTTTTCCATGAAAGAAATTTTAAATAAGTTGAAAAAGCTGGTTCAAAGGGCGGCAGTGTAAGCTTTTCCAGGACAAAGTTAAGATCCCAAGTAGGTGTTGGAGCTCTCCTTGGTGGTCTTAAGTTCTTAGCCCCTCTGAGGTACTGTCTTAGGAGTGGATGTGAAAATAAAGGAGGATCCGTGCTGTAATGAGCTGAAATTGCTGAGGCGTGGATCTTAATACATGAAAAGGAAAGTCCTGTGTGTAACATCTCTGTTAAATATTGTAGAATCTGAGGAATGTTCGGCTCCAGGGGATTTAGGAGTTCCAGGCGCAAAATCTTTTCCATTTGTCTGAATAGGTTTTCCTGGTGCTGGGCCTCCTGGCCTCCAGAATGACATCCATAACAGCTTTGGATAAAGGTGTTGGCTGGTTGTTTAGGTAATTTGCCATGCAGCCAGGTTTAAAGTCTTGAGCTGGCTGTGTAGAATCAGATTGTCTCACTGGGTGAGCAGGTGAGGAATTTGTGGCAAAATCCATGGTGGGTCCTGGGCCATGTTCCTAAAACTGGATACCAATGTTGGCGTGGCCAGTCTGGTGCAACGAGAATCATTTGTGGCCTCTCTAATCTGACTTTCAGCAGTACCTTTCCTATAAGAGGCAGTGGAGGGAAGGCATACACTGTTAATGTTTTCCAACTGAATGAGAGGGGGTCCACTTTCCAAGTTAGTGGATGGAAAATCCTTGTGCAAAATTTTTGAAGTTGGTGGTTGTGGGGGCTTGCAAACAGATGTCTGGGCGTCCCCATTTTTGAGCTATCATTGCAAATACTTGTGGATCTAGTTTCCATTCGTGTGGATCCATGATGTTTCTGCTTAGGTCGTCTGCCAATGTGTTTTTCTTTCCTGGCAGGAATTGTGCTTGTAAGTGAACTTGGTAAGACAGTGCAGTGTTACACAAGGTCATTGCTTGCCTGCATAGAGAGTAGGAATGTGTGCCCCCTTGCTTGTTGATGTACCACATAACTGTGGTGTTGTCTGTCCTTATTAGTAGTTGTCCTGGGTGTAGAAGGTCCTTGAAAGCTGTTAGGGCATTCTGCACTGCTAGCATTTCTTTTTGATTGATATGCATTTGTCTCTGATCTGTAGTCCATTTGCCCTGAATGCACTGTCCTGCCATGTGTGCTCCCAGGCATAGTCCGATGCATCCATTGTCATAGTTTGCCTGGCTGTGGGTAAGGTGAAAGGCTGATCCTTGTTGAGGTGACATGCCTGTGCCCACCATAGAAACTCCTGCTGAAGGCAGGGAATGAGTGGAATCATCGTTTCCAAGCTGTGGCTGTGCTGAGTCCATACACTTTTCAGGTACCATTGTAATTTCCTCATATGCAGTTTTGCAAATGGTATTAGCAGTATGCAAGATGCCATGAATCCCAAGGCCTGCAGAATTTTTCTTGCAGGGAGTTAGGTCTTTGTTGCCATTATTTTGAAATATTAAAACAGCTGTCGTTTGTCTGGCGTGAGAAGCCGTCTGGGCCGTTGTATTCAAGCTGGCACCCAGGAATATTATGTTTTGTGAGGGCACTAGTTTTTATTTCTTTTCGTTTACTGTGTACCCTAGGCAACATAGAAAGGGTTTGACAAATGCCAGATGCTGTAAAAGAATGTCCTTGCTTTCTGCTTGAATAAGACAGTCGTCCAGGTATGGGTATATTTGAATTCCTCTTTTTCTGCAGTGTGCAATTACTGGTGCCAGGCATTTTGTGAAGACCCTAGGTGCAGTAGATAAGCCAAAGGGCAGTGCAGAGAATTGATAATGCGTTGAACCTGCAATGAAGCGGAGGTATCTTCTGCAATTTTGTCTGATTGGGACATGCAGGTATGCCTCCTTGAGGACCAAAGTGACTAGCCAAGCATTCTTGCCCAGCATGGGAAGAAGCTGCTGTAGTGTTAGCATCTTGAATTTTTGGCACTTGCAGATAGGTGTTCAGAATTGAAAGATCCAGAATGGGTCTCCATGCTTTGTCCTTTCTTGGAACTAGGAAGAGTCTTGAGTAAAATCCTTGTCCTTGCTCCTGTGAAGGTACCTGTTGAATGGCTCTCATGTTCATGAGAGCTGCAATTTGTTTTTGTGCCTCTGCCCATTGATTTGGTGGTATGTTTGGCATTCCTTTGATCCTTGGTAAGGTATGAAAGTGGAATCTGTATCCTTGAGAGACAATGTTTAGAACCCATGTGTCTTTTGTGACGATGTGCCAGTTGTCTGCAGAAAATGCTAGTTTTCCTCCCAAGGGTGTTGCCAGGAGAGATTTTCTTGGTAGTTTGAGGATAGAGTCATTGTTGTCTGCCTTCTGCTAGCTTGGGGTCTGTCTTCTCCTTTCTGGGTAGCAGAACCCCATTGGCAAGGTTTTAACGGCCCTGTGACTGACCTCTGCCCCTTGGGCGTCTGTATTTGCCCCTCTGTGATCTGTCTGAAGCTGGAAAGGACCAATTTTTTGTTGGCCAATTTCTGCTGAAGTGAGGGGGTTGTACCTGCAAGAAATTCTTAACCGTTTGCATAGATTTAGCCTTATCCTCCATTTTCTTTAAAACCTCTTCTGCTTTGACACCAAATAATACATCTTGTTGTAAAGTTGCATCTAATAATTTTGCTTCAACATGGTCAGGGAGGGTTTGCTCCTTTAACCAAGCATGTCTACGAATGACAGAGCCAGTAACAGCTGCTCTACAGGAAGCTTCCAATGAATCAAAACCGCATTGTAAAGTATGCTTGCCCACCTGTTCAGCTGCAATCAACAGATCCTGCATTTCCATGAATTCAGGCTGTTCTGAATGTGTGCTCAATTTTTGTTTTAACTGAGACATCAGGAATTGTTGATATTTCAACATGTGAAACTGGCAATTTAATGCTCTCATAGCCAGAGTTGCAGAGGTGAATATTTTCTTTCCCCATCTATCTAGGGCTCTGGAATCTCTTTCAGAGGGCACAGGATTTTTAGCCATAGAAGCTTTTGCTCCCTTAGAACCCTGGGAAATGGTTTCTGGGTCAGCTATACGGCTTTTATAAAGGAATTTGTGTGAGTTAGGTACTCTGTAGTATCTGTCTGGTTTGGCTGGAGCAGGAGGTAGAGAGTCTGGATTTAAACTAGACTCCACGTAGACATCATCCACAATATCTAAAACAGGAGGGATAGCAAGAGGTCTGTGCTGGGGTAATAAAAGGAACTCTCTGAGCCTTTCCTTAGAATCGGAGTAATCCTGGCCTTCCCAGTGGAAATGTTCCCTCATGGTATGTAATGTTTCCCCACAGGAGTAGTCTTCAGGGGGAGATGCTGAGGGAATAGTCTCTTCAGCATCAGAATCCTCATAAGGTGGAAAAGTGTAATCCTGTTCCTCAGAAGAATCTGAGGAGAGAGAAACCTGGTCAGAGGATGCATAATCCTCCTCTTGTCTTGGTCTTTTATCAGGAGGGGGATGGGAACCCGATAAGGGTAATTAAATCTTCAGCCATCTTAAGAATCTGTTTATTAGGCATGGGGCCTTGACCTGTAGACTGATGAACAGTTTTCTTAGGCTTTAAAGGAGTTATAAGCATAGCATAAGATTTAATGGTGAGTGTAGTCGGTCTGAAGACACCTTCAGCAAGCGAAGGTATTTCCTCTGCACCGGTGTCTAATTCTGCTCCGGTGTCAGTAGATGGCTGCGTCGGCCTAGTAGACTCCGCTTGGGAGTCTGCAGCTGTCTGGGGTTCCAGCTCTGCGGTAGTCAGGGGCTGCGTAGGCGCCTCACTGAAAACCGGAGAACCGGCGACAGGCCCAGCTGAGGCCTCGAGGTCTGGCTTATTCCTAAGCTGCCTGTCCTTATCCTTGCGTTTTTATGAATTGCGGTCGTCGGCTGCTCCGACGGCATGATATAATTAAATTTCCTACCGAAGTAATGCCATGCAAAGTCAAAATGGCATTTGATAGTGCGTTTATTAAACCTAGTGCAAAACCAACAACCTGTGACGTCGTGGTCTCTTTTTCTGACATCTGACTGAGGCAAGAAAATGCTCCCCAACTGGGTACTTAGCTTTATTGAAGACTTCGGACTGAAATTCAAATCGAAAATCTTAAGTGTCGGCCGACCGGCACTTGCGAACAGCTTCTGCTTCGGGCACCGCGCGGCAAGAACAACTGGGGAAAATGGCGTCGGATGCCTCATATACCCCTGGCGCACTGACGTCAGAGAAGAAGTGACAGCAACAGACGCCGGACCAAGACTTTGGAATTCGGGCCGACTGCGGGACCGCCTGACGGCAGGATAACCCAAGTGTGATGACTGCAGCAGGGTAACACGAACATTGCAGAGTTCCTGTAATCACATCTATGCAGGTAAAAGCTGCACTCTCTAAAACCAAAAACACAGCATCCATGGGACAGAACATCCCAGGCTGCGTTTTACACGAACTTAAAAACAAACTGGCTCCCCACCTAAGCACCATGTTAAATCACAGTTTCACGTCAGTCTTTGTGCCCACTGAATGGCGCACAGCAACAGTTATCCCACTCCACAAAGGGGGAGCCACCACTGATCCTGGGAATTATCGCCCTATTAGCCTGACAAGCTGGTCTGCAAGGCCATGGAACTCAAGACAGACATTGGTAACATCCAAACTCTGGACCCCACCCTGTTCGGGTTTGTGAAAGGCAGATCATACCTTTTGAACCTGATCAACTTCTTTGAGGCAGTCACCAAAGCCGTAGACGAGGGTAAGGTGGTTCACACAGCTTATCTTGACCTCACCAAGGCTTTCAACACCATCCCCCATTCTGGAATTATAGCTAAACTCACTAAACTAAGTATAAATACCCAAGTCACAAGATGGGTTGCCAACTGGCTCACTGAAAGAACCCACACGACTCCAAATCTAACCTCAAACCAGTGACAAGTACCACAGGGTACACAGTCCTGCGACCTCTCCTGTTTGGTATCTACTTCTCTTAAGTACAGGCTAACACAGAAGGCCTCTGGCTAACGAAGTTCGCAGATGACTGCAAACTAGGAGCCACAGTAGAGTCCCCAAATGATGTGGACATCCTGCAGAAGGGCCTCACAGACAGATGCCTGGTGTCAGAGACATGGCCTCAAGCTCAATGCCAAAAAGTGCACTGTCATCCCCTTTGGTAAAAACTCTGTACCCATGAACTACCACAAAAATGGCAGTCTACTTAATGTCGGTGTGATAAGAGACCTTGGGATCCAGGTGGACAGTAGTCTCTCCTTTGATAATCACATTGCCACAGTAGTCAGTAAATCCTTCAGTGTGGCACACATCACAAAAGGGTTCTCATCCAGGGGAGGAGGAAAAAAAAAAAAAAAAAGAGGTCATTGTTCCCCACTCAGTACTCAGACCCATTATAGTGTACAACGCCCCTTTTGGAATGTACTTCACCAGACTTCTGTAGCAGCTGGAAAGGCCACAGAAGTACCTCACAAAAAGGATCACTGGTCTCAAACAGATGCCCTAAACTGACAGTCTCAAAAAACTCCAGCTTTACTCTGTAGCATTTCGCCTACTCAGAGGAGATATCTGCCTAACATATAAAGCTATGTTAAACCCAGAACTGTTGAACATGCTACACCTAAAGAAATCCCAATCCCTCCAAGCTACACACACTAGGGACCTAAATCTCATCACCACAATAACCAGGACATGCTGGAGGGATAGATTCCTGTCCCAGTGACTTCCTACACTTCGCACTCCAGAAAAATCTTGATGAGTGGATGGGAAATAGGAAATAAACCCGGGGATCACTTGTGGCTCTGCTCAACAGGGGCACAGTAAATTAATTTTCTTGGGTGACGTAAGCCAGGGAACCTTGTCGGCTAGGCTTACTTAGGCCCTTGGGTCGATAGCCTAGTGCCTATCTATGAATCTATGGTTATGGTAAGATTTTACACAACTATTCTTTGTCCTCCTATTCTCATGCTGATTCATTACAGTAAGGAGAGTACCAAAGCTATTAGGTATTCCTTTGGGTGGCTGGTGCAGGAGAAGGGTCGAGACGACCCTGCAGAATACAACTGGCAAAGCCAGCTCTGGATCTGGACATTAAATCCAGTTTGCAATGCTTAGTGAAAGTGTGAAAAGAAGACCACGTAGCTGCCTCTAGAATGGTGGCATGGTCCAGGTCTTTGAAAAAGGCTGCAGAAAAAGCTGCAACCCTAGTGGAATGAGCCTTTACTTTCGAGGCTAAAGGCTTGCCATGGAAGTCATGACAAAAGGAGATGTCCTTTCAGACCCATGAAGCAATGGTTTGTTTAGAGACTGCTCTGCCTAGGGCTCTAGGGTGAAAGGAGACAAACAGCTGGTCTGACTTTCTAATGGACCTGGTTTTATCTAGGTAGAATCTGAGCTGCCTGTGCACATCCAAGGAATGAAGTTTCCTTTCTGAGGAATTCTGAGGGTGTGGAAAGAAAACAGGCAGGTTAATAGATTGGTTCAAGGAAAGCTCATTCACTACTTTAGGCATGAATGAAGGGATTAGTCCTCAAAGAGAGACGGTCTTTGTGGAAAATGAGGTAAGGCGGAACTGGCCATGAGGGCTTGGATTTCCGAGACCCTCCTGGCAGAAGTCAAAGCTACTAGCAGAATTGTTTTACAAGTGCAAAACATAAGGGAAGCTGAAAAAGCTAGCTTGAAGGGGGACAGTCAATTTTTCTAGAACAACATTAAGGTCCCAAGGTGGTGGAACTGGTTTTCTAGAAGGTCTGACATGCAGAACCCATCTAAGGAACAGTTTAACCTGTAGCCTGGATGCTAAAGGGGGAAGCATAGGCAGACAAGCAGAGCAGAGAAATGTACTTTTACAGAAGAGCAAGTCAATCCAGAGTGCAGGAGCTCACACAAATAAGCAACAATCATAGGCACAGGGACCGCCAAAGGGTCCTGTATTTTCTTAGAACACCACACGGAAAAATGTTTCCACTTTGCAATGTAATTTTTTTCTGGTGCTAGATTTCCTGGCCTCCTGCAGGACTTTGAGTAAGTCTTATTGGTGGTGAAAAGGGATCAAAAGTTTATCAACCACAGGGTCAAGTTCAGGTTGTGAAACTGTGGGTGCAGAGATCCCCTGTCTTATGTGAGTAGATCGAACCTTTGAGGTAATTTGTGGCGACTGCCCCTGGCTAGCTAAAATAAAAGAGGGAACCAATGTGGTCTTGGCCAAAAGGGGGTCACCAGTAGGATTTTTGGTCTTTTTCTGAATTTTCAGCAAGTCTTTCTGAATTAGAAATACTGGGGGGGGGGGGGGGGGGGGGAGGCATACAGGTACATCTTTCCCCAACAAAAGAAGGCATCCATTTTCCATGGTTGTGGATGGTGGGTAAGCCTTGTGCAGAAGAGTGGTGGTTGACTGTTCTGAGGGGAGGCAAACAGATCTGCTTTTGGAAAGCTCCAGTTGTGTACAATGTCCAGAAAAACCTCCCTGTGTAACATCCATTTGTGAGAGGATGCCATGGTTCTGCTAATACATTTTCTGAGGCTGGAATATGAACAGCCAGTAGGTGAAGTAACAGAGAAAGTACAGTTTTGTACCTACCATAAATGTAGATATTAGAGTGCTCACACTGCTGCAGTCATCACACTTGGGTTATCCTGCCGTAAGGCAGTCCCCGCAGTCGGCCAGAGTTCCAAAGTCTTGGTCCAGTGTCGGTTGCGGTCGCTTCTTCCCTGACGTCAGTGCGCCAGGGGTATACAAGATGCATCAGACACCATTTTCTTCAGTTTTTCTTGCCCCAGATGTCAGGTGTCCCCAATAGGTAGGCAATACATATTGCTAATAAAAAATATATAAATAAAAATAAAATACCTTCAGTTGCAAGCAAATACACCACAAAGGTGGTATAGGACAGAAAGGTATAGATAACTCCAGCTAGTTCAGAGGGGATGGAGGGAGTGTAACCTGGACTGCAGCAGTGTGAACACTCTAACATCTACATTTATGGTAGGTACAAAACTGTACTATGTTCATCGTGTTACACTGCTGCAGTCATCACACTTGGGTTGAATCCCAAAGCTAAGGATGGGTGGTGGAACTAAACAGGGTTTGGTGAGGTTAGTAGGCCCTGCATAACTGCAGTGGCAAAGCCAGCTCTGGTTTTAGAGTATAGTGGTAAGTGATAGTGCTTGGTGAAGGTGTGCACTGAACTCCAAGTTGCAGCCTCCAAAATATCCTTGGTAGGTAACCCTCTGAGGAAGGCTGTTGATGTTGCTGTAGCCCTGGTGGAATGGGGCCTGATGTTACCAGGCACAGATTTCCCATGGTGTGTGTAGCACAAATGGATACAATGTCCTATCCATTTTGAAATGGTCTGTTTTGAGATAGCTTTTCCTTGTGATCCTGCAGCATAGGATACAAAGAGCTGGTAAGATTTTCTGAAAGCCTTAGTTTTATCCAAGTAGTAACGTAATTGCCTGTGAATGTCCAAAGAGTGTAGGAGCCTTTCCCCTTTGTTCTGGGGGTTTGGGTAAAAAGTGGGCAAATTAATGGTTTGGTTTAGGGCCACACTGGATACCACCTTTGGCATAAAGGAAGGGTTAGTTCGTAAAGAGACTCTCTTGATGAAAAATAATGAAAGGCTCCACTGCCATTAGGGCCTGTAGTTCCGAGACTCTTCGTGCTGGGCAGTTTTCCATGATAGGAACTGTAGATCAGCTGTGAAAGCTGGTTCAAAGGGCGGTAGTGTAAGTTTTTCCAAAACAAGGTTGAGATACCAAGTTGGTGTTGGTGCTCTCCGGGGCGGTCTTATGTTCTTAGCCCCTCTGAGGAACTGTCTTAGTAATGGATGTCAAAATATAGGAGGATCCGTGTTGTATTGAGCTGAAATAGCTGAGGCGTGGATCTTAATAGATGAGAAGGAAAGTCCTTTGTGCAACATCTCAGTTAAATATTGAAGAATCTGAGGAATATTTGGTACAAGGGAATTTTGGCCTTTCGTCTGGTTCCAGGCACAGAATCTTTTCCATTTGTCTGAATAGACTTTCCTGGTGCTGGGCCTCCTGGCCTCCAGAATGACGTCCATCACAGCTTTAGAGAGAAGTGTTGACTGGTTGTTTAGGCAACTTGCTTAGCAGCCAGATTTAAAGTCTTGAGCTGGCTGTGTATAATCTGTTTTGCTGAGTGAGCAGGTGAGGAATTGTAGGTAAAATCCATGGTGGGCCTTGAGCCATGTTCCTTAGTATTGGATACCAGTGACGGCGTGGCCAGTCTGGAGCAACGAGTATCATTTGTGGCCCCTCTAATCTGGCTTTCAGCAGCACCTTTGCCAGAAGAGGCAGTGGAGGAAAGGCATACACTGCCAATGTTTTCCAAGTGAATGAGAGGGCGTCCACTTTCCAAGCTAGTGTGTGGAATGTCCTTGTGCAGAATTTCCATAGTTGGTAGTTTTGGGGGGAAGCAAACAGATCTATGTCTGGGCTCCCCCATTTTTGAGTTATCATTACGAATACTTGTGGATCCAGTTTCCACTCGATCTATGATGTTTCTGCTTAGATCGTCTGCCAATGTGTTTTCTTTCCTGGCAGGAATTGTGCTTGTAGTTGAACTTGGTAGGTCAGTGCTGTGTTCCACAAGGTCATTGCTTGTCTGCATAGGGGGCAGGAGTGTGTGCCCCCTTGCTTGTTTATGTACAACACTGTGGTGTTGTCCGTCTTTATTAGTTGTCTTGGGTGTAGGAGGTCCTTGAAAGCTGTTAGGGCATTTTGTACAGCTAGCATTCATTTTTGATTGCTGTGCAGATATCTTTGATCTGAAGTCCATTTGCCTTGAACGCACTGTCCTGCCATGTGTGCCCCCCAGACATAGTCTGGTGCATCTGTTGTCATAGTTTGCCTGGCTGGGGGTAAGGTGAAAGGCTGACCCTTATTGAGGTGACATGCCTGTGACCACCATAGAAACTCGTGTTGAAGGCAGGGAATGAGAGGTATTGTTTCCAAGCTGTGGCTGTGTTGAGTCCATACGCTTTTCAGGTACCATTGTAATTTCCTCATATGCAGTTTTGCAAGTGGTATTAGTAGTACGCAAGATGCCATGAACCCCAAGGCCTGCAGAATTTTTCTTGCAGGGAATTGGGTCTTTGTTGTCATTATTTTGAAGTATTGAGTTAGTTGTAGTTGCTTGTCTGGCGTGAGATAAGCCATCTGGGCCGTTGTATTCAAGCTGGCACCCAGGAATGTCATGTTCTGTGAGGGCACTAGTTTTGATTTCTTTTCATTTACTGTGTACCCTAGGCAACTTAGAAGGTGCTTGACAAACGCCAGATGTTGTAAGAGAATGTCCTTGCTTTTGGCTTGGATGAGGCAGTCGTCCAGGGTATGGGTATATTTGAATTCCTCTTTGTCTGCAGTATACAATTACTGGTGCCAGGCATTTTGGGAAGACCCTGGGCGCAGTAGATAAACCAAAGGGCAGTGCAGAGAATTGGTAATGGGTTGAACCTGCAATGAAACGGAGGTATCTCCTGCAATTTTGTCTGATAGGGACATGCAGGTATGCCTCCTTGAGGTCCAACGTTACTAGCCAAGCCTTCTTGCCCAACATGGGAAGAAGCTGCTGTAGTGTTAGCATCTTGAATTTGGGTACTTGCAAGTAGGTGTTTAGAAATGAAAGGTCCAGAATGGGTCTCCATGCATTGTCTTTCTGGGGACTAGAAAGAGCCTTGAATAAAATCCTTGGCCTTACTCCTGTGTAGGTACCAGTTGAATGGCTCATGTCCATGAGGGCTGCGATTTGTTTTTGTGCCTCTGCCCATCCCATTGATTTTGTGGCAGGTTTGGCATTCCTTTTATCCTCGGCAAGGTGTGGAAATGGAATCCGTATCCTTGAGAGATAATGTCTAGGACCCATTTGTCCTTTGTGATGATGCGCCAGTTGTCTGCAAAAAGTGCTAATTTTCCTCCCAAGGGAGCTGCCAAGAGAGTTTTGCTTGGCAGTTTGACAGTTAAGTCAATGTGTTTGTCTTCTAGTAGTTTGGGGCCTGTCTTCTCCTCCCTTCTGTGTTGCAGTGCCCCATTGGCGAGGTTTGTAAGGGATTTGTGCTTGACCTCTGCCCCTAGGGCATTTGTATTTACCCCTCTGTGGTCTGTCAGAAGCTGGAAAGGACCAATTTTTTGTTGCCAATTTCTGCTGAAATGAGGGGGTTGTACTTGTAAGAAATCTTTGACCATCTGCATAGACTTTGCCTTATCCTCCACTTTCTTTAAAACCTCTTCTGCTTTGACAACAAATTAGACATCCTGCTGTAAAGGTGAATCTAGTAATTTTGCTTTTACATGATCAGGCAGAGTTTGTTCCTTTAACCAAGCATGCCTACGTATGACAGACCCAGTAACAGCTGCTCTAAAGGAAGCTTCCAAGGAATCAAATCCACATTGTAAAGCATGTTTGCCCACCTGTTCAGCTGCATGCAACAGATCCTGCATTTCCTTGAATTCAGACTGTTGAGAGTGTGTGCTCATCTTTTGTTTTGAGACATTAAGAATTGCTGATATTTCAGCATGTGAAATTGACAATTTAGTGCTCTCATAGCTAGAGTAGCTGAGGAGTAAACCTTCTTCCCCCACCTATCTAGTGCACGGGAGTCCCTTTCAGAGGGCACAGGATTTTTAGCCACAGAAGCCTTAGCCACTTTGGGACCCTGGGAAATTGTTTCTGGGTCAGCAACAGGGCTTTTGTAAAGGAATGTGTGAGAGTCAAGCACTCTATATCTGTCTGGTTTGGCTGGAGCAGGTAGCAGAGAATCTGGATTTAGACTAGATTCTAAGTAAACATCATCCACAATGTCTAAAACTGGAGGGATAGCAAGTGGTCTGTGCTGGGGAAGTAAAAGAAACTCTCGGAGCCTTTTCTTTGAGTCGGAGTAGTCCTGACCTTCCCAGTGGAAATGTTCCCTCATGGTATGTAAGGTTTCCCCAAAGGAATAGTCTTCAGGGGGAGATGCTGAGGGAATGGAATCTTCAGCATCGGAATCTTCATAAGGGGGGAAGGAGTAATCCTGTTCCTCAGAGGAGTCTGAAGAAATAGAAACTTGATCAGAGGAGGCATAATCCTCCTCTTGGGGGGTTGGGAACCCCTGATCAGAGTAATCAAATCTTCAGCCATCTTAAGCATGTTTCTTAGGCATGGGGCCTTGAACTGGAGACTGATTTACAGTCTTTTTTAGGTTTTAAAAGAGTCTTAAGCTTAGCATAAGATTTTATGGTGAGGGTAGTCGGTCTAAAGACACCTTCTGAAACTGAAGGTGTTTCCACAGCACCGGCTTCTTCTGCAATGTTGTCGGTAGGGCCTAAAGAAAATGGCTGCGTCAGCCTAGTACTCTCTGCTTGAGATTCCGAAGCAGTCTGGGGTTCCAATTCAGCGGTCATCAGGGGCTGCATAGGCACCTCACTGAAAACTGGAGAACCGGCGACCGGCCCAGCAGAGGCCTCTGAGTCTGGCTTGAATCTAGGCTGCCTATCTTTATCTTTGTGTTTTTTATGCACGCCAGTAGTCGGTTGCTCTGACGGCATAGTACAATTAAATTCCTACCGTAGTGTTGAGCGAAATCAAAGCGTCACTTTATAGTTTGCTTATTGAACCTAGCACAAAACAGACAACCAGTGACGTCGTGGTCTGGGCCTAGGCAAGGTATACAATAAGAATGAAAATCCTTATGAGGTATTTGCTTCCCACAAGAAATGCAATTAACTTTTTCTGACATCGGACTGAGGCAAGAAAAGGTTCCCCAACGGGGTACTTAGCTATGAAGACTTCGGACTGAAATTCGATTAGAAAATCTCAAGTGCCGACCGGCACTTGCGAACTGCTTCTGCTTCGGGCACCGCGCAGCAAGAAAGACTGAAGAAAATGGTGTTGGATGCCACTTATATACCCCTGGCACACTGATGTCAGGGAAGAAGCGATAGCAACCGACGCTGGACCAAGACTTTGGAACTCGGGCCGACTGCGGGACCGCCTGACGACAGGATAACCCAAGTGTGATGACTGCAGCAGGGTAACACGAACATCATAGGAATTTTCTGCATGAATCCACTGACACCATGCAAGCCTGAGGTGGGATAAGAGGCAGTAATGTTTGTAGAGAAAGCATCTTGAAGGTGGGCACCCTAAGGAAAAGATTGAGGTAGGACAGATCTAAAACTGGTCTCCAGGTACCATCCTTTTTTTCGACTAGAAACCCATGCCCCTGTGCTCTGGAGGAACTGGCTGAATAGTCCCCTTGAATTAAAAGTTGTCTTAAGATGGGAGTGAAGACATGAATTTGAGTTTTTGGTGGTTGTGGTAAACCTTGGAAAGGTGGAGGCGCCCACCAAGCCATGAAATATCCAATGTTCTTCGTGTTTTACTGTTGCAGTCATCACATTTGGGTTATCTGCCTGCAGGTAAGCCCTCAGTCGGGAGTCTTGGGATTTCTGCATTGGATGCTGCAGCTTCTTCCATGACGTCAGGTTGTCATGGGTATAAAACATGCAGCCAATGCCATCACATCAGCTTTTCTTGCTGTGCAGTGTCTGAAGCAGAAGCAATTCACAACTGCCGATTGGCCGCCTCCTGAAATTTTCGTTTTGAGTTTCAGACCTGAAGTCTTCTAAAAGATAAGTACCCCGTTGGGGATCCTTTTTTCTTGCTCTAACCAATGTCAGAAAAAGTTAATTGTCTTGCCTGTGGAAAGACAATATCTCACAGAGATTTTCATTCTTACTGCGTCACCTGTTTAGGCCCAGACCACGACGTTCTTCGCTGTTGGTTTGGTGCCTTGTTCAACGTCTGAACTATTTATCGTCTGGGTAGTTCTGTCGCTAAATTATTTCACTCTTGTTCTTCATATTCCGAAATGGCTTCGATAAGCCATCCGACTACAGATCTTCCAAAACACCCTGAGGATAAAGACAGACCGCATATGTCCAAAAGTGCAGACAAGGCTTCCGTTAAGCTAGTCGCCAGTCTGCCAGTATTCAGTGAGACGATTTCACAGCCCGATACCTGCTTATACAAATTCGCAGGCCTCTACCGATACCCATTCGGAGTCCGGTATACCGCAAGATGCTTCTTCGACTATGGAACCTGTGGATGTCTCTACCTTGGACGGGTCAGGAGCAGCTGTGCAGGCACCAGCTTCTGAGGATGTATTCAGGCCTTCTACTTTGCTTCAAACCAAAAAATGCCACATTTCTCAGGCCCAGAGTTCGCACTAAGCCTAGGAAACAGATAACCAAAGCGCATTCTCAGGCCCACGTCTCAGAAACAAATGCTTAGAATGGCTGAAGATCTTATAACTTCAATTAGGGGAACGCCAGCCTTCCCCCTCAAAAAGACCAAGAACTGATTTTCCTTCTGATTCTTCAGATCATGAGTCTGTTGACTCTGATCCTTCTGATTACCAGGACATACCCTTATCTACCTATGAGGATTCTGATGCAGAGGATTCCAATCCCTCTGTTTCCCCCACCAGAAGATTTGTCTTTTGGTGAAACCCTGCATACCCTTAGAGAGCATTTCCACTGGGAGTGCCAGAACTACCCACAGACCAAACAGAGACTTGGGGAATTTTTAAACTTGCCTCAGCACAGGCCTCTAGCTATCCCTCCTGTTCTGGAAATTGTAGATGTCTTCTTAGAATCCCAGCCTTACCCCTGATACTTTGCTTCCAGCTCCCAGGAAACCTGACCGGTATTACAGAGTACCTGACTCCCACAAATTCCTCTAAGAATCCTTCTGCGTATCCAGAGACCATTTCCCAGGGACCTAAAGGCATTAAGGCTACAACTGCCAAAAACCCTATTCCTTCGGACAGGGACTCTAGGGCTTTAGACAGATGGAGGTAAGAAGGTATACACCTCTGCTACTCTTGCCATCAGGGCTTTAAATTGCCAGTTTCATATGTTAAAGTATAAGCAACATATTAAGAGCTAATTAAACAGAAATGATGTTGATTCCTGATAGTGCAGAACATAAAGATTTACAAGAGTTAATGCATTCTGCTAACCAAGTTGGAAAATATACTTTACAATGTGGTTTTGATGCCTTAGAAGCATCCTGCAGGGCTGTTGTCATGGAGTCTGTTCTTAGAAAGCATGCTTGGCTTAAGGAACAAATCTTCGTGTCAAAGCAAAATTACTAGATGCACAATTAAACCAAGAATGCCTGTTTGGCAATAAAGCAAAAGTTGTCTTCAAAAAGATGGAGGAAAAAGCTAAAACTCTGCAAACTGTTAAGGATTTCCTACAGGTGCAGCCATCTAGATTCAGTAGGCATTGGCCTTCTAAAAAACTGGTCCTTTCCAGTCCCTCCCAGACCTTCTCAGTCCAAGCCCAGGTGCAGCACACCACCAAGATTACAGTCTCAGGGTATGCACAGATCTAAGAAATGGAGTGCTCGCACCTCTAAAACAGGGAGTAGTAAGCCACCTTCCTATGGTGCAATCTCGCAATGACTTATCCTTAACTCTTCCAAGCCTTGCCCAAGTACTTGCACCCTTAAGAGGAAAACTCACCCTGCATTAAAAAAAATGTGAGTACATCACCCAGGACAGATGGGTCTTGAACACTGTATCCCAGGGATACAGATTCCACTTCCACTCACTGCCAACCCCAAGTGGATGGCCAGACCTTCCTCCAAATCAGTAGGCAGAGGCCCAAAAGCAAGTACTTTCTCTTCTCAGCATCAAGGCTATTCAGCCTGTCCCAGCAGAGCAAAGAGGACAAGGTTTTAATTCCAGACTGTTTCTGGTACCCAGAAAAAAAACTCTTGGCACCCTATCCTGGACCTGTGTATTCTCAACACCTTCCTGGTGGTTCCAATGTTCAAAATGCTCTCTCTCCAACAGCTGCTTCCTATGCCAGCCAAGGACTCCTGGCTAGCCACCCTGGACTTAAAAGAAGATTATCTGCACATCCCCATAAAGGAATCTTGCAGGAAATATCTGCGTTTCAGGGCAGGCAGTTCTCTGCACCTCCCTTTGGCTTATCTACTGCACCCAGGGTATTCACAAAATTCCTACCTCCAGCCATTGCATATTGCAGGCAGAGAAAAATTCAAATTTACCCATACTTGGATGATTGCCTCATTCAGATGGACAGTCAGGAATTCCTACTCCAGCACCTGACATTTGTGAAGAGACTTCTAACTTCACTGGGGTACACAAACGAAAATAAATCACATCTGGTACTCGGCCAACAGATTGTACTCCTGGGGGCAAAACTGAACACAACTTCCCAGATGGCATTCCTCACTCCAGAAAAAAATTTGACAAGCTACTTCAATCTACTGGCCACCAAAAACCCAGCTATCTGCAAGAAAAATACGGCAAGCCCAGGGGTTCATGGCCTCTCGCATTCTAATTATTCCACATGCAAGACTGCATATGAGGAAACTTCAATGGTACTTAAAAGTCATTGGTGTTAACATTCTCAGGAATTGGAAACTTTTAGTTATGTACTCACCATAACTTCAGATGTTTGGGATCCATCTCGCCTACATTCTGACTGATGGGTTCGGAGCCGATCCCTCGGCTCCGACTCGGCACGCTTATGCCAAAGAGCGAAGTCTCTTACTGGCTGAGCTTACCATATCCCAGGATGCACCACTACCAGTCCCCCAGATCTAGTTTGTCCGCATACATGCACACATGCACACCCTGCTTATATAACATAGTCAGATGAAACAAGATAAACAGTAGAACTCAAAACCGTTCAATCTCTTCTGATCTCCAAGGCAGGGGAAGGAGGGTGGAGTATTAGGAATGTAGGCGAGATGGATCCCAAACATCTGAAGTTATGGTGAGTACATAACTAAAAGATGTTATGTGATCCTATCTCGCCTACATTCTAACTGATGGGACAGCGTCCCTAGCACCTGAATCCTGGGTGGCTCACTGGAAAACACTCCTGAGTACCGTGGAACCAAATGAAGCTCGTCCTTTAGATGCCACATCCAATTTGTAGTGGGAAATGAAAGTGTGCGGATTGGACCAAGTAGCAGCACAGATTTCCGATATAGCGAGCTTGGAATGAAAAGCTATAGAAGTAGCCATAGCTCTGGTAGAATGAGCCTTGATAGATGTTGTAAGTTGCTTACTCGAAGAAGAATAAGCCTGAGTTATGCAATCTCTGATCCATTTTGAGATAGTAGCTTTTGTGATGGTTTGGCCCAGTTTATTATCTGAGAAGGACACAAACAACTGGTCTGACTTACGAAGTTGCTGAGTCCTGTCTAAATAGAAGCGTAATTGCCTGTGAACATCCAATTTATGAAGAGTGTATTCTGCTTCATTGGAGAATTTTGGGAAGAAAACTGGTAGCTCTAGAGATTGTTGGAGGCAGAAACTAGAACAGACCTTTGGGACAAAGGATGGATTAGGCCTAAGTGATACTCTATCCTTGTGGAAAATCAAGCACGGTGGCTTAATAGACAGGGCTTGAAGCTCTGAAACTCTTCTTGCAAGTAATTGCAACTAAGAAGGCAGTTTTCCAAGACAGATATTTTAACTCGCATGTAGCAGCCGGTTCGAAGGGGAGATGTTAATGCGCCAAGCACCAAATCAAGATCCCACGGAGGTGCAGGATGAAAAATTGGTGGTCTTAATAGGCTCGCACCTTTAATGAAAGTTTTGCATAGTCTGCTGCTCATCAAAGGAGGATCCATGGATTCGTGGAATTTAGAGATAGCCGCTAGTTGGACTTTAATAGTTGAGACAGAAGATCCCTGATTAAACAGGGATGTTAAGAATTTCAAGACCTCTGGGACAGGAGCAGTGATAGGGTCTAAGCCCTTGAGTTGAGCCCAGATAGCAAACCTCTTCCACTTACTAAGGTACAATTTGTTAGTGGTGGGTTTGTGGGCGAAGATAAAATGTGAACAACTTCCGGGTCTAGTGTGTGCCTTCTAACTAAAGTCGGAAGTGGAGGAGCCAAGCTGTCAATTTCAAAGATTGAAGGGACTGATGTCGATGTCCCGACTGATGGATTAGCAAGTCCGGAATCAGGTCTAAAGTCCACGGATCGTCCACTGCATGCTTCTTCAGGTAGGGAAACCATACCTGACGAGGCCAGTACGGGGCAATCAGTATCATTGAAGACCCCAGTTGAGAAGCTTTTTGAATAACTCTGGTAAGAAGCGGAATTGGAGGAAAGGCATAAAGTAGCCCTGTTGGCCAAGGTTGTGCTAGAGCATCCATGGCTGGTACCCCCTGATGTGGGATCAAGGAGAAGAATCTTTGGCACTTGGTGTTTAATGGAGTTGCAAATAGGTCGCAGCACGGCGTCCCCCATCTCCTGAAAACCTGAGCTGCTACTGTGTGGTTTAGAGACCACTCGTGAGGAGAGAGAATTGTCCTGCTCAATTTGTCTGCCAATATATTTGACTTTCCCGGGATGTGGGTCGCTACCAAGAAGCGGTTGGTAGCTACAGCCCATTCCCACACTCTCATGGCCTCTCTGCAAAGGGGGTATGATCTGGTCCCTCCTTGTTTGTTCAGATACCAAACCACCGACATGTTGTCTGTGTGGATGGCGATGATGCCCTGAGGAAGAAACTTGTGTAAGGCTTGTAGGGATAGAAGTACAGCCCTCATCTCCAACACATTGATGTGGAGAAGAGCTTCGTCTGGAAGCCAGGAGCCCTGAACTAGCCTGCCCAGACAATGCCCCCCCCACCCTATCTGGGAGGCATCTGTCGTCAGGGTAACCACTGGAGAGGGAAGAACAAAGGGTTTCCTTGATCCAAATTGGATGTCTGAAGCCACCAGCGAAGGTCCCTTTGCATATTTCCGTAATCATGATGTGATGATTGAGGGGAAGATCCTGAAAGGACCATTGCGTTGACAATAGCCACTGAAGAATCCTCATGTGCAATCTTGCCAGAGGAACTAAAAGAACCGTGGCAGACATTGAGCCTAGAACTTGTAGAACCATCCTGGCTGGGGCTTTGGATCTCGAGATTAGAGCTTGAACTTGGCCCTGTAAAATTTGGATCCTTTCGGCAGGAAGAAAGACGCGCATCAATCTTGAGTCTATCTCTGCTCCTATGAACCTTATGCGTTGAGAGGGCAGCAAGACAGACTTTGACCAATTGAATGTAATCCCCAGGGTAACACCCAGGGAGATGGTGGCTTTGAGGTTGTCCATTAGTAGATGCCTGGTGGTTGCAGTCAGGAGCCAGTCGTCCAGATAGGGAAACACTTGGAATCCAAGACTTCTCAGGTGAGCCGTCACTACTGCCAAACACTTGGTGAACACCCTGGGGCTGTGGTGAGGCCAAAGGGCAGAGCAAAATTGGTAATGACTGACTCCCAGGCTGAAGCGCAGATACCTCCTGGACGCCTGATGTATCGGTATGTGATAATAGGCGTCCTTGAGGTCTATGGAGCACATCCAAACATCCTTCTCCAACAGTGGGAGAATGGATTGTAACGTGACCATTCGAATTTGGATTTCGTGACGGATTGGTTCAGTCTGCTGAGATCCAATATTGGTCTCAGGTCCCCTGTCTTTTGGCACTAAAAGAACCTGGAGTAATTTCCTGATCCGATCTGGTCTGTGGGGACGGTTGGATGACTCCTTTTCTAGCAGCTTTAAAGCTTCTGCGGCTGCCATTTCCCTTTGACTGGGTGGTGGGTCCGGGATTCTTTTGGACGGTGGGGGCGAGTATGTGAATGGGATGGTGTAACCTCCGGCAATGATCCGAAGCACCCATCTGTCCTGAGTGATTGACTCCCAGGCTTTTAGGTGCTTGGCAAGCGACACCCGACTGGCTCGAGCAGCACAGCCGGGCAATCCCTCATGACGTGTGGGAGGCTGAAGAGCCACGAAAGGACTCGCGGTCTCCAGAATTGCGGGGCCCTCTGCCGCCTCTGGGACGGCGTCTCCCTGAAAAATTTCCCGTCCTCTGCCTCTGGAAGGGAATCTTCCTGCTGTTGAGAGAAAAACTTTGAGATTTGGAACCACATTTTCCCTCCTTTAGCCTTGGGGTAAGGCCGAAGGGAGTGGAATAACGGGCACCTCGGCAGATAAAGTTTTTCCCTCTTGCTCACAGCGGGTAAGGGTGTCTTTAACCTTGGGTCCAAACAAGGAGGACCCATCAAAGAGAGCGTCGGCGAAGGAAGACTTGAAGGCCTCCGAACTGACACAAGCGGAGCCAGGCTTGTCTCCGTAAAGCCACGCCTGTGCCTGCCGCTCTACCCGCCCCTTCGGCCGCATAGGAAATGAGCCTCATGGACGAGTTTGAAATTGACGTAAGGATAGCCAACTGAGAGCTAACCGACTGGGCTAGCTGCTCAGGTAGGTTACCTGAGAGGGAATCTGACAACTCCTTGACCAGATCCCTCTGAAGCCTGGTAAAATGTGCCAAATAATTCAGAGACCTTAACGTAAAGGCCGCTGAAGTCAGGGTGCGCTTCCCGTACCTGTCCATACTCCTAGACTCCTTATTAGAGGATGGACGGACGTTGAAGCCTCTGCCACGTCCTGTTGTGTAGCAGATGCCACCACCATGGCATCTACAGCCACGCCTTTAGTAAGGAACTCCTTCTCATCGAGAGCAGACAAAAATTTATTTGGGTGAGTAGGAACTGGTTCCACGGTATCTGGATGTTTCCACGCCCGACAAACTAAATCCAGAAGCTCGTCAATGGGCGGAGACACCCAGGAGGCGGAGGGCTGAGCCCCAAAGGCCTTGAGGAGCACTGACTCGTCAGCAGAGGGGGGTTTGGATATCCAGCCGCCTCGTTGTTTGAGGATTTCTAAGATGTCTGCAAATGAGACATCATCCGAGGACGACTTCGGGGACCCCTCTGCATCATCCAGATCAGTGTCTGAAGTAATAGACTCGGGGGGAGTCCACGTGCTTCCTCTTGCACGATCTCTTCCTTGGGGGTTCCTCCGAAGACAGCTCAGAAGAACCCTCAGGAGGAGGGGAATCCCCACTGGGGGTAACCTCAGGCCCCGGGGCTCCGCTGACTACGGACAGGGGAACTGCCAAAGACCCAGTCTCCACGCCTAGGGAAGGTGCCGGTAAAGCCGGGGAGATGGCCGAAGAGGACTTGGCCAAGGCACTCCTCATAGCTCTGAAAGCCGGACCCCCAGAATCCTGGGAGTGTCCGGTCCCGAGCCGTGATAGCCGACGGAAGTCCCGCAGTCGAAGCACCGAGGGGAGGCTCGAACCGAAAGCATAGGTCCCAAACATCACCCCGGGTCCAGCCGAAGACGTCCAGTACCAAACTCGGACCCGAAGGCCCGGGTTGGAGTAAGGGTCGGAGCCGACCCTGAGATCTCCATCGGCTCCAACAGCACCTGCTCCGACGGAGCTGAAGCAGTCGGAGGAGGAATGGCAATGGGGTGGGCCAAGGTCATCGGCTCCGAAGCCAACTGTGTCGGAACCGAAACAAATTTTTGGAAGACTGGGGACTGGAACAGTCTTTGGAGCACCCTGTCTATATCAGAATCTGACATCCTCGAAGACCGAGAGGAAACAGAACGGGTCCGAGACGGCCTCTCCAACGGCCCCACAGGGCTAGGGGACCGGCTCCGAGGCGACTCGATGAGTATCGGCGCCGAGGGAATACACACACCAGATTCCATCGGTGCCGAGGTGGATTTCGGCGCCGAGGAGGAAGTGTCTGAGCGGGCGACCCTTGTCGGCTCCGAGAGCAGTGGAGCCGACGGTGACCCGCCTCTCGATGCCCCAGCCATCGGCTCCGAAGCCAGAGGAGTCGACACTGGTGGCATCGAGGCAGACCGTTCCGACCTCGGCTCCGAAGTCCTTGGAGCCGAAGGAGAGGCCTGCCTTTGTTTCTTGGCGATCGGATCCGACGGACTGGTCGGAGCCGACGCCCTTTTCTTTTTGGCCGGAGAAGGAGAGGATGCCAAAGCTTCTTCGAAAGAAGGTTTAATTAATCCCTTAAGAATTAATTTATTTTTCCTCTCCTGGAGGACCCTTGAGGAAAAAGCGTGACATACACTACATGATTCCTGTAAATGTTTTGCCCTAAGCAATACACAGAGCGAGTGATCGTCCGTGATGGACATTTTGAAGCTACATTTTACACATTTCTTAAAGCCCGAAGGCCTAGGATTCTGAGACATTATAAAAAATTTCAGAAAACTAACTGGAAGAAACACTGGGACACACCTAGAATAGGCTTACAGTTATCACTCGCAATACTCTGTAGTCAAAACACAGCACAAACTCTGTAAATTGGAATAATTTCTCTCTGCTAGTTCTTCTTTAAAGAAGAGAAATATAAAATGATCCGAAACAGAACCGAAGTCACCTCAAATAAAAAGACCGGGAAAGGCCTTTCCAGACAAGAGGTACTCCTAGTCCACACTCAACACAAGAATTCACCAAGTGAATTTTGTCAAACGCACTCTAAACACAAGAATAGCTGTTAAAACAGCTTTTTGTTGAGAATGAAGAAATTCCTGACAGAAAAACTAGTGAAATAATCACTACTTAACTCAGCCAGCTCGAGACCACGTCTTCACTTGTTAGCGGCAAACGAGATCTGGGGGACTGGTAGTGGTGCATCCTGGGATATGGTAAGCTCAGCCAGTAAGAGACTTCGCTCTTTGGCATAAGCGTGCCGAGTCGGAGCCGAGGGATCGGCTCCGAACCCATCAGTCAGAATGTAGGCGAGATAGGATCACATAACATCAATGAGTCCTATCATTCCTAGCCTAAAGGCAGAGTTCCTTTGGTGAGCAGGGGCCTGATACCACAACAAAGGACTCCCTTTCACTCAACCCCCTGACGCCCAAAGCCTAACAGACGCATCAGACTATGCATTGGGGGCTCACATTGCAGGACAATGCATTCAAGGCAAATGGAGCCCAAAGCAAATGCACCTCCATATCAATCAAAAAGAAATGTTAGCTGTACAGAATGCTCTAACAGCCTTCAAATGCCTTATTCTTCCAGGCAACTACTAATAAAGACACCACAGTTGTGTGGTACATAAACAAGCAGGGGGGGGGATCTCATTCCTACCCACTCAGCAGGTTAGCCATGGCTCTGTGGAACGCAACCTTCAGCAGGTTAGCCATGGCTCTGTGGAACGTAACCTTGAGCAATCAAGTGCACCCGCAAGCTCAATTCCTGCCAGGCAAACTAAATTCACCGACAGACTCTAGCAGAAATCTAATGGGCCCACACGAGTGGAAACTGGAACCTAAATCATTCAGGCTTCTGATCCGCAGGTGGGGGGGCACCAGAGGTTTTTGCTTCCCCTCAGAACTATCAATTGAGCAAATATTGCACCAGAACTCCCCACAGCCAAGCATGGAAACTGGATGCCCTGTCTTCACATGGGAAAACCTCTCAATCTATGCCTTGCCCCCTCTGCCCCTCTTCTCAAAGGTTCTACTAAAGATCAAACAGGACAAGCCAAGGACAATCCTGATTGCACCAAAACGGCCACACCAGCACTGGTACCCACTTTTGAGCAGTCTGACAGTACTGCCACCATGGCACCTGCCTCGGACCCCCTCCCTGCTGTCCCAGCAGGAGGGCCAGATTTTGCACCCTTAGCTACAAATCCTGAACCTAAAAGCCTGGCTCATCCCCTGAACTCATCCCCTGAACTCATCACCAGCAACCCTCAGTAAACAGGTGCTGGATGTCATCCTTGAGGCAAGCAGGCTTAGTACTAGAAAATCCTATTCAGAAAAGTGGAAAAAATACTGTTCATAGGTAGGTAACTAGGCTATCGGCCTAAGTAAGCCTAGCCAACAAGGTTCCCTGGCTTACACCACCCAAAAAAGTTATTTTCCTGTGCCACTGTCTAGCAGACACACAGAATTGATCCCCGGGGTGTATTTCCTATTTCCCATCCACTCATCAAGATTTTTCTTGGAGTGCTAATGAAGAACTTTGCTCGACATAAAATGGGTAGCCTGTTCCAGAGTAAGGGATGTTCTCTGGGACAGGAATCTATCCCACCCAGCATATCCTGTTTATTGTGGTGACAAGGTTTAGGTCCCCAGAGCGTGTAGCTCGGAGGGACTGGGTTTTCTTTAGGTGTAGTAGCATGTCCAACAGCTCTAGGTTTGACATAGCTTTATATGTTAGGCAGAGATTACCTCAGAGTAGGTGATATGCTACGGAATAAAGCTGGAGTTTTTTGAGACTGTCAGTGTAGGGCATTTGTTTGAGGCCAGTAATCCTCTTTGTAAGGTACTTCTGTGGCCTTTCCAGCTGCTGCAGATGTCTTATGAGGTACTTTCCATAAGGGGATATCTTGTTCTTGGAGCCAGTCTCAAGGAATGGACACAACCGTGCCCAGCTTACCTCATATACTAGATTATACAACAGAAATGCTCCACAAAGGCCTATCCTTCTCTTCAATTAAGATTCATGCCTCTGCCATCTCGGCTCATTATAATACTGAGCCACCCCCTCTTCTCTCATCCTCTGGTCAAACAGTTCGAGGGGAGCCAAAAATTTAAAACCCCCCAGGAGAGCTCCCACTCCAGTCTGGGGCCTTACCTTTGTATTGGAAAAACTCACGCTTCCACCCTTTGAATCTGCTGCCTCAGCAGAGTTAAACTTCCTCTTCTGGAAAACAGCTTTACTTCTAGCCATCACTTCAGCAAGAAGTGTCGGAATTGCAGGCCCTTATGGGCATGGAACCCTTCATTATCTTCCATGTGGACAGGGTTTTCCTCAGGCCTAATCCATCACTTATGCCCAAGGTGGCATCTAGTGTGGCTTTAAACCAATCCATTAATTTGCCAACCTTTTTCCCTAATCCTCAGAATAAAGGGGAAAGGATCCTGCACTCCCTGGACATGCACAGGCAGCTTAGGTTCTATCCGGACAGGACTAAACCTTTCAGAAAATCTGACCAGCTGCTAGTCAGCTTTTCCACAGAGATAGAGGGCAAGGCCATTTCAAAGCAAACCATTTCAAAATGGATAGCACACTGCATCCATTTCTGCTACAAACACCATGGGAAGCATACCCCTCAGGGCTACATCAACCTCTACAGCATTTCTCAGGCGAGTCCCTACCAGGGACATCCTGGAAGGTGCAACCTGGAGCTCTGTACACACCTTCGCCAAGCATTACCACTTACCTATCTTTTCTAAATCCAGAGCTGGATTTGCCACAGCAGTCTTACAGGGCCTGCTTGCCAGCCCTAATGCTTCTTGACTGCCTCCACCCATCCTCAGCTTTGGGAATCAACCCAAATGGGATGACTGCAACAGTGAAACATTAACATAATACAGTTGTGTACACTTACCACAAATGTAGATGTTAGAGTGTATTCACTCACTGTTGGAGTCCTGCTTACCCTCCCTCCAGCCCCCTGACTTTTATGTACTTCTACTTATTCTTTTTTGTTTGGCCGTATCTTATAACAATGGTATTTACTTTCTACTGGGGGTGTTCCACACCATGTAACATCATGGAAGAAGAGACAGCATCCGACGCAGAAATCCTAAGACTCTGGTATTCAGGCTGACTGAGGGCTACCTGCAGGCAGATAACCCAAATGTGATGACTGCAACAGTGAATACACTCGAACATCTACATTTATGGCAAGTGTACACAACAGTACTTTCTGGATGATGGATAACACCCACTGCTCGGTGATCTTCTGCCAGGAGGGGAGGGATAGAATGAGGCATAGGGAGAGAGGGGTGTGACAAGGCAGCTGGTCTGAGTCACAAAGGGGGAGCTCTGTCTCGACCAGGTTGCCTATGGAAGGAAAGAGTGGAGGCTGCACACATGTCCTAGGGGTAGTAGCTTGTCTGGAGTGTCTCCTTCCCCTAGACTGAGTAGTAGGAGTAGACCGCTTCCTAATGAGACTTTTGAGAGTAGTTTCTATGGTATCTAGGAACAAGTGAAACACGATGTCTCAAATTCTGGAGTTCCTTACCTTTCTCCTGTAAAGATTTAAAAAGTTCAGCAGAAGCAGCCCCGAATAATGCAGTGTTATCTAGGGGGGTGCAGCAGTTAGCATTGCCGCCTCACAGCAAGAGGTTCTCCGGTTTGATCCTCGGCTGGGGTGCCTTCTGTGTGGAGTCTGCATATCCTCCCTGTGGTCGCGTGGGTTTCTTCCAAGTGCTCAGCTTTCCCCCCACATCCCAAAGACATGCTGTAGGTGGACTGGATACTCTAAATTGGCCCTAGGCATAAGTGTGTGCGCCTTCTGTGGAAGGTTGGACGCCGGGCTGGCAACTCGACACCGTAAAACTCGACTGCCAATCATGAGCAAACAGGTGATCCGCTTTGGCGACCCCTAACTGGGAAAAAAAGTCGAAAGAAGATTATCTAGGGGGGTGTCTAACAGCTTAGCCTGTAAATCAAGAGGTAAAGGCTATAATCTAAGCAATGAACACCTACTAAGGACTGAACCAAATGCAGCAGACTTAGAAGAAGCCTCCGTAGCATCATAACTACACTTGATTGAGTGTCTGGTTACTTGAGAAGCTGTTGAAAGCAGATTCATGAGTTGAGTCTTAGGTTCATAGGTAGGTACTAGGCTATCGGCCCTGGGGCCTATACAAGCCCAGCCAAAAAGGTACCCTGGCTTTTGCCACCCAAGAAAATTATTTTCCTGTGCCACTGTCGAGCAGAGCCACAGAGGTGATCCCCAGGGTGAATTTCCTATTTCCCATCCAATCAAGATTTTTCTTGAGTGCTAATGAGGAGCTTTGTTTGGTATACATAGGCAAGTTTATTCCAGAGTATGGGAAGTCTCTGGGACAGGAATCTATCCCTCTGGAATATTCTGTTTATTGTGGTGACAAGGTTTAGGTCCCTAGAGCGTGTAACTCGGAGGGATTGGGATTTCTTTAAGTGGAGCATGCCCAACAGCTCTGGGTTTGACACAGCTTTGTATGTTACGCAGAGATCACCTCTGAGTAGGCGATATGCGACTGAGTAAAGCTGGAGTTTGAGACTGTCTGCGTAGGGCATCAGTTTGAGGCTGGTAATCCTCTTTGTGAGGTATTTCTGCAGCCTTTCCAGTTGTTGTAGAGGTCTTGTGAGGTACATACCAAAAAGGGAGTTGAACTCTATAATGGGTCTAATGAGTGATGAGTAGAGGGGAACAATGACCTCTTTCTGGATGAGAAACCTTTTGTGATGAGGTGTGCCATGTAGAAGGATTTCCCGACTACTGTGGCGATGTGATTATCAAAGGAGAGACTATTGTCCTCCTGTGGTCCCAAGGTCTTTTATCACACTTTCGGTGTTAAGTATACTACCGCCTATGTTGTAGTTCATGGGTACAGAGTTTTTACCCAAGGGGATGACCATGCACTTTTTGGCATTGAGCTTGAGGCCATGGCTTTGACACCAGGCATCGGTCTCAGTGAGGCCCTTTTCTAGGATGTCCACATCGTTAGGAGTTTCGATTATCGCTCCTAGTTTGCAGTCATCTGCAAACTTCATTAGCCAAAGACCTTCTGTGTTAGACTGTACTTCAGAGAAGTAGATACCAAACAGGAGAGGACCCAGGACTGAACCCTGTGGTACTCCACTTGTCACTGGTCGGAAGTCAGATTTGGAGTCTGCTACTTTCAATGTGGGTTCTGTCAGTGAGCCAGTTGGCAAACCATCTTGTGACATAGGGATTTATACCTAGTTTAGTGAGTTTATCTACAATTCCAGAGTGGGGGATGGTGTCAAAAGCCTTGGCAAGATCTAGATAGGCTATGTGAACCACCTTAACCTTGTCTATGGCTTTGGTGACTGCTTCAAAGAAGTCTATCAGGTTTAGAAGACATGATCTGCCTTTTACAAACCCGAACTGGGTGGGATCCAGAGTTTGGAGATTACCAATGTCTTTGTTTATAAGTTCCATGACGATACGTTCCACTGCCTCGCAGACCAGGCTCGTCAGGCTAATGGGGCGGTAGTTCCTGGGATCCATGGTGGCTCCCCCCTTGTGGAGTGGGATAACCGTTGCTGTGTGGCATTCAGCAGGCACAAAGCCTGAGGTGAGGCTATGACTGAACTTGGTACTTAGGTGGGGTGCCAGTTCATTCTGTAGTTCGTGTAGAACGCAGCCTGGGATGTTGTCTGGTCCCATGGATGCTGTTTTCTTGGCTTTGGAAAGTGTGGTTTTTTTACCTGTGCAGCCATGATTACAGGAACTTTGCATTCTTCTGGTATAGAGATGGGCTCTTGAGGGGGGCAAAGTTAGCACTGAACATATCTGCCAGGATGTTCGCAATATCAGTTGGGTCTGCATATTTAGTGCCTTTGTGCTGTAACTTAGAGCAGATATGAATGTTGCCATTCAGATTCTTGACACAGCTACAGAATGCTTTCTGGTCGTCTTTAGAATCAGTGGCGATTTTGTTTTCGTAACTAGCTTTGGAGGATTTTATCAGGGATCGCAGCTTCTTCCGGAGGCTGACCAGGGAGCTCCTCCACTCATGGGATTTTACTCTCTTTTGCAAGAGTTTCTTCCTTCTGTTGTACAGTTTGTTTATGGCAGGGGACCACCAGATTGGCTTCCTTTTTTTGGAGGATAGCGTCTTGGTTCTGTTTGGGATAGCATGATCCATGCACTTATGCAAGTGCGTATAAAGTGCAATTGTGTAGGATTCAGTAGTCATAACTGTATTGTCCATCTGCATGGGTGTCATGAAGTTCACCACTTCTGTCTTAAGAAGCATGAAGTTGGCTTTGGAGAAAATTTTTTACCATAGTTTCCTTAATGGGGGGTAGAGGCAGGATGTGGATATCTAGGGTAATTAGCTTATGGTCGGATCGGACCAAAGAGGCACTGACTTCAGCTGTGGAACACCGGTCACTCATATTGGTAATGACTAGATCTAGGATATTGTTGCCCCTGGTGGGGGTGTGGATAAGTTGATCCAGGGCATTGGAGTTTATGAATTCCAGTAAGCGTTGAGCGAAGGAGTTGGTACAGGAGTAGTTTTCCCAGTTAATGGTGGGGTAGTTGAAATCGCCCATTATTAGGGTGCTTGGCTGAACCCTAATATTTTCCAGTACATCAAGAAAAGAGTGGGAATCCTGAGGCATGGTGGGTGACCTGTTGCAAGCTACAATTTGGATTGCAGTTTTGCCCAGAGTTAGTTGCACTTGGATAACCTCGGCTGCATTATGCTGAGCAACTAGCCTGGAGGTGTAGATATCCTTAATGAATATGGATACACCTTTGCCTTTGGTGTTCCGGTCCAGGTTACATGGCCGAAAAGTGTGGTATGAGTTATAGCCTGGCAGTGCAGGGGTGCTCTCTGGAGCCTTGAACCAGGTCTGAGTCACTGCACAGATATCGATGTTCTCCATTTTAAGGAGTGCCTCGAGTGAGTGCATTTTGAGATTTAGACTTCTGGCATTGAGTAGCATCACCCTCAGTTTTTGCTTGCCTGTTCCTGTTACAGTGGTGAATTTGACATTTGAACCTTGCCTAAAAAAAGCACTATAGGGGCAGCAAGAACCTTAGCCAGTATCCGGAATCCCAGGGGTGACAGTTGCAGGCCATCTCTGGCAAAGCATCGTGGTCTGTCGACCATGTCATCCCAGGCAGGCAGATACTGGGAATCCCTTTAGAATGGCACCAGAAGCTTAGCCAATTGTTGAAGTCAATAATTTTGTCCTGGTACAGCAGCATCATTCTGGGTGATGGCAGAATGCTACTCAGGGCTACGGTCAAACCTGCCTGGGCTACAAGATCGGAGAGCTCTTCCATGTCTCTTTTCATGTAGTCCAGGGAGGTAAGTCTCAGGTCGTTCACACCAACATGGGCAATGACAGAGTCATATTTGTACTCTTGGCAGGGGAGTCCGTAAGATCAGACACCAAAGAGGAGGCCAACTTGGCTAGTGTCTCTAGTACAAATCATGCCATACGAGTCTGATAATTTAACGCCCTTATGGAGAAGGTAGAAGACGTACAAATCTTTTTACCCTGTCTATCCATAAATCTACTCTCGCTGTCTGTAGGGAACAGAGAGGTAGAAGGTACCTGCCTGGATGGTTTGTCTGCAGTAACTGCTACAACAGCAGGGTCTGCTGAAGGGTTTCTGAAGAGAAACTGAGATTGAGGGGGAACTTTATAAAACTTATCAGGTTGCTTGGAAGCTGGGGGTTGAGACTTAGGTGCCTGGAAGGCATCTAGAAAGGCTGGTTACACAGGAGGGACAGCAGAGGGGGAAGGCTGGTGCATCTGCAACAGTTCAAAATACCTTCTTTTAGTGTCAGAAATTTCTGAAATATCCCATTGGAAATGTCTCTTGACAGCATCCCAAAAAGAATTCTTCACCAGGGGAATCAGGTGCCAAGGAATCCTCCTCTTGGGTAACAAAATCCTAAGGAGATTCAATTTGAGATGAGTAAGAAAGGGATTCAACAGAGGAGGAAGTGTCCTCTTCAGATTCAACCAAACAGGGGCCAGAGACAGGAGGTGGAGGTTGAGGTTGTTAAAAAGCCTTGAACAAGTTTTGGGAGAAAACTTCCCAGTCAGTAGAATGTGGAGTAGCACAGTGTTTAAGCTTCTATTTTCTCTTGAGAGGGCCTGGAGATTTAGCAGGCTGCATGGCCGACTACAGAGTGGTAAGAAAGGCAGTGGAAGGCCTGCCAGAATCAGGGAGCCATGGTTCCCTCTTACCATCAGGCCCCGATGGCTCACAAACCTCAGCGGTCATACCGAGGATTTCTGCCGAACCGGCATCCAATAAGGTTCCCAGCTCGGAAGGGCAAATCTGCGATCCGAGGAGTCTCCAAGCTCTCACTCACCTCAAGAGACTCTATGGATGTCTGAGGTGCAGAAAGCGTTTCAGGCTAGCTCTCTTGGCCTTCTTTTTAGGCGGCTCATCCGACGGACCTCCTGCACCCTCCATACCCAAGGCCATTGTTGAAGCCTCTGATTTTCTAAACATATTTTCAAGGAAGCTAAAT